>NC_053166.1:3175594-3483950 GCF_016835505.1 Polypterus senegalus | reverse complement strand
AGCTGATGGTCTTAGTTAGCCGCCGTCAGATGGTGGGCCGGTGAAATGAAGTTGATGAGCCTGATGGTGACCATCACGATCAGAGAAGGCAAAGAACACACAAGCAAAATAACGCTGACAGCGTCATGGGGTTAATAAGAAAGGAGATGAGGAGAAGATCAGGAGAAGAGACGCTTTGAGGAGGCGAGCAGAAATCGAAACTGGAGAATCAAAACATACAAGCATCGAAACCATCAGACGAGGATCAAAAGTCAAAGTGCAAATAAAAGCCACAAAGTACAAAGAACACGTAGAGAAATGAACCTCAAGGATCAGAGTGTCATCTGTCTAGGATCAGAGATGATGACGTCAATGACGACCTTCTACTCAATTCAGCACAGAGATCCCTAAGAACAAGAAAGGATGCATTGACTGAGAAATCCGCGGCTCTTTACACCCCAAGTGTCCATCGTGAACCTCAGTGACCCAACGTATCTGATGGCCGAGCTGCAGGAACACCAGCCGTGTCTGAGGATTGTTGTGACCTGGAGAAGATAAACCAGGAGTGAGACACAGCCCAGCAAAGCAAGTGGTCAAAGCCATGAAATGTGAAATAATCAACAGCCACAGTGAACGGGGAGACGTTAACAAGAAGAGGAAAGCAAAACGACAGAAACGGACTACACCAGGGGAGACCCACCGAGGGGTGGTGCACGACGAGACCACCGCGTTTATATGTCACGATCAACAAAGAACACAAAACGTGAACAAACAGACACTTTGTCAGGTTCAATTAAGATAAACCACAGAAATGGAAGCGTCAGGTGAAAACCCACCCAAACACGCGTGTGATGAGTTCACGTGACGAGTGTGACGTCCACATCTCCTGACCAGCTGGGATGTGCTCAGCTGATTCCTTACCTGTGGTGCTCGACTGGAAGTGGTCTGGTGGGTCGGCCCTCTCAGGTCAGTCTGGGGTCCTCGGCTCGCTGGGAGCTTTTATGGTGTGTCAGGAGCACCCGAGTCCATGACGTCATATGCTGGTGTCAACATGAACATCCTGGAGGAGGGCTTCAGATTCGGTTAATCATCAACATGTCCACCGGTGAGGTGAACACTTTGAAATTCTTGTTAAATTTTTATTTTCATGTTTTGTTTTCCATTCATTTTGATTCATTTTTATTGTTGCTGCTTTGCATAAAGTCCTGTAGCACCAAACATCTGACCAGGACACCAGAGAGATAAGGTTTTCTAGAACTTGGGTGTGGAGCCTTCCAGCCTGGTCAGCAGCCTGCAGTAATAAAAGTGAAAAAACAAAACTCATGAACATGCAAATCAACTCACCTGATGCCCTCCTTATCTCCAACCTGTGAAACTGACTGCGCCATCCTGGCCTTGTCTGCGTTTGGGGTCTCATAGTGGTTTGGGGTAACCAGACACACCAAATGGCACCCAAATATTGAGGACCTCCATGAAATTAGGAACACAGTTTACTGGGGCGCAGAAAGAAATCACCCGCTGTCACCCCGCCTGACATTCTAACACTCCGTTACTGCAGAGTCTCCACCTGTGCCCACACGCTTTCTGGTGTCCCCTGCCTGCTGCATCACATTATATGACCTTCCCAGTGACAGTCACCTAATGACTGAGACCACCCAGTGTGCCACTCATCCCCTCACACAGCTTTGATTTTGTCTTTAGCCGTCGGGGAGCAGACAGCCAATGAATGCTCATCCGGAATTTCAATGCATAGAAAAGAAGAAAAGGACCGGGAGCTTGGCACAGATGTTAACCCTTCATACTTCACCAGCTCCACCAGGACACACGCTATTGGCTGAATGTTAAATGTGACACAGATGAAAATTTTTAGTCATTTAAATTGACAATTAGACATGGTCCAGTGACAAGATCAACAACTGCGGTGGGCAAATCAGAGACACCTCATGACTAGAAGTGCCATAACGTGGCATTGGCATTACAAGTCTGCTTTGAGTCATCCATTCCGAAACTCTCCATTTCCATCCATCCATCCATTATCCAACCCGCTATATCCTAACTACAGGGTCATGAGGGTCTGCTGGAGCCAATTCCAGCCAACACAGGGCGCAAGGCAGGAAACAAACCCCAGGTAGGGAGCCAGCCCAATGCAGGGACTCTCCATTTCTTCTTTGTGAAACATTCTTCGTGGATTTGCTTTTGCGTTTTGGTCATCTTCTGTTGGACAATCCACTGTCACTTCAGCATAACCTGTTTGACAGATGGCCTTTCTGAGAATCAGGGTGCGGGAGTGAAGGGGCAATGTGTATAAAAGAGCGAGGGGCCAGACTGGCATTGCTGTGTGCACCAGAAACCTGGGCAGGAAAACGGGAACATGAAAGGAAAACAGGCACAAAAGAGATGAAGATCTTCAGATGAATGTGTGGAGTAACAAAACTTCATAAGATCAGGAAAGAGAGAATCAAAGGGCAACAGACGCTGAAATCTCTAAGAAAATGCAGGGTAGAAGGTTAAAGAGGAACAGACATGTCATGAGAACGGGGGACAACATGGGGACAAACATCGAGGACATGGAGGAGAAGATGACAGCCAAAGAGGAAGTGGATGGAATGTGTGAAGGAGGATCAAAGGAAGAAAAGCGTATGATAGATAGATAGATAGATAGATAGATAGATAGATAGATAGATAGATAGATAGATAGATAGATAGATAGATAGATAGATATGAAAGGCACTATATGATAGATAGATAGATAGATAGATAGATAGATAGATAGATAGATAGATAGATAGATAGATAGATAGTGTGAAAAAAGTATAACATTGATGTTGTTCATTTAATGTAAATTTTCTCTTTCAAGCCACTTAAGATTAGTCATTTAGTGTTGTATCTTGAAATATTTGGTTTCAGATTTCAATCAAAATAAAAAAAAATTGTTTGTACCAAAGTAAGTTATGGTGGAGGAAATAAACATAAAAATCCTATTTCAGTTACCCTAATATTTTAGGTTGTTCTTGTGCAGTGTTTGAGGGGCCCTTTGCATTTTTTTCCAGTCGAACTTTCCAGTGTTGTGGCTTTCCAACTGTCACAAAAGAAGACGACTTTTGCGAGTGGAGTGGACGTGGATATCCAGGTCTGGTCATTTTCTTTTATAGCGGAGGATTTCTGGTAAGTAACCCTGTTTCTCAGCTGTTAATTTTAAGTATATAAGAACTTGTAATAAAACATACTTTCAAAAAAGCAGTAGAAATGTTTAATATTTTTTATAGCATATTTAAAATTTACACTGCAAAATGCTTGTGTATTTGCACTCGATTTTTAAATAAATGTAAAAGTACAGCATTGGAATGTGTTATGTTTATAATATTTCTAATAGCATAAAAACAGGTTACAACCAATAAACCATTTTAAATTTTAACAACAGAAAATATAGATTTACTTCAGTATAAAACAAATGAATTGCACCCAATCACTCGAAATGATTTAGAACATTAGAACATTAGAACACTCTGGACGAGAACAGGCCATTCAGCCCAACAAAGCTCGCCAGTCCTCTCCACTTGTTTCCTCCAAGAAAACATCAAGTCGAGTTTTGAAAGTCCCTAACGTCTTACTGTCTACCACACTACTTGGTCTCTTATTCCAAGTGTCTATCGTTCTTTGTGTAAAGAAAAACTTCCTAATGTTTGTGTAAAATTTACCCTTCACAAGTTTCCAACTGTGTCCCCGTGTTCTTGATGAACTCATTTTAAAATACAAGTCTCGATCCACTGTACTAATTCTCTTCATAATTTTAAACACTTCAATCATGTCACCTCTTAATCTTCTTTTGCTTAAACTGTAAAGGCTCAGCTCTTTTAATCTTTCCTCATAATTCAACCCCTGTAGACCTGGAATCAGCCTAGTCGCTCTTCTCTGGACCTTCTCTAGTGCTGCTATGTCCTTTTGTAGCCTGGAGACCAAAACTGCACACAGTACTCAAGATGAGGCCTCACCAGTGTGTTATAAAGGTTGAGCAGAACCTCCTGTGACTTGTACTCCACACATCAAGGCTATATAACCTGACATTCTGTTAGCCTTCTTAATGTCTTCTGAACACTGTTGGGAAGTTGATAGCTGAGTCCACTGTGACTCCTAAATCCTTCTCATAAGGTGGACTCTCGATTTTCCAACCACCCATTGTGTACTCAATCCTAATATTTTTACTTCCTATACTGACATTGAATTTCATCTGCCACAAATCTGCCCAAGCCTGTCTGCTATCCAAGTCCTTCTGTGATGATATAACGGATTCCAAATTATCTGCTAATCCACCTATCTTGGTATCATCTGCCAACTTAACCAGCTTGTTACTTATATTCCTATCTAAATCATTTATATATATTAAAATAGCAGCGGCCCTAGCACTGACCCCTGCTGGTCACCACTCTTAACATCGGCCAGTTCTGATGAGGTTCCTCGCACCATCACCCTCTGCTTCCTGTGTCTGAGCCAATTCTGCACCCATCTAAAAACATCACCCTGAACTGCCACTTCTTTTAATTTGATGCCCAACCTCTCATGTGGCACCTTATCAAATGCTTTCTGAAAGTCCAGATAAATAATATCATAAGCTCCACTTTGATCGTATCCTTTTGTTGCCTCCTCATAGAATTCCAACATGTTAGTAAAACACGACCTCCCTCTTCTGACCCCATGCTGACTGTCCTGTCCTTGCCATGTGTTGCTCAATCTTATCCTTAATAATTCCTTCCATTAATTTTCCTGTGATGCATGTTAAGCTTACTGGCCTATAGTTGCTTGGATCTGCCCTGTCACCCTTTTTATATAATGGGATGATATTTGCCATTTTCCAGTCCTTCAGAATCTCTCCAGTGCACAGTGACTTCCTAAAAATATGTGTCAAGGGTTTATATCTGTACTCACTAGCCTCCTTAAGAACACGAGGATAAATATTATCTGGGCCTGGTGATTTGTTTGATTTCATCTTATTTAATCTGAGCAGCACTTCTCTCTACAATTTCCAAATCCCTCAGTACCTCCTTAGTAGTCCCTGTTACTGCTCTGAGGTTATCCACTTGCTCACTTGTAAACACCTCAGAAAAATGTAAGTTTAGGGCATCTGCTATTTCATTGTCTGTATCTTTTAATTCCCCTTTACTATTCCTGATGAACTTGACCTCCTCCTTAACTGTTGCTTTACTACTAAAATACTGAAAGAATCTCTTGGGGTCTTCTCTCACCTTATCTGCTCTATTCCTCTCCAACTGTCTTTTAGCCTCCTGATATCCTTCTTAATGGTTGCCCTCATGTTCTCATACGCTCTACGGTTCTCTTTGCAGTCATTAGTCTTATATGCCTTATACAGCAGTTTTTCCTTTGCAACTTCTTTTTAAATCTTTATTAATCCATCGTGGAGTTTTTTTTAGTTTCCTATTAATTCCAAATTTAGGTCTGTATCTGTCCTGCATTACATTTTTAAACCTGTTCCACTGCTCCTCGACTGTCTCCACATTTAAAAGCTTATCCCAGTCTATCCTACTTAGACTTTGTCGCATCTGCTCAAAATTAGCCCTACCAAAGTTCAACTTAACAATTTTAGTCTTTGCATCTGTACTCTTACAAAATACTGAGAATTGTATTACATTATGGTCACGTGACCCTAGTGGTTCAATCACCTCTACACCCTCAATTCTATCCTGATTATTACAGAATACTAAATCCAGACAGGCTTCACCCCTTGTTGGTCTTTAACATGCTGTGTTAAAAACAGTCGCTGATTACTTCTAAGAACTCCTGCTCTTGTGCTCCTCCATCTGTAAGGTTATCCCAGTTAATATTTGGATAATTAAAGTCCCCCATGACTATAATATCCCCTGTAAACTTGCCTTTTGATATTACTAAAAAGATGTGTGTTGAAATTACTGTCTGAATTGGGTGGTCTATAACACACTCCTAAAATAAGACCTCTTTCCCTAATATTTTCCAGATGAAGCCACACGTCCTCACTAAGATGGGGCTCATCATCCAACTGAAGATGACTTACATTTAAATCCTGTTTGGCATAAACAGCAACCCCACCTCCTTTTCTGTTCTGTCTCTCCTTCCTAATAATGTGTATCCCTCTATGTTACACTCATCCCCATCTTTGTTATTTGCTTAAACTTAAAAATTGTGGGTTCAATAAGATAATAACAATTATATTGGTTCAGATTCATAATATTAAGTGTGAATGATTACCTCAATTATTTTAAGCTGAATGGAGGTTATACTTTTTTCAGTGTAGATAGATGTGAAAGGTGCTATATAATAGATAGATAGACACAAGTGCCAGGCCCCCACAGAACATGCCAGGTGTGTGTGTGTTTTATGCTTTAAGCCTGTATAGAACTATCATGGCTGTGCTAATGTATCTGGCACACACACTAGGATGAACGTGGACGCCACTACTCAGGCCGACGTCTGCAGGCCCCGGTGGCACTCCCTGGCCCACCTCTGTGACTGCAGGACAATGTGTCATAGAGGGGCCGAGCAACATTTGATGTAATGGCCTCACATTTTGCCCCCATGCCCTTTTGTGCCATTGCCTGCTGTGAGGCCCATTTTGTAATGCAGCAGGTCCACTTGGTCATTCCATTCATTCATCTGATGTTCCTCCCCTCCTTGAACCCAGTACAGCAGTTGCTATGGCCTGCTAGAAAATTCCCAGCCTCCATATCATTAAAGTACCTGAGCCTACGGAAAATGGAGAGCTTTCTGTGGGCTTTGTAGCGTCTTTGTGGACCCCCAGGTATTCATGGGCTCCCTGTTTTTGCTGGTTGGCTGGATGCCCACCAGTGACGTCTTTGTTCGGTCCTGTTGTCCCTGCTCCACGTGACACCCTTCCTCTCCAGAAGTCCCCCTCCAGTGACTCAGTTGCTAATATCTGAGGGTCTGGGCACTAGGAGGTTTATTACCCTTTCATGTCCTAGAATGTGATTTTTTAAAATATATATATATACAAATGGTTCCTTATTTTAAATTCTTCCGTGTGGCCATTCCTTCTCTGGACAGGGTCCTTATCGACCAGGTGCTGGCACTTCTTTCTCCTTTGGCTTGTGAGATCCTCCCAGTTGTCAAACACAGCAGGTTGGTGCCATCCTGTTGACCTTGGCACGCAGAGGATTTCATGCCCAGCCTGTTCTCATGGCAGACACAGCACACGGAAGTCGTGCACACCACACGTGTCTGAGGTGATATTTGATATCTGTGCCTGGCACCTTATACTCCACAGGGGCTTCTTTAAAAGCCCACCCTGAGGCTGCTTCTGTTGACAAAGGCACAGGTATAGAAACTGGGACTTACTGGCTCACCGTCCCTCTCACATATTTGCATACCTGAGTCTCTTCTTGTCTAATTGAATTAACTAGCAAAGGCAAAAAATAAAAAACAACAGCCGAGCTCCCTTTTTTTCTTCCTTTTTGTTCCTGAATGTCCTAAGGGATGCAGCGCTTTAGGAGCCTGGCAGTCAGTCAGTCAGTCTCCTCAACACAGGGTCACGGGGGTCTGCTGGAGCCAATCCAAGCCTGCACAGGGCGCAAAGCAGGAACAAACTCCGGGCAGGGTGCCAGCCCACCGCAATTGTTCGGAGCGATCCTAAGATTCCCCGTGAGAAGCCCCTGAAGAGGTGCGTCGGCCAATAGGAACAGTGGAGATACCCAGATAGGCGATAAACGTGAACGTCAGCAGGCCAGAGCGGAGCTGAGGATTTCAACGTAAACGCCGACAATTCAGGGAGAGGGCAGTAAGGACGGTCTGCTCGCCTGTGGCTTCGACAGTTTAGAGTAGAAGAGAAACAGCGGACCGCAGTTTGTATGAGATGTGCGACTGCAGTTCCTGACGGGATGGCGACTTCATGACGCGTGACAAAGAGCTGCATGTGCGTATATAGCGAGGTAAGCGGAGACTCCGTCACTTGGAAAACGAACAACTTGGGGGCTGAGAAACACAAAGAAACCGCATGTTTAACCAAAAAAAGCTGCAGCGTGTGCTTCAACTTCAATAGCATCTTCTCCAATATTTTACAAGGACCAGCGTTACGTCATCAGAGTACAAAAGTGAGCTCGCGGTACATTTCTAAAGATGTATGCAAGAATACAGTTACTTTATGAAATGTAATACCGAATACTTTATAGATTGAATACTTTTATGCTACATCTGTTATAAAAATCATTTACAGTCGGCTCCCATTGAGTCAGTCTCTCCCCAGCACTCGTTGTCTGTGCTTTGCTCGCCTCATCAGTTGCTGCTTGTGTCGCGTGTGCGCTGCTGGTTATTTTAACATTCAAGCGCTCGGAGTTTTGGCTCCGTATTTTCTATTAGGAAGCCCAGCGCATGCGCGCTCTCTCGCTGGCTCTTAGCGGTACAGGACGCTCAGATCGCTTTGCACCCCGCCGCTGATTATGGCGATTATCTGTTGCACTAAAACCTTCCCTAAATCTTCCTCTCCGTTACCCAACTATCTAAAACTGTTTGCTGTTGCTTTATATTTGTTTGTGTTTTAACCAGCAGCAGTCAAGTAATAATGTGATGTTTTAAGCAGCGAACGGTTTGCGACTCGCCGGTTGATTCTTTTCTGTTTACAGCTTGAAAAGGGCAATAAAGTTAAAAGGGGCTTTGATTGGCGATCTTTGGTTGACTTTATTTGAGCAGGTAAGCCACCCTCATGAGCACAACGCAAAGCATCCCATTGGAATCCAGTCGCCCGTGTGAAATGGCTTAAACACACTCGGCGCTACCCTCACTATTTGGTTTTCAAACAATCAACTGAAAAAGTTGGCTTTTCCATGAACAGTAAAAAAAAAAAAAAGACCTCCTGCTTTATGGGGAGTTGAGGATCATTTTATCTTGTTATCCCATTTCTATGAACTCGGCTGTGTCGCAGGTTCCTAAAGTGTTTCGAGTCAGTTGCACCTTTTAAGAGTTTCATCAGAATGCAAATCTGCTCACATTAAGAGTCGCATATCAGTGACGTCACTTCAGAGTTTTTCTGCCCAGCGCTGATCTTTCATACACTGCGCTGTTCGTCAAGAAGGTTAGGCGCGTACCTGGGCAGCTGACACATCCCGGTCTTTAACATAAGTTCATATCTCCCTGTTGTAAAAGTTCAAAGGGCACACATTTGCTAAAAGAAACCACTCTGCTTATTATAAAGTCTGCTTTTAAAAAATACCGTTCTGATCAGTATAAATAAGTGTTCAGGCCGGTCCATTACACAGATTGCCGTTAATACCGAAAGATGACTCCGAATCTCGTCGAAAGACAAAACGGTGCGTCTTCAGTATTTCATTAGAACAATGTTTTCTATTTATTTATTTTTTTAAATGTATTTATTTTAATACAGACTTTAGTCGCTCGAAAGTCCGGATGATTTTTAGACGTATCAAGTATATTGTTGAATAATTGAATAAATGATTATTATAATATGTTCCTGTATTTATGAGATTATACCTTAATACACAGGGAACCTGAGACCAAGCTGTCTGCTTTTATTTAAGCCTTTTAGATTTTATAAAAGTTTTTATCTTACATTTTTCTGACTGTACTCGGAGAAGAAGAGCGGATTCCGTGTCACTGTGGTCCCGGTTTATTTATCCGCTTTTTTCACAAAGGTAAGGTGTCTTTTCAAGATGGTCGTATAAAGTTTTACTTTTGCATCGGCGCTTAAGTATGAGTTTCATTTCTTTATCCAGTTCACTTTCCGTAGCATTTAAAAGGCTTTCTGTCGCAATTGAGCCATTTGTTGTTGAGGTCCCAGTGACATCTTGCGCGTGTATTTCATATTTCTACTCTCGAACCTGTTAAACTAGTAATGAAAGGAATGGCCGCACTAATAGGGCTCTAAGAAAACCTCCTTTCTGATTTCAAAGGTTTTTTTTTTTTTCTTTTTGACGGTCATTTTTTATCACTGAGCTTTTTAAAGGCTCAACCAGGCTTCATCAGCAGACGGCTGTTCGTGTGTTACTGTGGGATGTTTGAAGCTCCTTCACCAGGCAAAGAGTATCCGATATATTAACACGGGACTAGTCAGGTATTGAGGATCAGGATTTCATTGTCTTTTTTAAATCTGTGCCTCCTTTGTCATCTTGTGTATTCTTATTTTTTGGTGGATCAGAACATTTTGCTTACACTCCACTCATTATTCTCTTTAGGTTTTTAACTGTTATCCCTACATTTGTAAGTTTCAGCAGTCCTTTGAAAATGTTTCTGTCACCGTAGTAAGTCCTAACTCTACCATATTGTGCAGAAATCCAGACGACTCACTTTTAAAAGCTCTGCTCTGAATTCACCAACTCATCCAACATGTCGGCTTTCCTCCAACTCACCACCGTAACTGGGCCTTCGTCTTTGTAGATTTGGGTTGTAAAGCACTTTGTGGCACTTTGAGTTAAATTAGATTTCCTTGGTTATTCAGCTGTCCATCGGTGTTCTGTATTGTTATAAATTGTATTTAGTCTCTCTTTACTTACTAAACATTTTATATGTTGAACAGAAAACAGTTCTCTTGTTCAGGCTTGAATTTAAAACAGCATTTAGTACTCAGGGTGCTTTATATAATACAAAGGTTTAGAAATTCTGTTAATGCCTGTAATAGCCTTCCATTTTACATCAGTTATGATACCCTGAAAAATAAGAACAGTTATAGTAAGTTAAAGGAGCAGATACACTACAGGGCTGAGGATTAGGATTACTGAGGACACGGTAGGCAAATCAGGAAGGAAAATGTTGAAGTGAATAGTTACATCATATCTGTTATATGTGTGAGCACAGGGACTACAATTGTACTAAAACTCTGTGGGTTATTCTTTCTTTTCGGTAGTCCAGACCACATATGACAACTATCACTGAAACTGCTAGGCACTTGTTTGTGACAAATCAGCCTTTGTGTTTGTAACATTCAGGGTGAAGAGGATGGAAGTTTGAGCTGTGAGTCCAAAAATCAAGAAGTGTCTGCAATCACCTTGAATACGAGTCAAAGGACCAGAGTGTGTGCGGTGATCAGGTCAGGGGCAGAGTTAAGGTAGACATTATTATTAATCCAAAATGAAACATTGACCTGCCCAGATGTGTATCAAGCAAGTATCACAAATATAAGAGAGAAAAAAACTAAATTTACAAACACAGAGTCACTCAAAGCAGACTTGTAATGCCAATGCCACGTTATGGCACTTCTAGTCATGAGGTGTCTCTGATTTGCCCACCGCAGTTGTTGATCTTGTCACTGGACCATGTCTAATTGTCAATTTAAATGACTAAAAATGCCATCTGTGTCACATTTAGCCAATAGCGTGTGTCCTGGTGGAGCTGGTGAAGTATGAAGGTTTAACAGCTGTGCCAAGCTCCGTCCTTTTCTTCTTTTCTATGCATTGAAATTCCGGATGAGCATTCATTGGCTGTCTGCTCCCCGACGGCTAAAGACAAAATCAAAGCTGTGTGAGGGGATGAGTGGCACACTGGGTGGTCTCAGTCATTAGGTGACTGTCACTGGGAAGGTCATATAATGTGATGCAGCAGGCAGGGGACACCAGAAAGCGTGTGGGCACAGGTGGAGACTCTGCAGTAACGGAGTGTTAGAATGTCAGGCGGGGTGACAGCGGGTGATTTCTTTCTGCGCCCCAGTAAACTGTGTTCCTAATTTCATGGAGGGCCTCAATATTTGGGTGCCATTTGGTGTGTCTGGTTACCCCAAACCACTATGAGACCCCAAACGCAGACAAGGCCAGGATGGCGCAGTCAGTTTCACAGGTTGGAGATAAGGAGGGCATCAGGTGAGTTGATTTGCATGTTCATGAGTTTTGTTTTTTCACTTTTATTACTGCAGGCTGCTGACCAGGCTGGATGGCTCCACACCCAAGTTCTAGAAAACCTTATCTCTCTGGTGTCCTGGTCAGATGTTTGGTGCTACAGGACTTTATGCAAAGCAGCAACAATAAAAATGAATCAAAATGAATGGAAAACAAAACATGAAAATAAAAATTTAACAAGAATTTTATAAACGATCT
This sequence comes from Polypterus senegalus, assembly GCF_016835505.1. Taxonomy (NCBI): domain Eukaryota; kingdom Metazoa; phylum Chordata; class Cladistia; order Polypteriformes; family Polypteridae; genus Polypterus; species Polypterus senegalus. The sequence continues at coordinate 3,471,933 of NC_053166.1, read as the reverse complement.
TATTAGTGATAGAAACATTGATTTTATTGCGCTAAATGAAACATGGCTTAATTCCAATGGGGCGGCAGTTTTAATCGAATCTGCGCCCGGATTACAGTTTTACTCGTGCGACCGCCAGGGAAAAGGGGCGGTTTGGCAAACATTTACTCGAGCGATTAAAATGTAAAGATGTTAGTTTTGGTAAATTTAAGTCCTTTGAGTATCTCGCCGTTGTTATTCATGGAGATTCTCACGTTCTCGTATTATCCGTGTATAGACCTCCTAAATATAACGCCTTTCCTTGAGGAATTCTCTGACTTAATGTCAATTTTAGTTACAAACTATGATGCACTCTTAATAGTGCGACTTTAACTTTCATGTCGACAATCAGTGTGACCAAAAGGTAAAGGAATTCATGAACCTCCTGGACTCTTTTGATTTGAGGCAGCTCGTAATCAGCCTACACATAAAGCAGGTCATACGTTAGACTTAGTGATTACTAAAGGACTTAAAGTTGATATAAAGCAGGTCACTGATATCGGTCTATCAGACCATTTCCTTCTACTATTTAATATAGAAATAAAGATAGAAAACGCTCATGAGAAGCATTTGTTAAAAACGCTTCTTTGACTCATCAGCAGCTTTAAAGCTTACAACTATTCTAAGCAATCAGTCCGTTTATAATGCCAACTATAATAGCGAGGATAATGTAAATAGTAAAGTGGAAAACTTTAATTCTAAAGTAAGAACTGCTGTTGACATAGTTGCACCTGAAAAGACAGTTAAAAAACCTCTAGTACTGTTATTCCATGGAAGACCCAAAGAGTGTCTGATTTAAAAGAACATGTCGTAGAGCTGAGCGTAAATGGAGGAAAACTAAACTAACTATCCACTATGAAATATTAAAAGTTAAAATAACAGAATACAATAACACTGTCCGTCTTGAGAGACGCTGCTATTTCTCTAATATTATAAATAACAATGCTAGTAATCCCAGAGTCTTATTTTCAACAATTGACCGTCTGTTAAACCCAGGTAACACAAAGGAATGACCCCAGAATACTTCCAGTGAAACCTGTGAGAACATTGCTGTATTTTTCACTCAAAAAATTAATGATATTAGAGATAACATAGTATATCTCCCCAACACTGCAGAACCTCCAAAGCCCCGGTACTCCGTTATAAACAAATTAAATGCTTTCACCAGGATAGATTTACCTGAATTACATAGTATAATCTCTCAACTGAAACCTCCACCTGCGTCCTTGACCCAATACCAACCAGGTTTTTCAAAGAAATATCAGGCGTCTAATTGACAATATTCTGGACATAGTAAATTGTCATTAGATACGGGGGTCTTTCCAGACTGTCTTAAGACTGCTGTAGTTAAACCCCTTCTTAAGAAACATAATCTTGACCCCTCTGCCTTTGAAAATTTTAGACCCATTTCTAACCTGCCCTTCTTAAGTAAAATTTAGAGAAGGCAGTCATTATGCAGTTAAATGACCACCTAAATAAACATGCTATTCTTGATACTTTTCAGTCAGGCTTCAGAACAAATCACAGTACAGAAACTGCACTTGTTAAAGTAGTAAATGACTTGCGGGTAAATGCAGACAGAGGCCATTTATCTGTTCTCATCCTCTTAGATCTGAGTGCTGCATTTGACACCATTGATCATAATATTCTTAGTCAATGGGTGGGCCTCTCTGGCAGTGTCTTAAATTGGTTTGAATCCTACCTGGCAGGGAGAAAATTCTTTGTGAGTTGTGGTAATCAAATCTCAAAGACACATGATATCCGATATGGTGTTCCACAAGGCTCTATCCTGGGTCCGCTGTTATTCTCAATCTACATGCTTCCGTTAGGTCAGATTATCTCAGGTTACAACGTGAGCTACCACAGCTATGCTGATGACACACAGCTGTACTTATCAATAGCACCTGATGACTCCGACTCTTTCGATACACTAACACAATGTCTTACTGGTATTTCTGAATGGATGAATAGTAATTTTCTCAAACTAAATAAAGAGAAAACTGAAATTTTGGTAATTGGCAATAATGGATTCAGCGAGGTTATCAGAAATAAACTTAATGCACTAGGATTAAAAGTTAAGACGGAAGTAAAAATTTAGGGGTAACCGTTGACTGTAATCTGAATTTTAAATCGCATATTCATCAGACCACTAGGACAGCATTTTTCACTTAAGAAACATAGCTAAAGTTAGACCTCTTATATCATTGAAAGATGCTGAGAAATTAATTCACGCTTTTGTTTTCAGTAGACTAGATTACTGTAACGCACTCCTCTCAGGACTACCCAAAAGACATAAATCATTTGCAACGAGTGCAGAATGCAGCTGCTAGAATCCTAACTGGGAAAAGAAAATCCGAACACATTTCTCCAGTTTTGATGTCACTACACTGGTTGCCTGTGTCATTCAGGATTGACTTTAAAATACTGCTTATGGTTTATAAAGCCTTAAATAATCTCGCTCCATCTTATATATCGGAATGCCTGACACGTTATATTCCAAATCGTAACCTTAGATCTTCAAATGAGTGTCTCCTTATAATTCCAAAAGCTAAACTTAAAAGAAGTGGTGAGGCGGCCTTCTGCTGTTATGCACCTAAAATCTGGAATAGCCTGCCAATAGGAATTCGCCAGGCAAATACAGTAGAGCACTTTAAAACACTGCTGAAAACACATTACTTTAACATGGCCTTTTATAACTTCACTTTAACTTAATCCTGATACTCTGTATGTTCAATTCTTCATAATAACTATTCATGGTGGCTCTAAAATCCGTACTGACCCCTACTCTCTCTTCTGTTTCTTTTTCCGGTTTCTTTGTGGTGGCGGCCTGCCACCACCACCTACTCAAAGCATCATGATGCTCCAACAATGATGGACTGAAAGCCAGAAGTCTACGTGACCATCATCATCAGGTCCTTCCATGAAAATATGATGATTTATGTTAGGTAGAATGCCCAGAGGGGACTGGGCGGTCTCTTGGTCTGGAACCCTACAGATTTTATTTTTTCTCCAGCTTTGGAGTTTTTTGTTTTTCTGTCCACCCTGGCCATCGGACCTTACTCTTATTCTATGTTAATTAATGTTGACTTATGTTTATCTTTTATTGTGTCTTCTATTTTCTATTCATTTTGTAAAGCACTTTGAGCTACATTTTTTGTATGAATATGTGCTATATAAATAAATGTTGATTGATTGATTGATTGAATTTCAAAGTGTTCACCTCACCGGTGGACATGTTGATGATTAACCGAATCTGAAGCCCTCCTCCAGGATGTTCATGTTGACACCAGCATATGACGTCATGGACTCGGGTGCTCCTGACACACCATAAAAGCTCCCAGCGAGCCGAGGACCCCAGACTGACCTGAGAGGGCCGACCCACCAGACCACTTCCAGTCGAGCACCACAGGTAAGGAATCAGCTGAGCACATCCCAGCTGGTCAGGAGATGTGGACGTCACACTCGTCACGTGAACTCATCACACGCGTGTTTGGGTGGGTTTTCACCTGACGCTTCCATTTCTGTGGTTTATCTTAATTGAACCTGACAAAGTGTCTGTTTGTTCACGTTTTGTGTTCTTTGTTGATCGTGACATATAAACGCGGTGGTCTCGTCGTGCACCACCCCTCGGTGGGTCTCGCCGTTTCTGATGTTTTGCTCTCCACTTCTTGTTAACGTCTCCCCGTTCACTGTGGCTGTTGATTATTTCACATTTCATGGCTTTGACCGCTTGCTTTGCTGGGCTGCGTCTCACTCCTGGTTTATCTTCTCCGGGTTACAACAATCCTCAGACACACCTGGTGTTCCTGCAGCTCGGCCATCAGATACGTTGGGTCGCTGAGGTTCACGATGGACATTCAGGGTGTAAAGAGCCGCGGATTTCTCACTCAATGCATCCTTTCTTGTTCTTAGGGCTCTCTGTGATGAATTGAGTAGAAGGTCGTCATTGACGTCATCATCTCTGTCCCTAGACAGATGACACTCTGATCCTTGAGGTTCATTTCTCTACGTGTTCTTTGTACTTTGTGGCTTTTATTTCCACTTTGACTTTTGATCCTCGTCTGATGATTTCGATGCTCCTATGTTTGATCCTCCAGTTTTGATTTCTGCTCACCTACTCAACGCGTCTCTTCTCCTGATCTTCTCCTCACCTCCTTTCTTATTAACACCACGACGCCGTCAGCGTTATTTTGCTTGTGTGTTCTTTGCCTTCTCTGATCGTGATGGTCACCATCAGGCTCATCAACTCCATTTCACCGGCCCACCATCTGACACCGGCTAACTAAGACCATCAGCTGAGAGACCCTCAGGCCGGTCAGAGGTGAAGGTTCAGCCGCGTGTCTTCTCACAGGTCCAGCTGTCCTTCTCCTTTCATCTCTCTGTTCCGCTTATTCTCCTCTCTTTTACAGATCCTGAGCACAATGGCTGCGATGTTTTCACTGCTACTAGTTGGATTGATGGCGAGTCTCAGCACGGCTGCAGGTGAGTCGGCTAACTAAAGCGTTTCATGTTGTCACCACACCAGTGCCAGTGGTCTCACTAAATGAGGGTCAGTGGACTGGAGACAACGTCAGAGGGATGAGGTCATGTGATGTGTCCCAGAGCCTCATGGGATGGAGAGAAGGGCGGTGGTGGCAACTGGTTTGGGTGTCAGAGGGTTGACATTTTGAATTTTCTGCTGTAACTGACATTAGAGTGTAATAAAACGCACACCCGCATTAGCACTTCCTGTACTCACGATGACGATGACGTCACCCCACAGAGCACAGGCTTGAAACAAAAGAGTCAGAAATGTCACTGAGCTGTGATGTAGGAGAGCACAAGTCCTAAATGTCCCTCCTGAGCTGCTCAATGTCCCTCCTTTGCACACACCGCTAAAGTAAAATGTCTGACTCTGTAGCAATCGCCTGGGGCCTCATGTATAAACAGTGCGTACGCACAGAAATGTTGTGTAAGAACTTTTCCACGTTCAAATCGCGATGTATAAAACCTACACTTGGCGTAAAGCCACGCACTTTTCCACGGTACCTCATATCTTGTCGTACGCAAGTTCTCCGCTCGGTTTTGCAGACTGGCGGCACCCAGCGTCAAAGCAGTGGTACTGTTCTTGTGTGATTACTCATTATTTTCATGACGCGGCTTTATAAATACACAGAAACTAACCGCATATTGTTTATTAGTGTAACGCATCTGATTGTAATTAACTCGTAACAATATAATGGTCCAGGGAACAGCCATAGTATTCCAAATACCAGAACTGCTTTAGCGTTGTTACTCTCACTTCTTCTTCTTCTTCTTCGTCTTCGTCCTTTCCTGTACGGACCTCGCGGTTCACAAACAGTTTCATCCCAAGAACCCTAAATGCACTCAATCACTGCTCCTTGTAGAACTGTTAGGACTTATAAGTACAATCACCTCACTGTAAACTTGCACTACAGTTATAATATCTCACAACCTGAGCCACTTTATAAAGCGCGTATTTACATATGATGACGAGATCATTTTTAAGGTGAAATGCAGCAAAATATGTTTATTATATTATACAGATAAAACTTGAACTTCATTTAAATAATCTATATTCTTCACTGGGAGTGTCGTGAAGGATAGAATAATTAAACATGTACTACGAAGATATTTCAATGTTCTTTAAACGTTTTGAAGAATCGGCGCTAAGCTTACAGATGGCTTAACTTCTATTACAGAGCTGATTGTGTGGCGATCGGTTACTTGGGGAAAGAAAAGCAAGGACTGCAGGGGCGGCTACGCCAACATATATTGAATATAAAACAGAAAGAGAAAATAACAACACAGCTAAAAACGCAGCAACAAATTTCGACAAAAGATAAATGCTTGTCATGAGCACGAGGCTCATGAAACTCATGTTTAATAATGTGCTTTAGCTCCTATCATCATGAAAATGACATCACGTATACATCTCAGTATTTGAGTTATTCAGAGAGCTGTAATATCACGAATGTCATGGACTCTGTGACCAGTCGGAGGAAGAGAGTCAGTTTAAGAAGCAAGTAGTGATTCACACACACAGATCACATACGAGTAGAAGATCAAATACAAAACAAAGCATTTAACGTGCTACTTTAATTACGATGTAATTTTGAGAAACTGGTTAATTAAACGATTTTAAGATGAAGTTTATGATGTTCTACTAAATGACAAAATAAACTACGTGATTAAAGTGGAAATGTTGAGATTAAAGTTGACATTTCGTGCTTTTTCCCTGCCGTGTGCCTTTTTTCTCTGTACTCTAATAAACTTTCATATGACACTCAGACAGTGGGCTACAACTCTTCTTTTCACGGCGACTTTGATGTGTGACTTCTTTTTTATTTCCGGCACTGTGCGATTTTGTGGATGTGAGCTTTCAAGTTTCTCCAACACGCTATGCCACTCGATCAACTTCATTTTGTTGTTTATTCCACGGTTTATTTGAACAAATTGTATGTTTTTCCTTTGCCTCCACTTGGTATTCGCTGAAATTCTTATATTTTCCCCCGAGCTTTTCCCATTGTCTTTTCACAGAAGGCTGTGCTTAAGGGCGATTTATATTGATTTGCATATTCAAATAGGCGTAATTCTGGGAGGATTTGGGGCGTTACAAAATGCGCGTGCACGAGGGTTAGTTTTCACGCTGATCGGGATTTAAGTAGCGGAAGAACGTGGAAGTTGGAGTACGCACAGATTCATACATCTGGATTTTTCTGTGCGTAAGCACATTTCGGCTTTTGTGCTTACGCCATGTTATAGTGCGAGTTCTACGCACGGCGTTATACATGAGGCCCCTGATAGGGGAACCCGATTCCTACACTTCACCACCCAAGAGGGAAGTGGATGATATTTGAAGAATAAAATAGCATTACCATATTCAGTCCTCGGCCCCTCTTGTCCCTTATGACATCCTTAAATATCTGGGAAAAAATCAAAATCAGAATAAAGTGGGACTGAACAATCTATTGAAAACTGCTGATCTCATTTCCTTGCCCTGTGCCTGAATGATCATTTGTGACCTCGCTTCCCCTATGGCCAAATCCTATCCCCCGGTTTGACACAAACGATATAGAAAAATAAAAAACACTTTTCTCAGAGAAAGCAGAAAGAAAGATTTAACGTAGTCCATATATACGGAGAAGAAACCTGCAGTTCAGTTCCTACCATAGGAAGGCATTAGGGAACACAACAGACCCCTGGCGCAAACGGCTTCTCCGCTGGCTATCACGAAGAAACACACTCACGAGTCCGACTCACCAAACGGGAGCACCCAGAGAACACCAGACCCTGGCCTCTTCTCAGGGATTCGTCACACTGATTATTTCTTCAGGGTGGCCACCCACAAATAGCAGACGTCCCTGGGTGAAGCCAGATCATGATGATTCTTAAAGCGTAAATAGTCGCCTCCTTGCCTTCAGCCTTTTCCTTCCTTTTCTCTCCCCCTTCCTTAATCCGCCATTCTCCTTAAAAAGAAAAAGTTTCCCGCCGAAACAACTTTTCCTCTCTCAGTTGTTATGGAAACATGACGCCAGCAACAGGCAGCTGGAATATTTACAGGGCGGGATCCTCCCAGCACTGGGTCATCCTCAAAAGTGCCTGAAGGGCTACTTATAGACACATTATAAAGTGATGGACAGTCCAGAAGGCCAACCCGACTGACAAGTGATGTAGCCTTGCTACATTACGCCCCACCATCTTAAATCACACATGCATTGTGATGGGAAACGTGGCGACGCTGAAGTACTACGTGATCAGCAAGTGCTGTGTGTGTCCACACGGTGAGCGAAGAATCAAAATGGCGGAGCTTAGAAAACAACCAAAATGAATTCACAAGGCAAAGAAACTAAGGCGACTCACGGCAATGCGCCTGGGCTTTAAAATGGCCGCTTTATAGCACCCTACGTGTTCAGCGTTACCTGCACATGGACAGCTGTTCCAAGCAGACAGACTTACTAGCTTGGCACAAAGCTACACCTGTGCCAGTTGCCTCAGCAGATGCCTGCTCTCCGCGCTGCTTTCCATTGGAGACGTCTCTCCTCAGCTGCAGGCAGAAAGGCAATCAGGATAACAACTTCAGCTGTTTAGGATCTTGCTGTCTTCCTTCTTGTTTCTCTTTTCTCATGTATCCCACTTAAAAAGTCCAGCATTTCACAGGCTGCTGAGCTCCAAGAGTGTGCCCAGCAGTCTGGTTTTCTGAGGGCCTAACAGGTTCAAGTCCATCAAGTCTGAGAGTTCAGACCAACGTGTGTCAGTTTTCAGAGTTTGAACATTTAATTAAAATAATCCTCACTCGGTGTGTTTCTACTGCCTTATCATAACTAAGATCAGGAAGGTGGGCTCAGCACCAGCCAGGGGCATAATGTGATGGCCCACAAGTCACCCTGAAACAGAACTCAGTCACGTGTGGTGTGTGTGACACATAAAGACCTCCTGTATTCAGTGGGGACGCGCAGACTGGGACTGTCACAGGAAACAGGGGATGTCTGGTGACCCTGCACACTGAGGATGACCGGCACTTGTGACCTGATCTGATGCCACATTCAGGTATTTGTGGTCACCAATCTCTCAAAGTTAGCTTCTTAGTTTGGGTTTTGCTAATTAAACAGTTGTTCTGCTAAGGTTGTGACCAGCCAAGTGCATTTCTTTGGTTTAATTGCAGATGTCAACGGTCAACTCAGACTCGTCAAAGGGACCAACAGCTGTTCTGGGAGAGTGGAGGTGTTCTACCAGGGCCAGTGGGGAACCGTCTGTGATGACGGATGGGATTTGGCCGACGCCGGATGTGGCAATGCCATCTCAGCACCAGGAAATGCCCACTTTGAAAGAGGCAGCAAAAAGATGTGGATGGATGATGTTGCTTCCCCAGTGATTGATTGAGTCCTTAATGCTGGGAAAGCATAACTGTGGTTCACATGAAGATGCTGGGGTCGTCTGTTCAGGTAGGTGTGACATGTCTGCCTCCTCAACACAAAGTGTAACAAACTCTGAGGTTACTGATTGAAATGCAAAACTCAAAATGAAGATCTGCTGAATACGTGGAATCAAACAAACACTTCTGCAGATCAGCATAGGACTCCAAAGTTAAAAGTACGTCCTTTGTAACGTCACACTTTTGTATTCTTACAGTAACATTTACAGAATTGGATTGAAAATGTACTTTTTTATTTTTAACAAGTTTTGTCTCTGCCACACAGCAAAGTGGCTCAGTGGTTAGTGGTGCCACCTCACACATCTGGTGCTCTGGCTTTGAACCCTGTGCCAAGGTTCTGTTGGTGTGGAGTTTGCATGTCTGTGTATGTTGTTGTTGTTATTGTGGGTTTTATTTTTTTTTTAGGTATTTTGGTTTCCCACTCATATTCCCAAAAATATGTGTGTATTTTTCTTGCACCCGTCCCTGCACAGACTCACACGGAGGCACATTTAAAAATCAAAATAAAGATTTATTTTTCTTCACCTGTGGGGCACGTCTTCCCTGTGAACCCCACAGGCAATACACAGTGCCAAACAAGCACTGACCACAACCAAAACACTGCCTTCTGGCACCACCACTCCTCCCTTGAAGTTTCGTCCTCTCCTCTCAACTCTGGCCAATGAGTGTTGGTGGCTGGCCCCTTTTATATCCCACCCGGAAGTGTTCCAGGCGCTTGACCGCCTTGTCCCAAATGCACTTCCGGGTGGGGCTGAAGATTTGTCCTGCTGGGCTGTGAAATCCAGGCAGCACCCCCTAGCAGCCACCCCAGCTCCCAACCGGGCTGTGGAGGACCCCATCTACCATGGAGCCCTGCAGGAGATTGGGGAATCACCGTCGGCCAGGGAGGCTGTCACCAAGCGTCCCAGGGGAGATATTGTGTTGCCCATGGTTGCTGGGCATGGGACCTGGTCGCCCGTCACAGTGTGTTTGTTGGGTTAAGTGCTTCCCGGGTATTCATCAGCCCTCTGTGACCCTGAATTGAATCATGCAGGACTGACAATGCACACCCGGGTATCAAGTGCAGATTCAAAAATTCATACCTTGTGACAAAAGGAAAAAGAAAGGATCCATCAAAGGCAAGGAGAGATCCTCTCAGCAGCCAATCAGATTCACCCTCCAGCGTTAACCCTTGAATACACAGGACTTTCAATCACTATTACATACCTTCGGTCTTTAGGGACCCCACATATGTACATACGCAAATCAAGCCACAAATGGCCATACCTGTCCAAATCTTTATTTAAACCTCTTGTGTGAAGACTTTACTTTGTTTAAAACACGTTTCAGTACATAATTAACTTTAATTTGTAATATTTCTATCTAATTACACCCTTGTAGTGTGCTACTCAGCACAGTATCCTCAGACCAGAGTGTCATTTTCCTGATCGTTGTGACGTGGCTCCTGGCACACTCTGCAGTCTTCATCTGTTCTGCAGTCCACTGGTTCTGAGCCCGTGTGGCACCTTCTGTCTTTTGTACACTTTTGCATTTTTTTTGGGTCTTCTTTCACTCTGAGGGGCTGCTGCAGTGACCTACCCCCTTCACCATCATCCTCCTCCTCCTTTGCCCGTCTACAATGCCCTACCCTGGACATTTATGATCCGATGGCATCAGAAGTGTCACCAATCTGCAGGGTCTTACTCTGTTGTTCATCGTTTGTCTCCCTGCTGCGTCCGTGTGCCTCTCTGACTCGTCTTCTGCTATTAACGACTGGACATTTCCAAGGTTTGCTGTGTGTTAAGCGTCACGGCTTTTCTTTTCTTATCTTTCAACTCTCTAAACTCATAAATACCTAAAGAATAAGCAACAAGACAGAAACACGTTGTGGTGAACATAGAAAGACACAAAGAATCCTGAGAAAGCAGGTTTTGGTTTACAAACACAGCTCTTAAAATGTGCAAGTAAAACTCCTGACACTTTACACGTTCAGAGTCTCTAGAGACCTCATATGTTTAGATGAGTTAATGATCGTAATAAGAGGACTGGAAACTATTTGGGCTTATTATGGGTTGTAAATCACTGTGGATGACATGAAGGAGTAACACGTCACACTACATCATGTGACCCCTTGAGAGCCGTAAACGTGATGCCATGGGCCACTAGTGGTCAGCAAGTTAGGGTGCGACTGGTCAGTGCACTCTGTGAGTGAAGAACATCAGACAGGCCTTGTGGTCAGGGCTGGCACTACTGGAACATTCACATGGCACAGAGCTGAAGATGAGGGTTAATATGTCCTGGTGGATGGCACATGGGCACAAGCAGGTGGCATAGCTTTTCCAGTTTGATGAGCTCTGCCAAACAGGGGGCAGTGATGTGAAGAACATTTATATTTTGCTGCAGACTGAATTTCACACAAATTGAGGGCTTATCATTGTTCTCCATTTTATTTCCCTTCTTCATATTCATTCTACCTTTCAGATCATCTCGACAGCACCCCTAACATACACAACACCCTGTCCAAATGCCATTCTGGTGCCACATATGAACTCAATGGGGTGTCAGCAGCCCGCAGTTAGCATGAAAGGTGCCCGCAGGTCAGAGGATTGTGCAGATGTGTAGAAGTGTCACACAGCCATCTGATGGCCGCCATTAACCAGTGATGTCTAATTTACAGATATGACCTTCAGTCAAGGCTCCTGCCAACAGGGATGGGTGAGCTACTCCGGCCGATGCTACCAATTCTTTACAGAGAAGAAGATCTGGATTGATGCGGAGGTACTGTACCATCTGGAGGGTTCTGGGTGACATTGTGGGTATGATTTGGATGAGTGGGGTCACAGCTTTGAAATGAGTTGTGTGTGCCATGGGGTGCTTGGCAGAGACGTGGCAGGTGGGTGACATCAAGCCTCTCATTTTTATAACCACAAGTCTCAGCCTCCTTTACATGGCATTTCCTTGTTATCAGACTGGCACCCCACCTGCTGCTGAATGAACAGCTTCAGGCCCCCCAAGTCTGAAAGTGAAAAGAAGACACAGTAGGTGACAACCCCACCACGGTAGTGTTTACCATGAAAGGCGCTATATAGAATCAAGAGTCAAGCTGTAAAATTCCATACAACATTAGGGACTATAGGGGGCACTCCTTAGCCATCCATAAACCCAACAAAAGGCCAATAATAAGAAATAAAAGTGAAGAAGAGATTAATAAAATGGAGGAAACACAAAACTACCACAGGGTGAAGCCCCCCCACCATTCGTGAATTAAAGACTTAAGGTAGAGCAGCTTAACACTCACACATCAAGACCACCTGCAGGATGACAGTGAGAGCCACTTCTAGGGTCACGGACCCTCACTGAATTCTTGGAAACCCCTCCTGTTCAAGTTCAACTTCAATTGTGCCACCTGAGCCCTAGATAAGAAGCAGGCGGGCAGCCCCTCGTCAGCCATGCCATCCTTAAATTCGCTTCTCCTGGGTCGGCCCTGCTGACTGCTCCTTGATTCCTTCGTCTCTCCTTCGAGTTCAGCCCCTCAGTTTTGACTCCATGTGTTCCTCTTGGTCCTCATTACAGGTGGTCAGCTGATCTGCACGTCTCAACGTATATAAAATTGTGGGCTCACCGACTAAGACACGTCAACTGAAGCACCAAATCCACAGTACCACTGCAGTGAGGTGCCTACTTGGGGGACGTGTGCCCAGCACGGGGGGCTGTGGGCAGGGGGATCAAACGAGTCACATCTACTGGGACATTCTGTGACTCCAAAGATCTTCAGGAGAGAATTAAGCATATTTTAAAAATAGTGTAATTACAATATGCCCTGTCAATGCCAGCTGGTACAGTGCCAGTCCCATCAAGACACCGTGCAGATTCTCAGATGCAGGCGTTCACTGGCCGCCATTTTAGCTAAGAAGAAACGTCCAGCTGCTTTCAAGTTGTGCAGCCTTTGTGCCAAGCCTGTTGGTGTCACCTCAGTTTATTGTGAAATGGGACAGGCAGTGACACTTCTGTGACACAAAGACGCCAGCTTTAGGTCATCACCAGACTTTCAAGAAACCACCACCCAAAATCTATTAAGAAAGTTCATCCAAAGTAGCGTTCAGCGGAGTCACGGCATTGGGGGTCTTGTGAAACCACGATGGCAATATGCTCTTTTGGTTACTCACTGCCCTGCACAATTGACGATGCCATGCTTGCCCTCTAAACACAGTGCCAGTGCTTTGGACTCATCAGTGGAACGAAAAATAAGGAAAATCTTTAAAAACTCCATAAAGTCATTCGATTGCTCACAGCTGCGACTGAAGCACCAGGCTTTGCCATCTTGTGTGCCCGACAAGGAATCCTGGCAGCTGGAACAACTGCAAACAGCTGACTGGTGTGAATGTGACGGAAGAAGAAGCGTTATGATAAAGGGGAGTCCTCAGCACGGGGGTCTGCTATTGTCTGAAACAGAATAAACAGATGGTGGGCTACGACTCACCTTTTCACGGTGACTTTGATATCTGACCACTTCTTTTTTATTTTGGACCAAGTGATTATAGTGTTATCTTTTTAAATTAGTTTTGATTTTTATATTTTTTCAGACCTTACTTGGAAATTCGGTTTAGTTTTAGTTTTCCTTCATTGTATTTTTAGTTTTAGTTTAGTTTTCATTTCACCAAGACGTTTCTGTTTTATTTTTATATCTATTTGTTTCAGTTTCAGTTTTAGTGATTATAGCATTGAGCCACTATGGAGTTCAGTTTGTATGTCCCAATGAGACAGAACTGTACACTTAGCGGATGTGGATATGTTATGAGTTTAATGTCTGTAGAAGCTGACTACACCACTGGTTTACTGTCTGGTTTTGTTTTTGTCTGATTAACAACAAGCAGAATCAAAACCAGATACTGAATATGAACGAGTTTATACAGTCAGTCAGTCAGCCATTGTCCAACATGCTATCTCCGAACACAGGGTCTCGGGGGGGTCTGCTGGAGCCAATCACAGCCAACACAGGGTACGAGGCAGGAACAAACCCCAGGGCAGGGCGCCAGCCCACTGCAGACAATTTTATACAATTTTATAATTTTTAAAATATTTTCTGTCATTTGTGCTGAATAAATGTGTGCTGACAGCTGACACTTTTCATCTTTTCCTTTTATTGCTTAGAATGAGCCAATTTGTAATGAAATGTGGATGAATTTTAAGGTGTGAGGTTTTTTACTCAAAATGTCTACAGCACACCACATATCCTGCTGCAAGACAATGAGCTTATAATGAATGTCTTCAATATTGCATTCATAAATCTCCCATACTGGGCTTTGTTTTTTTCTACCTGCCATATTGATCTCTGATTCCGTCTCAGGCACTTAAATTTAAAGACAGAATTTTGCCACCTGCAGGCCTGAAAAGAAATCAAAAATCAGAAAACAGATTCTACTGTGTGACCATGAAAATCATGGGGTTTAGGAAGAAAAGGACTCTTAGGTTTAAATGAGTGTGCCGACCCCACCTAGCAGTATGGAGGGAAACACAGAAAAACAAGCATGTAGTGTAAAGATTAGGGGCAGTGAGACTTGAAGAGCCCACCATAAGAACAGCAAACCCTTAATGAGCAGAGAAAGAGCAGGTAATAAGAGTATAGAGGGGCACAAAATGACAGAGACATTGTCTGAGATTAGGAGCGATACATACGACATGATCTAAACCTGCATATCTAGAGCAGGACCACAGAAACCTGGAGCCTACCCCAGCAGGTTTGGATTCAAGGTAGGAAAATCCCTGGTATGCAACTTGAATGATGTGGCTGATGTTAAGAAGAAAAGGAATATGATATTTCAACTATCTGTTCTGAGGAAGAGAGAGAAAAAGGGGGACAGAGTTTTTAAAACGTAATTCTACTACTGCATTATTTTCACAATATCAGGTATTTATGATCTGTGAATATAAACTAACAAACAAAGATAAATGAATAAATATAGAATAGATACAAAGACACATTAGTATGTTTAGTTGGTCACCAGTTGGCAGACTCTCTTCACCCACCTGCCTGTAAGTTCAGTGGAGACGTTGCCAGCTCAGTAATTTTACAAGGTTTGTATCGCTTCGTTGATAAACGACTTTTTAAAGCAAACAAGTGATTGGTCAGCAACAATACGTTGATCTTGTACGAAGAAGGAAAGGATTTGTCGTGTGTGAAGTGGCAGGTGAGTTATTGTCAACAAAACGCACCCACCTGACAAGTAAACTGAAATGCTACTCACTCGTGATTTTTCTGTCCACACAGTAAAGGTTTTGTTGGCCGGCACATTCTGATATCAGGCATTTGAATTACATCTTGATATGAAAGAAGTGCAAAGAAAGGCGGCACGTAAATCACTTTCTACTCCACAGGCTTTACGCCTGAAAATGAAGTGAAGACGCGTCCTCAGGCCTCAGCCGCCATTCAATGTATAAGTAGATGTGTGCGGCTCGTGATGGATGAGCTTCTGTTTTAGAGTTAAAAGTTACAAGGGCTAAAGACTAACGACAAGAATATTCATTTAAAGACAAAAACTGAAATTAGTTTTAATGAATTATTATTTTATTTCAGTCTTTCAGCTACTTTAATAGTGTCATTTAGTTTTAGTTTTGTTAATTATTTTATTTCAGTTTACAAAAATGTCGTTTTAATAATAGTTTCAGTTTTGATTTTAGTTTTCATTAACTATAATAAGCGTGTTTTGCACACAGTGCGACTTTGTGAACTTGAACTTTCGAGATTCCCCTCCATGCTGTATCACTCCATCAACTTCCTTTTGTTCTTCACTCCACTGTTTTTCTTTGCCTCCACTTCACTTTCACTGAAATTCTTTTTTTCCATGTGCAGCTATCGCCATTGTCTTTTAACAAAGCACTGAAGAAAAGGGGCTATTAATATTGATTTGCATATTCAAATAGGCAACATTCTGGGA
This sequence comes from Polypterus senegalus, assembly GCF_016835505.1. NCBI lineage: Eukaryota > Metazoa > Chordata > Cladistia > Polypteriformes > Polypteridae > Polypterus > Polypterus senegalus. The sequence goes on along the minus strand of NC_053166.1, from coordinate 3,456,066 downwards.
GGAGTAGGGGAGGGGCTGTAGGCGCGTGCACGTGCGTTGCATTTCAGTTTCGTTGATATTTATAAAGTGGAGTTGCGTGGAACTTGGTCTACCCGAAGTTTTGTGCATTTGGATTTGTTGTGCGTACGCACATTTCCAGTTTTGTCCAAACGCTGTGTTTTAGTGTGAATTCTACACTCGGTGTTATACATGAGACCCCAGAGCAGAGTTTGGCCGATTGAATGAGTAAAAATCTGAGGGAGGAAAGTCAAATGGGAACAAGCATGAAGGTGGAGAAATGTGCAGAAGTGTGCTTTTAATTAGTGACCCCCCATAGAAATAGGAAAAGCTGAGGAAGACGAGGCTGAAGGCCCCACACCACACTCTAATGTTTCTCTCTCTTCTCTCAAAGATGGCCGAACTGCTGCATCACAGCAATGCCACCAAGCCCCCCATCGGCTTCATCCTGATTCAGTTGTGTTCAATTAGACGGACAGAAAGTGACCTGCTAAACATGGAGACGCGTCGGCCTTCACGTGACGCCACACTCCACTTGCTATGTTTCAGAAGATGTTTTTATTGTTAAGACGTGTTGAGACTTGCAGCTGTTGGTGTTGTCATTTGGATTTGCAGGGCACTTTCTTCACCATCTCCAGATGTTCTGACACATTAAGGTCTGCCCTCCATAATGATGTGCAGGCCAGGGGTCTTCAAACATGGACATGCTGTGGGGACTCCTTTGTAAAAGAGAATCCTGTTATGTGTGCTGCTCCAGAACAGTCAAGCGAGACACGTCACCTGAAGAGGTCACCTGCAGATGTTTCAGAACATTTTGTTTTTTTTCTGGTTGTTTCTGACACTTTTCACGTTTGGTTGCTTCCTCCAACATCAATGGAAATGACTATAACATTCAAAGAGCATTTTTGGTAAAAACGTTACTGAAGTTTACACGTCATTCATCTGTAGTGTGTGTGTGTGTGTGTGGGGGGCTGATTTCTGAGTGAAGCACGATGAGCTTATGGCCAGTAAAGTCAAAGTAGCAGCAGTTTAACTTACCATGGACCCCCTGTGTCATCCCCCAGTTACACTGCCTCAGATTGGAGGAAACCTGGCGTCAGTGCACAACAGCAGTGCCAACAAGTTCATCACCAGTCTGATTAAAAGCAGGGATGCCACCGGCCCGCACACCTGGCTCAGGGGCTCCGATGCCGTGAGGGTAAGTCAGCCTCCTTGTTGTTTCTCTGAGGGTCCTAATTGGGGGGGTGCAGACCATCCAAGAGTGGATGAGGAATGAAGTCCTGATGTGATGCAGAGGCCACAGCTCACCTCAGTGCTTGTGTTTCCTAGGAATCAACGTGGCTCTGGACAGACGGCTTCAGGTGGGATTATTCAAACTGGCATGGAGGTCAACCCGACAATCACAATGGCGTGGAGCACTGTCTTCATATCTACTCTTATAAATGTAACCCATGTTTTTTGTGTCAGGGGTGGTGTGAAGTGGGCTGGTCGTTGTAATGCTGGTCAGCTGCCACTTCAGTTCAGTGCGTTGTGCCAAGTTAGGACTGGACACCACAGCACGGGTCACCTGTGACCAGAGTGTCTCACAGGACAGGGGTGTTGTGTTAGTGGTTGGTGGTCTGTGAAGCGCCTCAGGAAGTAGAAATAACTGAACCCCCCAACACTGGACTGCACTCCACTCTGAAGCCAGTGTGGTGGTCAAGGTACGAAGGGTCAATAAACCAAAGGCAGTTTATGGTGCCAACACAGCCTTCCCTGTTTAGTAAACTGATCTATTAAAGAAACATGACGTCTGATGGCGTGAGAATAACAACAAAGTGACGGCAGGTGGTGCCACTGTCTCTTGGCTCAAATTGGCCCCTGGCAGCGTCAGTTCTGTTTTTTTTCTTATCTCCTAAGTCAGTTTATTTGTCACCCTAAGGCTCAAAGAGGGCCACACTGCATTGACAGCACATTTCTCAGCACTGCCTGTGCTGCCACTTCTCCCCTCAAAGTTTAGTGTTACACAAAGACAAAAACAAAAGGAAACATTCGTGGAACAACACAAGAGAAAACTTTACAAACATAGATATATTTAAACTAAACAATTACACACTTTTACTCACTGCAGTAGCGATATATATATATACACAGTTCCCTTTAACCGTCCCTCAAGCAAATGCCCATCCCATAGCACAGACACTCCCTCAAACACACCACATTCCCACTTTTCGTTACAAAGGATGGCCGGTCCTGACAAATCCCCCCCATTTATACACATAAATAAGAAACAAAAGACGCCCCTGGTCAGGAGATGCACATATATAGATATTTATACACAAATATGAACAAAACACTAGAGACAGACAGATAGATTTTTACACAAATTCAGTCCACAGGGTCATTGTCCATGAAGGAAGGAGAACCATGTGACGAGGGCAATCAGATTGGGACGGACTGGTCACTGATCTCACCCTCTGAAATCGACAATCCAAAGACTAGCGACAGTCTTATGGAAGAAAGAAAAAAGGCGTGCGGGTGGCCACCTCACTAACTTTACCCCAGGATGGTGGGGTCTGAGTGGGATCAACATTCATCAAACTGCTCTTGATACAAACCCTGACCAGAAAATAGATAGAATGATGGTCCTGAAAAAATACAATGTTAGTATCACTGTAACAGTGTACCAAACCACTTTATGATCACCGTAAGGTGATTATCTCCTACCCTAAACCTGACCAATCAGGAGGGTGGGGTGGAATTAGGGATAGGACAGGTTGGAATTTACCAATCACAGGACAGGGAGCGGGGCACATCATTTTAATCCGCCAATCAGCAGAAAGGGGCAGGTACATCAAGTCCTCATTTATTTTTGATTGACATTTTGATAGAAATGCCCTGCCTTAATACTACTCACGTTTATTCTACACCCTGACTTTCTTTCCACAGTCTGTCTAATATCTTTAATGAATGTGTGTGACATATTTAGTGTTGCTGATCAGACATAAAACCGCAGTGAGAATGAACAGGGTGAGGCAGACAATACTGTGCCACACCGAAGTGGGCACATGTGAGCACAACAGGTGCTCGTTGCTGCTGTTCTTCTACGCAGAAGTGCCAATAACTTAGTGATATCAGAAAGTCAAATGAACTGCTGCAGCGCTCTGTTTATTTTTATATTTTGTTCCAACTGAGTGCCAAAATGGAAGATTACGATTTTTAAAATGAAAGGAAAAGTAAGGAGGACTTTTACAAGAAAGTGACAGAGATTTTCGTGGAGAAGGACAGGCGCATGGAAGTCATTTACAAATAAAAATGAGACCATAAATGGCTTTCATTTTTATAAAAATTAGAATCAGATTAAGAAAAAAAATCCAATATTTAAAAACTTAATTTTGACCTTAAATACAATATTCTTTCGGATGGTATGGTGATGCAGGGGGTAGCGCTGCTGCCTCGCAGTAAGGAGACCTGGGGTCACTTCCTGGGTCCTCCCTGTGTGGAGTTTGCATGGGTTTGCTCCGGTTACCTCCCAACGAGCTGCAGGTTATGTGGATTGGCAGCCCTAAATTATCCCTAGTGTGTGTGTGTGTGTGTGTGTGCCCTGCGGTGGGCTAGCACCCTGCTTGAGATTTGTCCCTGCTTTGCGCCCTGTGCTGGCTGGGATTGGCTCCAGCAGGACACCCCCTGTGTTAGGATATAGCGTGTTAGACAATGACTGACTAAAATAATATTTTGTTTTCTTGTTATCCTTGTGTTGAACAGTCTGTATCAATATAGATTAAAGCATCAGAATTAAAAGCTTTTAAAAACAACTAAATATTTTAATTAAGGTCAAAATTGAAGTCCGTCTTTTTTTTTTGTGTACACCACTCTGTACGTTCCTTTGTATTGAATGAGTTTGAATTGTGGAATTGCAACGGCAAATTTAGAACACGTGTAGGGTGAGGAGCGCATGCGCTCTGTCTCTCTCTCTCTCTCTCTCTGTCTCTCTCCGCTATAAATGTCTCGTTCTTTCTTAGTCAAATATGCGCCTCACCTGTGTGAGTGTACAGAATGAGATGAGATATGAAACAGAACCAGTAGTCAATGTGCATGCTGGCTGCCAATCGAATAGTCAATAAGCGACTCTTTGGGTTCACATATTTGTAAATCTGACACTGAAGGAGTCACCAGCTATGGACCTCACTGCACGTCACTGGTGCTGCGTTTGAACCCGAGGCGCTGGACTGGTGAGGCGGCGTGCTAACCATTGTGACACCACAACGCTCCTGCTGATTCCTCTGATCGTAAATTGGCAGAGAAATTCCCAGAGGTGGGGTCTTGAATCACATGACTTGGACTCGAGACAAGTCGCGGTTTTGATGACTCGTCACTTGACTTGAACTTGAAACCTGAATTGCCTGGCAAGAGCGGGACTTGGAAAAATAATAATAAAAAACACCACCTCAGCTCCCTTTATCTTCCTTTTTGTTCCTGAATGTCTTGTGGGATGCAACGCTTTCGCAGCGATCGTGGTAAGCGGAGACTTCGTCACTTGTGAAAAGAACAACTTGGGGGCAGAGAAACACAAAGCCACCGCATGTTTAACCATTAAAAGCTGCCGCGTGCGCTTCAACTTCAACAGCATCTTCCCCAGGATTTTACAAGGACCAGCGTTATGTCTTCAGAGTACTAGGGTGTTGTACCGTGTTAGCCATTATGAATGTAGAGAAAATCCAAACAAAATGACACCTTTTATTGGCTAACTAAAAAGATTACAACATGCAAGCTTTCGAGGCAACTCAGGCCCCTTCTTACATCTTGCCTGAAAAAGGGGCCTGAGTTGCCTCGAAAGCTTGCATGTCGTCAGGGTACAAAAGTGAGCTCGCGGTACATTTCTAAAGATGTGTGCAAGAATGCAGTTACTTTATGAAATGCAATACCGAATACTTTATAGACTTAATATTTTTAAACATCTCCTAAAAAATAATTTACAGTCGGCTCCCCGAAGTCAATCGGTCTCTGCCCAGCACTCGTTACTCGCCTTGCCTCTCATTCGTTCACTACTTGTGTTGCATGGAAGGTATTTTCTGCAAAAATGAAAATTATAAAATGAAAATGCAATCTCTCTTTTGCAATTTCATTTTCAAAATCTGCACACAAAAATGCTGCAGAAATTAAAATTAAAATTAAATAACCCCATTTGTAATTTCATTTTCAGCCCGAACAGCAACGAAGCTGCAAAAATTAAAAATTGAAGCGTAAATGAAGCACTGGCGCCACCTGCTGCTCACTGAATTTTCATTTCAAGTTCTCAACACACAAATAGCGTGGGTCAGTGGGCGGGGCTTGACGATTTTCGACAGTTCCTTTCTGTCCTTCATAGCTGCAGAGCCCCTTTGATTGACAGAATACTCCTGACGTCAGCTGTGTTGAACTCACGTGATTTTGATCTTTGCACCCCCGTACTGCGAGTTTCACAGCGAAGCTGTCTCACAAAAATCCGAAGATATAGTTCTGAAGAAATGAATGTGCAATTTAATTACAACATTTAAGATGACAGAAATGACACTTTACTACATCATAATTGATATTTATATACACTGAAGTGGAAACGGGACGCTTTGTATTTGTGTGGTATTGTATTGTACCGTCGGCGCCGAGCACCACATCGGCTCTTCTGCGGAGATGCTGGGAAGTCCCGAGACTCAGATCAGTAACCTGGAGTGCCGTTTGCAGCAGCGGTAGAGGGATGGAGCCCGCTGAGAGACGGACACTTGGGTTTCTCCACCATCGCTTCTCCGTCTGCTAAGGTCCATTTTTCCAGGTGCGTAGAAAACGGCGGAGCTTCAGGCTCGTAAAGCTGGAGAAAATGTGTGACAGATGGAGTTCTCACGGACACAGTGAGCCACAGTGAGCCGAGAGAAGAAGGACAAGGCGGACCATAGAGGTGTTGTGAAGCGGCGGTGAAGGGAGAGCCTCAAAGCTGAGATCCAAACCTGCAAGGCGGTGTGCGGCACCAGTTCAGTAAACGAGAACAGCAAAGAACATCTGCATCTCCACGCCAGGAGGGTCACCTGCTTGCCTACAGTTGACCAGCGCTGAACACTCCTGATGCCCCGAACGACAACACATCACTTAACATCCCGGTGGTGCCACCTGACAACACAGCACTGCCAACCCCTGCTTATGTGCCCACGACACGGGAGAGAAGACCACCCAGCCGTTTCAAAGAGTCTGTGCGCCGTGACAAGGAGCTGGAAGTGGCCGTTGGGGACAGTGACTTTGAAGGGAGGGCTATGCAACGGCAAAGAACAAGTTACATCAACTAGGGATGAGTCATCAAAAGATCGACCTGCCATTGTTTCATCAGCAGCAAAAGCGCCAATAAAAACGGCAACTGCGCAGTCGCACAAGCAGCAAAAGGCGAGCAGTCTTTTTAAGGACAGCAAGACCCCTCAAAGATGTAAATGCCGTTGCCGTACCCTGCGCTGCGCTGACGCTACACTATAATATTACAAAAATACAAAAAGCCCCTTTACTTCTTCAGTGTAAATAAATGTGACTTATGACATCACAAAGACTAATTTCTATAATGTTAAATATTGTAATTAAATTGTAAATTAATTACTTAGAAGGGCGGCATGGTGGCGCAGTAAGGAGACCTTTCTGGGTTCACTTCCCGGGTCCTCCCTGCATGGAGTTTGCATGTTCTCTTCGTGTCTGCGTGGGTTTCCTCCCACAGTCTACAGACATGCAGGTTTGGTGCATTGGCGATTCTAAATTGTCCCTAGTGTGTGCTTGGTGTGTGTGTGCCCTGCGGTGGGCTGGCACCCTGCCCGGGGTTTATTTCCTGCCTTGCACCCTGTGTTGGCTGGGATTGGCTCCAGCACACCCCCGTGACCCTGTGGGTTGGATAATGGATGGATGGATTAATTACTTAGAACTACAGTTATGTGTGGTCTTCAGATTTTTGTGAGGCGGTTTCGCCGTGAAGCTCTCAGCACAGGGATGAAATGATCAAAATCACGTGATTTGAAGACTGACGTGACGAGTACTCTGTCAATCAACGGGGCGACGAAGGACAAAGAATTGTGAGAAATTGAGGAGCAAAGCCACGCCCACTGACCCGCGCTATTTGCATATTGAGAATTTGAAAATGAAAATGCAATGTGCAGCTTCACTGCTGTTCAGGCTGAAAATGAAATAGCAAATGGGGTTATTTTATGTTCATTTTTGTAGTATTTTTGCGTGCAGACATTGAAAATGAAATTGCAAATGAGAGATTGCATTTGCATTTTATAATTTTCATTTTTTCAGAGTATACCTCCCATGGGGTATTACCACTATGCCCATTTGTTCTATTCTGTGCCCAAGCGCGATTGTCCCCCATCCTTTCTGCTCCCCCGCTGGCCTGCGCTCACACTGAGCTTTACATTTCTGACCCGGGCACGCTTTCATCATGACATGACTCCCTGTAAAGTCAAGCCAAGATCTGGATACGGAATGGCAGCTGCACGTCCAAATGATTTCTCTTATTTTGTGGGTGTTTTGGGGTCGTGTAGGCTGAACGACGCTCTCCCCTCTTACACATTTATTGAGTGTGAACCGCAGGGTTTTGCTGTCACGTAACATTACAGAATGACAAGTGAGTGACAACTGTGCGACTCACCCTGATGCCTTCACAAATCAAATGAGTCAGACGGTTCTTACACACGCGCTTTTCACAGCGATGATGAGGACGCCATGCACTTTAGCACTGGTCCCAGTTTGACCCGCTCCACTCCTCCACCGTGCCGGCAACTCCATGTGATGTATTTGTATGAGACCTTAGCATTTATTGCCCTAAACAGAAATCTTTTGCTGATTGTTTTCCCGGTGCTCGTGTATGAGATGTTATGAGAAGAGCGCCAACCGTCTTCGAAAGGCACAAGAACAGGGCAGTGGTAACCATCGTAATACATGCCAGGGTAAACGACATGAGATACCGACAATCAGAGAAACTTAAGGTGGACTTCAATGCACTTATTAATGCCATGAAGAAGAGGACCCCAGCTGTGAGAATCTTCATGTCGGGTCACTTACCTCTGGCTAGAAGATCAAGTGAGTATTACAGTCATCTGCTGCCATTAAACATCAGGCTGAAAGGCTTCTGTGAGGGAGAAAACATCCGGTTCAAGGACAATGGGAGAGGGGGATGGTCTGCATCCTGATAGGTCCTCTCCGAAAACATCTCTAAGGTGATTCGTCTTCCTTGACTCTGTACTTTAAATCCTATTTCTTTCCACAATGCCTTGCTAGGACATGATAACTCTGTAGCAAACTCTTCCTCAAATGTGCACTGCATCAATACTTTAATAACCAGCCTGATTTCATGTAAAAATCCAGAAAGTGTGGCATAAGTGCGAATAATTGAATTATCATTACCCCTCTAGATGTGCACTTTATTAAAACTATAAAAACAGACGAGATTAAATAAAACATACGCACAGAGCAGTGCTAATATGAATAACTTAATTACCATTTTAAACAGCCGTAATGCTCTGACAATTCAGTTCTGTTCTTCTCAGACCTTACATATGGCCTCATTCAATGTGAGAGTATTAACCAACGATTTTATTAGTGATAGGAACATCGATTTTATTGCATTAAGTGAAATGTGGTTTAACTCTGATGGTGCGGCTGTTTTAATTGAATCTGCACCTCCGAATTACAGCTTTGCTCAAACAGATTACCAAGTTAAGAAAAGCGGCAGCTTAGCAAATATTTATTTGAGTCAGCTAAAGTGTAAAGATGTCGGCTTTAGTACATCCGCGTCGTTTGAGTATCTTACCGTTGTTATTCATGGAGTTTCTCATTCTCTGGTATTGTCCGTGTATAGACCTCCTAAATATAATGCATCTTTCTTTGAAGAATTCTCAGACTTAGTGTCAATTATAATAACTAACTATGACAGGTTCCTAATAGTTGGTGACTTTAATTTTCGTATCGATAATCAGTGTGACCCAAAAGCACAAGAATTCATGAACCTCCTGAAGTCGTTTGATCTGAGCCAGCATGTTAGTCAGCCAACACACAAAGGAGGACACACGCAGGATTTAATGATTACTGATGGACTAAAAATTGATGTCAGGCAGATCGTGGGTATCGGGTTATCTGAGCATTTTCTTCAACTATTTGATATAGAAATACTGATAAATAAAATTAATGAGGAGCGTACTGTTAAAAAACGCTGCTTTGGTTCATCTGCAGCTTCAAAGTTTCCAAACATTTTAATCAGCCAGTCAGTTTGCGGTGCTTACTACAATAGCGAGGATAATGTAAGTAAGTGTTAATGTTAGAGTGAGAGCTGCTGCTGACATAGTCGCTCCTGAAAAGATCCTGTTACACCATTGAAGACCCAAAGAGTGTCTGATCTAAAGAGGACCATCAGACATTACTTTATTCTTTGTTACTTAGTATTGTCTAATCTTATTTTTATATTTGTCTTTTTCTTTCTTCATCTTGTACTTCACTTTGCGCTCCATCATTTGTATGAAAATGTGCTTTAAAAGTAAATGTTGTCGTTGTTCTCCCTTTTGTGCTCCCAACTCGATTCATGTGATTAACACGGCGTCAGAAGTGACGAAAGTCAAGTCTCAGCTCCAGATTTAGCACCGTGTACAGTTGAGTTAGCAGCCACCTTAAGTGACAATCAACCGTAAAGAACAATCATGTGGGAGGAGCCAGGAGATCACATGGGCACAGCGGCCATACTGACCATAAAGAAAAGAGAAAGCAAAGTGTGGATGAAGAGAGAGAAGCAGAATATGGCAGTGACTGCTGTGTGGAGATGGCAATCGAAGTCGTTTGACTTCTCAAACCCATCAGATGGCTAAGCTGGATCAGAAGGTTTGAAGTTTTCACATGAATATACCAAACAAGAGGGAGGAGTAGCTGGTCAGCTTACTCACATGTTCTATAGAAGACACAGAAGATGACATTATAGCCCTTAACGTTGACTGAGGAAGATAAGCAGACATAGGAGGCTGTGAACTTCATAGGTAAACATGACGAGGTCTTCAAGGGAGCACAACATCATATAAGATGGCCACCAGAAGGAGAGCATAGAGTCGATCATCACAGTGCTAAGAGGGGAGCTCCGAAGTGGGGTGGGAGTAATGACAGGAGACTGTCAGAACAACAACACTTGGGCTCTGAGCTAACATTAGTAAAAACTCCACAGAAAGTGAGGCCACGTGAAAGTGTGAGGGGGCAAACAACAAAGCAACGCAGACGGGGACAACACGTCAAATGTGGACCCCATAAGGACAAAGATAAGAAAGGAGAAGAAATAGATGGGTCAAAAGACAAAGGCAGAGAAAGACAGTGGCCAAGGTGGTCAGTGTGGTTGGTGTGGACATGGAAGGATCATCCATCTGGAGAGGTGGAGCCTACATAGTGTCACCAAAAGGGACATTATCCTGGAGCGTGTCACACAGGTGACGCAGCACACACAGACGTGTGGCCTCTAGCTCTACATTTTCAAATTCCCAGATGTCCTTCATGGAGTGTCTGTTGCTCTTTGAGATGGTGGTCTTTCCCCTTTCCTAAGAAGGTCCCCAGCTATGTGACAGTATGCTGTGATCGGCCATCATGGCTTACTCTCTGAGCTGAGTTTCTGTTTCTCCTTTCATTTTAGCATTTTTTTGCATCTTCATCTTGTGTTTTTATGATTTCCTCTCATTTCTTGTCTGTGGCAGGAAGTCAACACACGACGCAATCTGAACCGGGAAGTTCATGAGCTGGACAAGCCATGAAGTGGCAAAATGGACCTCCATCATGATGCGCTAGACCACGTGACTCCACTGCTGACGTCTCCAGTGATGTCCCCCTCCTTGTCATCCCATGTGGGCCAAGTCTGCCCATTGACGGCACCGGTGTGACCTTCAGATCAGCTCACATTAAGCTGAGGTCCTTGGAGCTTCTTGCAGTTTGGGCAGGTAGGGTGAATTTGGTGAGGTGGCCACACTTGACTTGCCAACTTCACGTTTATCTGTTTTGTAGGTCATGTGGAACATGGAACTTTAAATGTCCTTGAGAGTTTCTCATAACTTCTTCAAATCAATGAAACGATCAATCAGCTGTAGAGGCCCACATGACCTTCTCAGACCAGTTAATCTCTTCTAGGGGGTCACAGGCAGCAAAATCGGGCACAAGGCAGGAATGCCCCCAGGACAGGCACTGGTCCTTCACAATGCCCTCTCACCAACACAGGCACACTCACAGTAGCAAGCAGCCCGATGGAGTTTGACCTGACACATTCATCTTTAATGACTTAGGAGGAACACTGGAGGACCTGCAGGAAAACCTACAGGATATAAGGAGGGCACACAGGCACAACATTTGAACTCAGGATGCTGAACCATCAGTCTTCACTTTAAGTGACATTGTTAAATGACACAGGAAGCTTTACATGGTGGACGAGATGTGGGCATCAATGAGATTCCTGCTCAGGTCCTCAGGTTGGTCTCCACAAGTATGTTGGACGCTCACCTGTGCAGTTCAAGCCAGACTTGGCCAGCTTCCTTATCCTGATGTAAAGTTGGGTCCTGTCAGCCTGTTCTGGTCCACCCGATGTGTCACTTTAGGGGACGATTAAGCTGAGGATGCATCAAGTCTGTCCGGCGTTCCTGTTGACTGAATGTTGTCACATTTGATTTTTCCAAATTATTTGTCAGACTTGAAATGAACTTCAGACTTCCATGTATTGTATTGTCTGGAAGAGAAACCCATAAGGCTTTGTGTGTGATGTAAATGACAAGTGTGGCACCTCAGGAGTACCAAAGTGCTGTATGCAGAGCAGCACGTCGGCCCTCATTGGACTTAAGGTTGGTCACCATAACTTGAACGTCCAAACAACAGTGACTTGTGTCCCTCAGATGTGCACAGCCTTCAGTTAGGACGTCCATGTCCGCTTTCTAATGACGCACACGCACGCAGTCTTTTCTGTTTCTGAGGAAACTGTAATGCCTGCAGTGTTCAGGTGGTCTGCCAAATGTGGATGGATGGCATAGATGCTGAGGGGTCACTCTGGGCCGTCAGCCGCCTTCTTGTTAAGTAAGTCATTCTGAGCCTCATGGAGCCGAGCCTGAGGAGGTCAGCCTGGCCGTGGGGCGTCCAGAGGTCCTCCATGCTGCTCCACTTTTATTTCATTCTCGGTGAACTTTCTGGTTTTATCTCATGTGACAGTCAATGGTCGGAGTCATGTGGAGGGTAACCTCAGTCGATGAGCAGGCGCATCTATGGGGGTCAGGATCATGTCTGCCCCAGGTTTGTTTTGGGGTCAATGGTGCAATTTGTCATCATGATGTCACTTTACATACAGCTAATGAAGACACAAGACAGTTTACCAGAAATGCTGCGTCCAATGAAAAGAAAAGATATTAGATGAAGGAAACTAAAGTACTAAAGAAGAACGCCACATTGATAAGACCGAGTTCTCCATCACTGCTTAATAAAAACTGCTCAAAAAAAGAAAGGACTCCCTTTTAATGAGAGTCTAACATCAAGTCAATCACACTAAGGGGCTACTGATCTGGTCAGTTAAGTAGCAGAGGGGCTTGATCATCATTGTCAGATGCTTTTGGTGCACCCCCAAAACAGGAGTGAATGGTTTAACAGGTGGAGGGAGGCCACTGACATTTTTCGCTCCTCATCTGTTCTGTCACTCATTTTGCATTTGGCTATGCTCTGTGTCACTACTGGCAGCATGATGCCATACCTGGACCCTACAGAGCTGGCACAGGTAGTCCAACTTCTCCAGGATGGCACAGCGATACGTGGCATTTCCAGAAGGTTTGCTGCGTCTCCCAGCACAGTCTCAAGGGCATGGAGGAGATTCCAGGAGACAGACAGGCAGTTCCCCTAGGAGAGCTGGACAGGGCCCCTCATAGAAGGTCCTTAACCCATCAGCAGGACCCACCGGAGGAACAGGATGAGCACTGGCAGAGCCTACAAAATGACCTCCAGCAGGCAGGCAGGCCACAGGTGTGAATGTCTCTGACCAAAAAATCAGAAACAGACTTCATGAGGGTGGCCTGAGAGCCTGACGTCCTCTAGTGGGAATCGTGGAGCTTGATTGGCATTTGCTATACAATACCAGAATTGGCACCTCCACCATTGACGCCCTGTGCTTTTCACAGATGAGAGTAAGTTCACCCTGAGCACATGTGACAGACATGAAAGGGTCTGGAGAAGCTGTGGAGAACGTTATGCTGCCTGTGACATCGTTCAGCATGAGCGCTTTGGTGGTGGGTCAGTGATGGTCAGTCTGGGGAGGCATATCCATGGAGGGATGCACAGACCTCTACAGGCGAGACAACAGTGGGCACCTTGACTCCATTAGGTATCGGGATGAAATCCTTGGCCCCACTGTCAGACCCTATGCTGGTTCCTCCTGGTGTACGACAATGCCTGGTCTCATGTGGCGACAGGATGAAGAAACTGATACCATTGACTGCCACCCACACTCACTGGCCAGACACCTCTGGGTGGGACACGTCGGGGTTTAGATCAGCAACTAAACGTGACAAGAGCAGGTGACAAGGACAGTCAGCTCTGCAGATGTCACACCTTAGAGGACCTCAGCAACCTTCAACATGGAGACCAGCACCTCTCTGAGGTTCTCCCATCTGCCAAGCGTAAGAACAAACCGCTAGGAAATCTGTTTCTTTTTAGAGCCATCGCACTCCCAAAGGGTTCATTTGGCCCCCCACCCCAATTCCTCTCAGTATTCCCACACAGAATTATTGTGGATTTCTACGTCAGTTTTTCCGGCACTGCCCTGCACTTCACCTCCATTTCCTTGTTTTGTGTCTTGTGTTGATCTCAGGTGTGTGTATTCTGTGTGATTCATCAGTTAAACTTCACCATCAGTATGTCAATAAATGAGTGACGAGTGACACACGTGGCTTCAGGCATCGGTGGTCTGTGATGTAGCGTATCACCCACGGGTACGGGTGGCTCTGCTGTACTGTAGCTTGTCCATCACAAAAGAAAACCTGCTCAAAGAAAATCAACTTTACAACAACAGCTTGAATGCTAAATCACTTTTATTAGGGTCACCAGGACACCTCAGAGTGCCAGCGACGTCACTGATTACACGAAGTGGCCACTCGTCACTCCAGCCTTCCCCACTTTCAGTTGAGTTTCTTCACGCAGACAAAAGGGTAAAGCTCAGTGCAGTCCTTGTCATTCCATCCGCCTTGGACTGAAAGAGAACACAAAACAGGAGGTGAGGGGTCTGCCAACGGTGGGCCTGCCAGCCAAATCCCCAATCCAGAAACTGGAAATCTTGTCATGCCTCCCTAAAAACAGTTGAACTGACAAGACCACCGCAGGACCTCAAACTGCAAGTTTCACATTTAAGACGAGAGGTCGCCTGCCAGTCAGGTGGCGTGAGAAGAACACTGAAATATGAAGAAGCATTGCAGACGTACACCACATGAATAAGGACAGGGTGACCATTCAACTGGCCGAGAAGCAGTCGCCATGGCTACTAGCAGCACCGAGGTGGTCTGTGACATGGACATGTGTAGAAAGACAAATCCACTGATCACTGAAGAGCCCCTTTGATAAGTAACACTGACAAGCCCTGCTGTGGTAGACGAGGCCTAAATGAAGGTACCAGAGTTGAGGGGAGACAGTGAAGTTCTCCAGGTGCACAGCAGAGCCCACCCTGACTGGCAGAATCTCATCATGGGATGGCACCTGCTCAGCTCAAGAGCGTGATGCACCATGGAGGGTGGTGAAGGTGGTGTCGCAGGTCTGCCTTCTGTTCAGGACGTACACAACAGGAGAACCAACACACCGTACGTATGTCACAGGTCCTCATGTGCCTTTGGTTGCCATTGGATTATTGTGAACTGTTCTGAGGAAAATCGCAAGTAGGACTTTCACTGCACTGAGGACACCTGACCACAAAAACTTGAACTAGCAAGAAGTCAGGTGGGCTCCTCCAACACAGAGCCTCATCTGCGCCAGGAGGGATTCTATTGGGCATTACATGGGATCAGCGCCTCTAAGCAATCTTGGCCCCACTCTCAGACCCTATGCTGGTTCCTCCTGGTGTACGACAATGCCTGGCTTCATGTGGCGACAGGATGAAGAAATTGATACCATTGACTGCCACCCACGCTCATTGGCCTGACACCTCTGGGCTCCAGCTGTAGAGAACTGAAGGTCCAGAAAATGAACTCAGAAACATGGAACTGACTGATGATAAAGAAGAGTGGAAGGAGATAACGGCTGCTTATTGCAGATGTGAATGTAAATCTGCCAGAACTCGTGAAACATCTGATAAAGAGTATCCCACTGCTGACACCAAGTGAAGTACTGAGCATGTCCAGAAGATTCACAGGACGCACTATCAGTGTGTTCTCGCTCTGCAGGGACAGCAGATGTGACCAGTACAGGTGATTCATTTTGTATGAAGATTTGTCTGTCATCTAAGGTGACACATGTGGCCGGAGAGAATGAGACAGCAGGTGATTTAACTCCTTTATGAAGAGACTCTTTCATTTGTTGGACACTTGGAGTCTTTAAGTTACTGAAAAAAAAAAGACTGACGCACCAGGGACCAATTTGAACCCGGGATCCTGGGGCTAAGAGACAGTGGCACCACCTGCCATCACTTTGTCGTTATTCTCACGCCATCAGACGTCATTTTTCTTTAATAGATCAGTTTACTAAACAGGGAAGGCTGTGTTGGCACCATAAACTGCTTTTGATTTACAGACCCTTCCTCCCTTGACCACCACACTGGCTTCAGAGCGGAGTGCAGTGCAGTGGTGGTGGGTTCAGTTATTTCTACTTCCCGAGGAGCTTCACAGACCACCAACCACTAACACAACACCCCTGTCCAGTGAGACACTCTGGTCATAGGAGACCCGTGCTGTTGTGTCCAGTCCTAACTTGGCACAACATGCAGAATTGAAATAACAGCTGACCAGCATTATAACGACCAGCCCACCTCACACCACTCCTGACACAAAAAAAACCACAGATTACCTTTAAAGTTGATGTGAATGCACTTCTCGTTGCCACCAGCGTTATTGGGGTCACCGCTATTCCAATTTGAGTAATTCCACCTGGAGCCGTCTGTCCAGAGCCACGTTGATTCCTAGGAAACACAAGCACTGAGGTGAGCCGTGGCCTCTGCATTGCATCAGGACTTCATTCCTCATCCACTCTGGGATGGTCTGAACCCCCCACTTAGGACCCTCAGAGAAACAACAAGGAGGCTGACTTACCCTCACGGCATCGGAGCCCCCCAGCCAGGTGACTGGGCTGGTGACATCCCTGCTTTTAATCAGACTGGTGATGAACTTGTTGGCACTGCTGTTGAGCACCGACGCCAGGTTTCCTCCAAGGCTGAGGCAATGTAACTGGGGGGTGACACAGGGGGTCCATGGTAAGTAAAACTGCTGCTACTTTGACTTAACTGGCCATAAGCTCATCGTGCTTCACTCAGAAATCAGGTCCCACACACACACACACACATTACAGATATATGACTCGTAAACTTCAGTAACGTTTTTACCAAAAATGCACTTTGAACGTTATTCTCAATTCCATAGGTGTTGGAGGAAGCAACCAAACGTGAAAAGTGTCAGGAGCAACCAGAAAAAAAACTAAATGTTCTGAAACATCTGCAGGTGACCTCTTCAGGTGATGTGTCTCACTTGACTGTTTTGCAGCAGCACACATAACAGGATTCTCTTTTTCAAAGGAGTCCCACAGCATGTCCATGTTTGAGGACCCCTGGCCTGCACATCATCACGGAGGGCAGACCTTAATGTGTCAGAACATGTGGAGATGGTGAAGAAATCGCCCTGCAAATCCAAATGACAACACCAACAGCTGCAAGTCTCAACACGTCTTAACAATAAAAACATCTTCTGAAACATAGGAAGTGGAGTGTGGCGTCACGTGAAGGCCGACGCGTCTCCATGTTTAGCAGGTCACTTTCTGTCCGTCTAATTGAACACAACTGAATCAGGATGAAGCCGATGGGGGGCTTGGTGGCATTGCTGTGATGCAGCAGTTTGGCCATCTTTGAGAGAAGAGAGTGTGGTGATGAGGCCTTCAGCCTCCTCCTCTTCCTCAGCTTTTCCTATTTTTATGGGGGTCCCATCTTTTCAAGCAGACTTCTCCACACTCCTCCACCTTCATACTTGTTCCCATTCGACTTTCATCCCTCAGATTTTTACTCATTCAATGGGCCCAACTCTGCTCTGGGGTCTCATGTATAACGCCGTGTGTAGAATTCACACTAAAACACAGCGTTTGGACAAAACTGGAAATGTGCGTACGCACAACAAATCCAAATCCATAAAACTTTGGGTACACCAACTTCCACGCAACTCCACTTTATAAATCTCACTGAAACTGAAATACAACGCACGTGCACGCGCCTACAGCCCCACCCTTACTCCGCCCAGAATGTTGCCTATTTGAATATGCAAATCAATATTAATAGCCCCTTTTCTTCAGTGCTTTGTTAGAAGACAATGGCGATAGCTGCACATGGAAAAAAAGAATTTCAGTGAATGTGAAGTGGAGGCAAAGAAAAACAGTGGAGTGAAGAACAAAAGGAAGTTGATGGAGTGATACAGTGTGGCGGAGAATCTCGAAAGTTCAAGTTCAGAAAGTCACACAGTGTGTGAAACACGGTTATTATAGTTAATGAAAACTAAAATCAAAACTGAAACTATTATTAAAACGACATTTTTGTAAACTGAAATAAAAGAATTAACAACACTGAAATGAAAAACTCTGTGGTGGGGTTTGTTTCCTGCCTTGTGCCCTGTGTTAGCTGGGATTGGCTCCAGCAGACCCCCGTGACCCTGTAGTAAGGATATAGCGGGTTGGATAATGGATGGATGGAAATGAAAAACTAAAACTAAATGACACTATTAAAGTAGCTGAAAGACTGAAATAAAATAATAATTCACTAAAACTAATTTCAGTTTTTATCTTTAAATGAATATTCTTGTCGTTAGTCTTTAGCCCTTGTAACTTTTAACTCTAAAACAGAAGCTCATCCATCACGAGCCGCACACATCTACTTATACATTGAATGGCGGCTGAGGCCCGAGGACGCGTCTTCACTTCATTTTCAGGCGCGTAAAGCCTGTGGAGTAGAAAGTGATTTACGTGCCGCCTTTCTCTGCACTTCTTTCATATCAAGATGTAATTCAAATGCTGACATCAGAATGTGCCGGCCAACAAAACCTTTACTGTGTGGACAGAAAAATCACGAGTGAGTAGCATTTCAGTTTACTTGTCAGGTGGCTGCGTTTTGTTGACAATAACTCACCTGCCACTTCACACACGACAAATCCTTTCCTTTTTCGTACAAGATCAGCGTATTGTTGCTGACCAATCACTTGTTTGCTTTAAAAAGTCGTTTATCAATGAAGTGATACAAACCTTGTAAAATTCCAGAGCTGGCAACGTCTCCACTGAACTTATAGGTAGGTGGGTGAACGCCTGCATCTGAGAATCTTGATGGGACTGGCACTGTACCGGCTGGCATTAATAGGGCATATTGTAATTACACTATTTTTAAAATATGCTTAATTCTCTCCTGAAGATCTTTGGAGTCACAGAATGTCCCAGTAGATGTGACTCGTTTGATCCCCCTGCCTATGGCCCCCATGCTGGGCACACGCCCCCCCAAGTAGCCCCTCGCTGCAGTGGTACTGTGGATTTGCTGCTTCAGTTGACGTTTCTTGGTCGGTGAGCCCACAAGTTTATATACGTTGAGACGTGCAGATCAGCTGACCTCCTGTAATGGGGACCAAGAGGAACACATGGAGTCAAAACTGACGGGCTGAACTCGAAGGAGAGACGAAGGAATCAAGGAGCAGTCAGCAGGGCCGACCCAGAAGAAGCGAATTCAAGGATGGCATGGCTGACGAGGGGCTGCCCGCCTGCTTCTTATCTGAGGCTCAGATGACACACTTGAAGTTGAACTTGAACATGAGGGGGCTGCAGGACTTCAGTGAGGGTCCGTGACCCTAGAAGTGGCTCTCACTGTCATCCTGCAGGTGGTCTTGATGTGTGAGTGTTAAGCTGCTCTACCTCAAGTCTTTAATTCATGAGTAGCGGGGCGGGGGCTTCACTCCTGTGGTAGTTTTGTGTTTCCTCCATTTTATTAATCTCTTATTGACTTTTATTTCTTATTATTGGCCTTTTGCTGGGTTCATGGATGGCTCAGGAGTGCCCCCTGTAGTACCTAATGTTGTATGGCATTTTACAGCTTGACTCTTGATTCTATATAGCGCCTTTCAAGGTAAACAGTACCCTGGTGGGCTTGTCACCTACTGTGTCTTCTGTTCATTTTAATATCTGATTTTCACTTTCAGACTTGAGGGGCCTGACGCTGTTTATTCAGCAGCAGGTGGGGTGCCCGTCTTTCACAAGTCTTGTGGTTATAAAAATGAGAGGCTTGACGTCACCCACCTGCCACGTCTCTGCCATGCACCCCATGGCACACACAATTCAGTTCAAAGCTGTGACCCCACTCATCCACGTCATTCCCACAATGTCACCCAGAGCCCTCCAGATGGTACAGTACCTCCGCATCAATCCAGGACTTCTTCCCCGTAAAGAATTTGTAGCACCGGCCGGAGTGGGTCACCCATCCATTTTCGCAGGAGCCTTGACTGAAGAACATATCTGTAAATTAGACATCACTGGTTAATGGTGGCCATCAGATGGCTGTGTGACACTTCTACACATCTGCACAATCCTCTGACCTGCGGGCACCTTTCATGCTAACTGAGGACTGCATGCCACCCCATTGAGTTCATGGGTGGCACCAGAATGGCTTTGGGACAGAGTGTTGTGTATGTTAGGGGTGCTCTCGAGGTGACCTAAAAGGCAGAATGAATACGAAGAAGGGCAACAAAAGAGAAGACAACAGTGGTGAGCCCTCAAGTCTGCAGCAAAACGTAAAGTTTGTCATCATTAGAAAGGTCACCTCCAATGTTCTTCACATTCCTCTCACTCTGAAAATATTCATGTCACTGACCCCTGTTTGACTGAGCCCATCAAACTAGAACATTAGAACAATCTGGACGAGAACTGGCCATTCAGCCCAACAAAGCTCGCCAGTCCTATCCACTTATTTCCTCCAAGAAAACATCAAGTCGAGTTTTGAAAGTCCCTAACGTCTTACTGTCTACCACACTACTTGGTAGCTTATTCCAAGTGTCTATCGTTCTTTGTGTAAAGAAAAACTTCCTAATGTTTGTGCGAAATTTACCCTTAACAAGTTTCCAACTGTGTCCCCGTGTTCTTGATGAACTCATTTTAAAATACAAGTCTCGATCCGCTGTACTAATTTCCTTCATCATTTTAAACACTTCAATCATGTCACCTCTTAATCTTCTTTTCCTTAAACTGTAAAGGCTCAGCTCTTTTAATCTTTCCCTCATAACTCAACCCCTGTAGACCTGGAATCAGCCTAGTCGCTCTTCTCTGGACCTTCTCTAGTGCTGCTATGTCCTTTTTGTAGCCTGGAGACCAAAACTGCACACAGTACTCAAGATGAGGCCTCACCAGTGCATTATAAAGGTTGAGCATAACCTCCTGTGACTTGTACTCCACAGATCAAGGTGCTATATAACCTGACATTCTGTTAGCCTTCTTAATGGCTTCTGAACACTGTTGGGAAGTTGATAGCTTGAGTCCACTATGACTCCTAAATCCTTCTCATAAGGTGGATTCTCGATTTTCCAACCACCCATTGTGTACTCAATCCTAATATTTTTACTTCCTATACTGACATTGAATTTCATCTGCCACAAATCTGCCCAAGCCTGTATGCTATCCAAGTCCTTCTGTAATGATATAACGGATTCCAAATTATCTGCTAATCCACCTATCTTGGTATCATCTGCAAACTTAACCAGCTTGTTACTTATATTCCTATCTAAATCATTTATATATATTAAAAATAGCAGCGGCCCTAGCACTGACCCCTGTGGAACACCACTCTTAACATCGCCAGTTCTGATGAGGTTCCTCGCACCATCACCCTCTGCTTCCTGTGTCTGAGCCAATTCTGCACCCATCTAAAAACATCACCCTGAACTCCCACTTCTTTTAACTTGATGCCCAACCTCTCATGTGGCACCTTATCAAATGCTTTCTGAAAGTCCAGATAAATAATATCATAAGCTCCACTTTGATCGTATCCTTTTGTTGCCTCCTCATAGAATTCCAACATGTTAGTAAAACCACCTCCCTCTTCTGAACCCATGCTGACTGTTCAGAATAACTCCTGTCCTTGTCATGTGTTGCTCAATCTTATCCTTAATAATTCCTTCCATTAATTTTCCTGTGATGCTTGTTAAGCTTACTGGCCTATAGTTGCTTGGATCTGCCCTGTCACCCTTTTTATATAATGTGGATGACATTTGCCATTTTCCAGTCCTTTGGAATCTCTCCAGTGCACAGTGACTTCCTAAAAATATGTGTCAAGGGTTTATATATGTACTCACTAGCCTCCTTAAGAACACGAGGATAAATATTATCTGGGCCTGGTGATTTGTTTGATTTCATCTTATTTAATCTGAGCAGCACTTCTCCTCTACAATTTCCAAATCCCTCAGTACCTCCTTAGTAGTCCCTGTTACTCCTCTGAGGTTATCCACTTGCTCACTTGTAAACACCTCAGAAAAATGTAAGTTTAGGGCATCTGCTATTTCATTGTCTGTATCTTTTAATTCCCTTTACTATTCCTGATGAACTTGACCTCCTCCTTAACTGTTCTTTTACTACTAAAATACTGAAAGAATCTCTTGGGGTCTTCTTTCCTTATCTGCTATATTCCTCTCCAACTGTCTTTTAGCCTCTCTGATATCCTTCTTAATGGTTGCCCTCATGTTCTCATACGCTACATTCTCTTTGCAGTCATTAGTCTTATATGCCTTATACAGCAGTTTTTCCTTTGCAACTTCTTTTTAAATCTTTATTAATCCATCGTGGAGTTTTTTAGTTTCCTATTAATTCCAAATTTAGGTATGTATCTGTCCTGCATTACATGTAAAACATTTTAAACCTGTTCCACTGCTCCTCGACTGTCTCCACATTTAAAAGCTTATCCCAGTCTATCCTACTTAGACTTTGTCATCTGCTCAAAATTAGCCCTACTAAAGTTCAACTTAACAATTTTAGTCTTTGCATCTGTACTCTTACAAAATACTGAGAATTGTATTACATTATGGTCACTTGACCCTAGTGGTTCAATCACCTCGACACACTCAATTCTATCCTGATTATTACAGAATACTAAATCCAGACAGGCTTCACCCCTTGTTGGTGCTTTAACATGCTGTGTTAACAAACAGTCGCTGATTACTTCTAAAACTCCTGCTCTTGTGCTCCTCCATCTGTAAGGTTATCCCAGTTAATATTTGGATAATTAAAGTCCCCATGACTATAATATCCCCTGTAAACTTGCCTTTTGATATTACTAAAAGATGTGTGTTGAAATTACTGTCTGAATTGGGTGGTCTATAACACACTCCTAAAATAAGACCTTTTCCCTAATATTTCCAAGCCACATGTCCTCACTAAGATGGGGCTCATCATCCAACTGAAGATGACTTACATTTAAACCCCGTTTGGCATAAACAGCAACCCCACCTCCTTTTCTGTTCTGTCTCTCCTTCCTAATAATGTGTATCCCTCTATGTTACACTCATCCTCATCTTTGTTATTTAGCCAGGTTTACATTATTGCTATAATATCATAATTATGCTGTGCTACATACGACTCCAACTCACTTACCTTATTTTTGATACTTCTAGCATTAAGACAAGCTATTTTTAATGTGTTAATCCTTCTACTTTACATGTTTGCTTAGAATTTACATTACTATGCATTTTTATTTCTACACCATTGTTTGTTCTTCCATGTATAGATCTAAACCTGGCCTGTCCTAAACTCCCTGCCCCATTCCCAGTTTAAACAATCCTCGACTAGCCTACACATACGCCACCCCAATACATTGGTGCCCCTCCGGTTCAGATGTAACCCGCCCCATTTGTTCCAAAAGGAGTCCCTGTGCCCCCTAAACCCATACCTTTCTACCCTGCACCAAGATTTGAGCCACGCGTTAAGCCTTCTGATCTCCTTAATCTTACCTGGACTGGCATTTGGCACAGGCAGAACTTCGGAGAAGACTACCTTGTCAGTTCTGCTCCTCAGCTTGGCACCTAACTCTTTGAATTTGGATCGCAGAACTGACAGTCTACCCTTATGTATGTCATTTGTTCCAACATGGACAGTTGCAGTTGGCAAAGCTATGCCAGCTGCTTGTGCCCGTGTGCCATCCACCAGGACATCTTAACCCTCATCTTCTGTTCTGTGCCATATGAATGTGCGAGTAGTGCCAGCCTTCACCACAAGGTGTCTGGTGTCCTTCATTCACAGAGTGCACTGACCAGTCGCACCCTAACTAGCTGACCACTAGCGGCCTGTGGCATCACGTTTACGGCAGTCATTGGGTCACATGATGTAGTGTGACGTGTTACTCCTTCATGTCATCCACAGTGATTTACTACTCGCAATAAGCCCAAACAGTTTCCAGTCCTCTTATTACGATCATTAACTCACCTAAACATATGAGGTCTCTACAGACCCTGAATGTGTAAAGTGTCAAGAGTTTAATTTGCGCATTTAAGTGCTGTGTTTGTAAACCAAAACCTGCTTTTCCAGGATTCTTTGTGTCTTTGTTTGTTCACCACAGCGTGTTTCTGTCTTGCTGCTTATTATTTAGGCATTTATGAGTTTAGAGAGTTGAAAGATAAGAAAAGCCAGGAGCCACGTCACAACAATCACAAAAATGACACTCTGGTCTGAGGTTACTGTGCCGAGTAACACACTGCGAGGGTGTAATTAGATAGAAATATTACAAATCAAAAGGTAATTATATACTGAAATGTGTTTTAAACAAAGTCTTCACACAAGAGGTTTCAATAAAGATTTGGACAGGTATGGCCATTTGTGGTTTGATTTGCGTTTGTACATATGTGGGGTCCCTAAAGACCCCAGGTATGTAGTAGTGATTCAAGGGTTAACGCTGGAGTGTGAATCTGATTGGCTGCTGAGTGGATCTCTCCTTGACTTTGACGGATTTTTTCTTCTTCCTTTTGTCACAAGTTATAAATATTTGAATCTTCTCTTGAAATACGGGTGTGCATTTTCAGTCCTGCATGATTCAGTTCAGGGTCACAGAGGGCTTATGATTACCGAGGAAGCACTTAACCCAACAAACACACACATATATATATTTGGGAATATAAGAAGGAAACTAAAATACCTAAAAATTATAATAAAACCCACAACAACAACATACACAGACATGCAAACTCCACACCAACAGAACCTTGGCACAGCGTTCAAAGCCAGAGCACCAGATCTGTGAGGTGGCACCACTAACCACTGAGCCACTTTGCTGTGTGGCAGAGATAAAACTTGTTAAAAATAAAAAAGTACATTTTCAATCAAATTCTGTAAATGTTACTGTGAGAATACAGAAGTGTGACGTTACAAATGATGTACTTTTAAATTTGGAGTCCTATGCTGATCTGCTTGTTTGATTCCACATATTCAGCAGATCTTCATTTTGAGTTTTGCATTTCAATCAGTAACCTCAGAGTTTGTTACACTTTATGTTGAGGAGGCAGACATGTCACACCTACCTGAACAGACGACCCCAGCATCTTCATGTGAACCACAGTTATGCTCTCCCAGTCCTCTATGTTTGCACAACGTCAAGGACGACTCATTCCCTATGCAAGCAACATCATCCATCCAGATCTTTCCGCTGCCTCTTCCAAAGTGGGCACTTCCTGGTGCTGCGATGGCATTGCCACATCCCAGCTGCCTGCAGACAACTTTAGCGTCGTTCAAATCCCAGGAGTCATCACAGACGGTTCCCCACTGGCCCTGGTAGAACACCTCCACTCTCCCAGAACAGCTGTTGGTCCCGTTGACGAGTCTTGGGAGGGTCTTGGTATCTAAAATTAAGGAAGATAAATTTACTTTGGGCTCACAAGTTTAGGAGTTCTTCTTCTTTCAGGACATGTGGTTTGAGTTATTGTGCTTTAACACTTTTAGTCCTGGACAATTCAATTCAGGGCAATTCAATTCAGGGTCACAAAATGCTGGGGATTACTCTTGAAGCGCTGAACTCAATGAGCACACACAACATTTTTAGAAATTTAAAAGGAACACCAAGTAGCTGAAAAATAAAGAACAGCAGCAGGCACAGACACACAAATGCCACACAGACAGCAGCGAGGCACAGGATTCAGACCCTGCCCACCAGATCCAGGGGGCAGCACCACTGGCCACTGTGCCTCCTCGCTGACTGGCATGTGTAGGCATATCTTATAAAAGAAAATACATTCTCCATAAAGTCTCTAAACGTTGCTGTAAGTATCCACACAGGAGGTTAAAAAACGCTCTGATTTAATAACACTTGGAGTCACGTGATGATCTCCAGAAGTGCCCACACAGGTCTGTGTATTCAGCAGATCTTCATTTACTTTTGCATTTCTATCAGTAATGAACAGGCTTAGATACATTTTGCTTTGCAGATGGCACCTTAACTGTTTGTACCTGAACAGATGACCCCAGCATCTTCATGTGAACTACAGTCATGCTTTCCCAGTCCTCTATGTTGGCACAGCATCAAGGACGACTCATTCCCGGTGCAAGCAACATCATCCATCCAGATCTTTCCGCTGCCTCTTCCAAAGTGGGCACTTCCTGGTGCTGAGATGGCATTGCCACATCCCACCTGCCTGCAGACAACTTTAGCGTCGTTCAAATCCCATGAGTCATCACAGACGGTTCCCCACTGGCCCTGGTAGAACACCTCCACTCTCCCAGAACAGCTGTTGGTCCCTTTGACGAGTCTGAGTTGACCGTTGACATCTGCAATTGAACCAAAGAAATGCACTTGGCTGGTCACAAGCTTGGCAGAGCAACTGTTTAATTAGCAAAACCCAAACTAAGAAGCTAACTTTGAGAGATTGGTGACCACAAATACCTGAATGTGACATTAGACCAGGTCACAAGTGCCGGTCATCCTCAGTGTGCAGGGTCACCGTTTCCTGTGCAGTCCCCACTGAATGCAGGAGGTCTTTATGTGTCCCCCACACCACATGTGACTGAGTTCTGTTTCATGTGACTTGTGGGCCATTACGTTGTACCCCTGGCTGGTGCTGAGCCCACCTTCCTGCTCTTAGTTATAATACGGCAGTAGAAACACACCGAGTGAGGATTATTTTATTTCTTATTTTTTATTTTTTGATGGACTTGAACCTGTTAGGCCCTCAGAAAACCAGACTCGAGAAAACAGAAACAAGAAGGAAACCAGCAAGATCTCACCTCAGTGTCACCCTTGTCCTGACGCGTGTGACCTCCTGCTTCCTGATATTCCAGGTATATGGCAGCGGTCAGCTGATGTTGTTATCCTGATTGCTTTTTTGCCAGCTGCTGAGGAGAGACGTCTCCAATGGAAAGCCACACAGTGAGCGGGCATCTGCTATGGCGACTGGCACAGGTGTAGCTTTGTGCCAAGCTAGTAAGTCTGTCTGCTTGGAGCAGCTGTCCATGTGCAGGTAACGATGAGCATGCAGGGCGCTATAAAGCAGCCATTTAAAGCCCAGTTGCATTGCCGTGAGTCGCCTTAGTTTCTCTGCCTCATTTTGGTTGTTTTCTGAGCTCCGCCATTTTGATTCTTCGCTCACCTTGTGGACACACACAGCAGTTGCTGATCATGTAACACTTCAGTGTCGCCATGTTTCCCATCACAATGCATGGTGGGCACCTTCTCCGTCAGTTACGGGGGGGACTTTCATCTAGCGTTTGGTCCCTGGCACTTGTGACTTTAAGTTTGATGTTCTCGTTCGTCTTTGGTGGTCTGAGCTGCTGCCTGTGCCTCGACTCTCCGTCACCTTCTGATCACACACTTGTGGCTTGCCAACTCCTCCTGAGGTGACAGTGGCACACGGACCTCCACCAGCTCTAAAGTGGCACATTAGTGATGCCAGTTGTGCTCTGATCTGACCAGACATCTTACTTTAGTGGTATGTGCAAAGGATGGACATTTAGGACTTGTGCTCTCCTACTTGACAGCTCAGTGACATTTCTGACTCGTTTATTTCAAGCCTGTGCTCTGTGGGGTGACGTCATCGTCATCGTGAGTACAGGAAGTGCTAATGTGGGTGTGCGTTTTATTACACTCTAATGTCAGTTACAGCAGAAAATTCAAAATGTCAGCCCTTTGACACCCAAACCAGTCGCCACCACCGCACTTCTCTCCATCCCATGAGGCTCTGCGACACATCACATGACCTCATCCCTCTGACGTTGTCTCCAGTCCCCTGACCCTCGTTTAGTGAGACCACTGGTGCTGGTGTGGTGACAACATGAAACGCTTTAGTTAGCCGACTCACCTGCAGCTGTGCTGAGACTCGCCATCAACCCGACTAGTAGCAGTGAAAACATCGCAGCCATTGTGCTCAGGATCTGCAAAAGAGAGAAGAATAAGTGGAGCAGAGAGATGAAAGGAGAAGGACAGCTGGACCTGTGAGAAGACACGCAGCTGAACCTTCACCACTGACGGGTCTCTCAGCTGATGGTCTTAGTTAGCCGCCGTCAGATGTTGGGCCGGTGAAATGGAGTTGATGAGCCTGATGATGACCATCACGATCAGAGAAGGCAAAGAACACACAAGCAAGAAAATATCAAAGGAGGATTGGTCTCGTCCGGTACGGGAGATGGACGTCTGAAGTGGAGCTCCGTTAGCAGTGGCTTTATTATCTCTTATTTCTTATTATATCGAGGTATCCTGTATTTACCCAACCTGAGGCGTTTCTACTACAGTATACAAATATGAGTAACAAGAAAGGAGGTCAGAAAGAAATGGAAAAGAAACCTAAAACTACGCCCAAGTCTAGACATGCATCAGGCACCAGTATAAGCTACGGCCTTTCAGAGACTGACCTGGAACAGGCAGGCGATAGCACAGACTTCCCAGGATCCCGCTGCACTGCAACATCTCCAGTTGAGAGCGAAAATGGCAGCAAAGGTACAAATGATTCAGGTCACAATAGCAAGCCGATTCCAGAAGATCACTTGAAACTAGAGATGGCCGTACAGTCCACGCATTCATCTACTCCTTGCGAGCCAGAAGCATTGGCTGTAACAGGGCTCGTCACTTCACCCACGGAGCATGAAAGCCGAAATGATTTGTCCGAACTGAAGGAAATGATCACAACATTGGCCACAGCCATAAGTGAGCTCAAGAAAGACATTCAGAAAAATATGAAGAAAGTAATAAATGGCTTGCTCAAGACAAACTCAAGCTGCGGCAAGAACATAAAGACTTGGAGGAACGTATATCTAATCATTTTGATGCAGGCTTTAAAGATATACTGATAAAAATTCAGTTTAGACACATTTTCCTGAATGTGTTCCTCAGAGGACTTGCCGTTCAGCTGGAAGACGTTAAGCAGACATTCATGGCTCGAATTGAAACAGTGGAACATTTGGCATCTAACGCTGATGGAAAAGCTACAGCTGTGAATTCTGAATGCAAAAATCTTGGAGACAGACTTGCGGTTCTAGAAGATGGATGCAGAAGGAATAATATTAGAATCGAAGGTCTACCTGAGAATCGTGAAAGTCCAAACCCAGCGAAATTCGCAGTTGAACTATTCTCAAAAGTAATTGGAGAGGACTTTAAATCAGATACCGAGATAGCGGCAGCTTATCGCATACGTGGATCAAATACCTTAAGACCTAGGACTTTAATTGTCCGCATCGAGAGATTACAATTTAAGCTTAATGTAACAGAACTTCTCAGACACAAACGATATTATATTTGAAAATAACCACATTTGTATTTTCCTGGATTTCTCACCCTCAACAGCTGCTAAACGTGTAGCTTTTTACAACATTAAACAGTGGTTATGGAAAGCCGATATCAGATCCAGCCTCTTGTATCCTGTCAAACTGAAAGTGGAAATTCAAGACAAAGATCACATCTTCTCCTCCACGAAGGAAGCAGAAAAGGAATTAAGAAAGCTGATCCCGACGAAAGTGAGTCGCATCCTGTCATGGTATGGCAAGAAGATATTAGTTACTGTCTGATCTGTTTGCAATGACACGAGTACCATAATTATACATCCGTTTCTCTTCTCGGACACTTTTTGTTTATGTTTTAATTATAATTGGAGGCGTATGTGTGGAAGAAATCAAAGCAGGTTTTTTTTTTTGTTTTTTCTTTTTAACTTTTCTACAGGAGATTGTTTAACATCATATCCTGGTTTATTGTTCTGGTTATTATTGCATTAGGGTTTACTATGATTATCCAGGGCCACTTTTTAACACCATTCCCTGGGTTTAGTGTCTTAATATTTGAAGACTATATTTGAAGATTAGATTTTATGCTTCTAGTATTTAGACTTTATCGGCAATAGATATCTCTACTCTTTAATCCCCAATTGCCGCTGCTGGGGGGCTTGTTTTGTTTTGGACGTGCTCTGTCCCTAGGTATGTCAGAGGACTGGGACTTTGTGAAGTGGGGTCCAGCCTCACGTGGGGAGAGAAAAAGAGAGCAGGCTATATCTAATCTATCCTTTTAATTTCTATTATTATAACTACCAACGTAACAATAGGCTGCATGGCAATAACTCCTGGGAAAACTGGAAATTAAGGTTAAAGCTGTCACACTTCCAGTTAAGACTACAAAATGACATCAAAAATTCAGAATCAATGTCTCCATGATGGGACAGTTAACTTTGTGAGCTGGAATGTTAAAGTCCTGAATCACAAATTAAAGAGAAAGAAAGTATTCTCTCACCAAACAGGTTTAAACGCTAAAATGGTATTTTTACAGGAGACCCACTTACTAAGAAAGGATCAGTTCAGACAACAAAAAGACTGGACTGGCCAAATGTTCCATTCCAGCTTTACAACGGAGTGGGAATTCCTATACATAGAACAGTCTCGCTTGTAGTATGTGATCCTGAAGGGAGATATGTGATGGTCAGGGGCAACTTATTTAACTGTAAAGTGATTCTGATAAATGTTTATGCACCCAATGTCGATGATAGGGAATTCATGAAAAATATATTTGCATCCATTCCCAATGTGAACACTCATAAACTTAGAATGGCCGGGGATTTGAATTGTGTTTTAAACCCACTCTTTGATAGGACTCCCGTCACAGAGGGGATGACATCTAACACTGCAAAGACAATCACACAGTTTGTAACTGACCACAACTTATCAGACCCCTGGAGTTTTCTAATCCCAAACTCAAGAACATATTCCTTCTACTCACCAGTACATCATAGCTACTCAAGAATTGATTATTTCTTTACAGATAATAATTTCTTGCCTACGATTAAATCCTGCAAGTATGATACGATTGTTATTTCCAACCATGCCCCTCTGGAGCTAAAGTCACTATGCCCCACACACTCACCTCGCCGATGGCATCTTAACCCACTTCTATTAGCAGACGAGAATTGTACAGAATTTATATCCAAACAAATCAGTTTCTTCATAGAGACAAACACATACTCAGTGGTCTCTGCAAGAATACTGGGAAACTCTAAAGGCCTTCTTAAGTGGACAGATTATTTCATATCTTTCCTACAGAAATAAGTTAGAAACCAAGCAGGTACCAAAGCTAACCAACAAAATTACTAGAATAGATGAAGAACACGACAGGCGTCCAAGCGAGGCTCTGCATTCAGAGCTCAATCTCTTAACAACTAAAGAAACTGAACAACTCATTTTTAAATCAATGCATCATTACTATGAACACGGAGAGAAAGCTAATAAGCTTTTAGCTCAACAAATCCACAAGCAAGAAGTTCGCAACATAATCCCAGTAATCACCAACATGAACGGAGACAAAATCATTGACCATAAAAATATAATGCACACATTCAGACTACTATAAATCCTTATATTTTAATCAGTAATCAACAAAATTTCACCGTCTGTATGGAAAAAATTAAGCAAGACTTGCATAGACGGTCAACCCTCCATCTCACTTTAGCTGGAAGACTTAATGATGTTAAGATGAATATCCTTCCTAAGCTTCTCTTTTTATTTCAAATCATTCCAATATACATCAATAAATCATTTTTTAAACAATTAGATTCAACAATAACTTCATTTATTTGGAACCTAAAACATCCACGTATCCAAAGAGCGACCCCACAAAAGACCGAAGGCAGAAGGTGGCACAGCTCTACCCAACGTTCAGTTTTATTACTGGGCAGCGAACATACAAGCTATAAAAACCTGAACACCAATAGATGAACAGACACAGGCCTGGTGTGCAATAGAAGTAAAATCCTGCACTACTTCTTTATATTCCCTGCTCTGTGCTCCAATAAACACACGTTATCGGCAATATACTGATAACACAGTTGTGCTTCACTCACTCAGAATATGAGCCAACGTAGAAAGCATTTTAAGATGGAGGATCTTTTATCTGTGGCACCTCTGCATGAGAACCACCTTTTTCAACCCTCGCAAACATACGCACATTGTAGTTCCAGTAAGACCAGTACGCTGCTATGCTAACAACAAGCCATGGATTACAAGTGACATCAAAGGCCTTTTGAACCAGAAGAAAAGGGCTTTTCATGGCGGTGATCAGCATGAGCTCAAACGCGTGCAGAAGAAACTCCGAGTCCAGCTCAGGGCGGCGAAAGAGCAGTACAAGAGAAAGCTGGAGCAGATGTAACAGAATAACAGCATGAAGGAAGTGTGGGATGGGATGAAGATTATCACTGGCTGCAGCTCGAAGCGGGGTGCCACCATCGCGAGAGACGTGGAGAGAGCAAGCCAGATGAACAACTTCTTTAACAGGTTTGACCACCTTAACCCACTCTCACCTCGGAGTACTGCACCCTCCACCCATCCTTCTGTTGATACCAGCATAGGTGAGACATCCCCACCCACAATTACAGCAGCCCAGATGAGCAGAGAGCTGAAAAGACTTCGTGCCAGCAAAGCAGTGGGTCCAGATGGTGTATCACCACGACTGCTGAAGGCCTGTGCATTGGAACTGGGGATGCCTCTACAGAGCATCTTCAAGCTGAGCCTGGAACAGGGGAGAGTTCTGAGGCTTTGGAAAACATCTTGTATCACCCCAGTCCCAAAGGTATCACGTCCTAGTGAACTGAATGACTTCAGGCCTGTCGCTCTGACGTCACATCTGATGAAGACCATGGAGCGGCTGCTACTACACCACCTGAGGCCACAGGTCTGCCGCACCCTCGACCGTCTGCAGTTCGCATACCAGGAGAATGTGGGAGTGGAGGATGCCATCATCTATAAGCTACACCGATCCCTCTCCCATTTGGACAGAGGCAGTGGTGCTGTAAGAATTATGTTTCTGGACTTCTCTAGCACCTTCAACACCATCCAACCTCTGCTCCTTAGGGACAAGCTGGCAGAGATGGCAGTAGATTCACACCTGGTGGCATGGATCGTGGACTATCTTACAGAAAGACCTCAATATGTGCGTCTCGGGAACTGCAGGTCTGACATTGTGGTCAGCAATACAGGGGCGCCGCAGGGGACTGGACTTTCTCTGGTCCTGTTCAGCCAACATACATCGGACTTCCAATACAACTCGGAGTCCTGCCATGTGCAAAAGTTCACTGACAACATTGCTATGGGGGGCTGAATCAGGAGTGGGCAGGAGGAGGAGTACAGGAACCTAATCAAGGACTTTGTTAAATGGTGCGACTCAAACCACCTACAACTGAACACCAGTAAGACCAAGGAGCTGGTGGTGGATTTTAGGAGGACCAGGCCCCTCATGGACCCCGTGATCATCAGAGGTGACTGTGCAGACCTATAAATACCTGGGAGTGCAGCTGGATGATAAACTGGACTGGACTGTCAATACTGATGCTCTGTGTAAGAAAGGTCAGAACTGACTATACTTCATTAGAAGGCTGGTGTCCTTCAACATCTGCAATGCCATCTGAACCATCAAACGGGAGTGCCCTCTTCTACGTGGTGGTGTGCTGGGGAGGCAGCATAAAGAAGAGGGACGCCTCACGCCTGGACAAACTGGTGAGGAAGGCAGGCTCTATTGTAGGCACGGAGCTGGACAGTTTGACATCCGTGGCAGAGCGATGGGCACTGAGCAGACTCCTGTCAATCATGGATAATCCACTGAACAGGATCATCTCCAGACAGAGGAGCAGCTTCAGTGACAGACTGCTGTCACCGTCCTGCTGCACTGACAGACTGAGGAGACCCCACACTATGTGACTCGGGGGGTAAACGTTAACATTATTCAAAGTTATTGTCTGTTATACCTGCGTCGCACTCTCCACCTTGCATTGTTTAATTTGCACTGAGCTTTTATTGCTCTTTAATTTAATATTGTTTTTATTGTTCTTATCAGTATGCTGCTGCTGGAGTATTTGAATTTCTCTTTGGAGATTAATAAAGCATCTATCTATCTATCTATTATATAGTGCTTTTCATCTATCTACAGTATCTATCAGTTTTTAATATCTGGAAAACGTTTGGGATTAACTTGCTCAGAGATCTTTATACAGACAACGTCTTTGCATCCTACGAACAATTACATTCCAAATTTAACATTCCAGCTACACATTTCTTTCACTATCTTCAAATTAGAAACTTTGTTAAACAGAACCTACCCGATTTTCCTCATCTCGCACCTTACTCTATGCTGGAAAAAATATTGCTCAGTTTTGAGGACTCGGACAGCATTTCTGTAATATATAAAATTATTTTACAGCCAGTCCCTTCAAATATCCAATAGGACGGTGGGAAAAGGATCTCTGACTCAACATCTCAGAAAAGGAGTGGAAGGTAGCACTGCAGAGACTTCACTCGAGCTCTATATGTGCAAAGCATACAATTATTCAACTCCAAATGATATATCGAGCACATCTCTCTCGCTTAAAATTGTCCACAATGTTTCCAGGCTGAGATCCAACCTGCGAACGCTGCAATCGAGTCCCAGCCTTACTGGGTCACATACAAAAAAATTAACGTCATTCTGGACTAAAATCTTTTAAATGCCTTTCAGACAGCCTGGGTGTCCCAATGCCTCCTAATCCACTAACAGCTGTGTCTGGTGGGCTCACAGAGGGGCGTAAAGCGTAAAGGACAATCAAACTGTCATCGCCTTCACTTCACTTTTGGCACGCAGACTTATTTTGCTAAACTGGAAGAACCCAAACTCTCCTCTTTGAAGTCTGTGGGTCACTGATGGTTTATAATATTTGAAATTGGAAGAAATCAAATACTCAGTTAGAGGATCTGTACAGAACTTCTTCAAAACATGGCAGGATCTCATCAGTAACATTTTAAAATAAGCTCTTAAAGCACAGAGGAAGCAGATTCTCTTCCCATTTTGTTTTTATTTTTTTCTTCTCCATTTATCTTTATTCACTTATTAAACTCATCAATTTACTTCTTTTTACAAGCTTTACGTTTTACTGCGTTGGCCATGCTCTCTTTCTCAGGGGTGGGGGTTGACTTGTTTTCAATCCTATTTTTTGTAAAAATTGTTCTCTCTGAATGGAATGATTACAATAAAAATTAAAAAACATATCAAAGGAGAAGAGACGCATTAAAGAGGCGAGCAGAAATCGAAACCATCAGTCGAGGATCAAAAGTCAAAGTGCAAATAAAAGCTACAAAGTACAAAGAACACGTAGAGAAATGAACCTCAAGGATCAGAGTGTCATCTGTCTAGGGACAGAGATGTGACGTCAATGACGACCTTCTACTCAATTCATCACAGAGAGCCCTAAGAACGAGAAAGGATGCATTGACTGAGAAATCTGCAGCACTTTACACCCCGATTGTCCATCGTGAACCTCAGTGGCTCAACTTATCTGATCTCCGAGCTGCAGGAACACCAGGCGAGTTCGAGGATTGTTGTGACCCGCAGAAGGTCAACCAGGAGTGAGACGCAGTGCAGCAAAGCAAGAGGTCAAAGCCATGAAATGTGAAATAATCGACAGCCTCAGCAAACAGGGAGACGTTAACAAGAAAAAGAGCAGAATGACAGAAACAGATGACACCAGGGGAGACCCACCAAGGGGTGGTGCACGATGAGACCACCACATTTAAATGTCACGATCAACAAAGAACACAAGACGTGATCAAACAGACACTTTGTCAGGTACAATGAAGATAAACCACAGAAATGGAAGCGTCAGGTGAAAACCCACAAAACACGTGTGTGATGAGTTCACTTGACGAGTGCGACGTCCACATCTCCTGACCAGCTGGGATGTGCTCAGCTGATTCCTTACCTGTGGTGCTCGACTGGCAGTGGTCTGGTGGGTCGGCCCTCTCAGGTCAGTCTGGGGTCCTCAGCTCTCTGGGAGCTTTTATGGTGTGGCAGGGGTGCCAGGGTCCATGATGTCATATGCTGGTGTCAACATGAACATCCTGGAGGAGGGCTTCGGCTTCGGTTCATCAGGTCCACCTGTGAGGCGAACGCTTTGACATTCTGCCGGCATGGCCTTCTTGTTAAATGTTTTGTTTTCCTTACATTTTGATTAATACTGTTGTTCCTCTCCATTACGAACAATGAAGTCTTTAAGCACCAAACACCTGACCAGGACACCAGAGAGATAAGGTTTTCTAGAACTTGGGTGTGGAGCCATCCAGCCCGGTCAGCAGCCTGCAGTAATAAAAGTGAGAAAACAAAAGTCATGAACACACAAATCAACTCACCTGATGCCCTCCTTATCTCCAAACTGTGAAACTGACTGTGCCATCCTGGCCTTGTCTGCGTTAGGAGTCTCATAGTGGTTTGGGGTAACCAGACACACCAAATGGCACCAAAACACGAAGGCCTTCCATGAAATTAGGAACGCAGTTTACTTGGGCACAGAAAGAAATCACCTGCTGTCACCCCGCCTGGCATTCTAACATACCGTTCCTGTGCCCACCTGCTTTCTGGTGTCCCCTGCCTACTGCATCACATTATATGACCTTCCCAATGACAGTCACCTGCTCTAATACACCCAATGACTGAGACCACCCAGTGTGCCACTCGTCCCCTCACACAGCTTTGAATTTGTCTTTAGCCTTCGGGGAGCAGACAGCCAATGAATGCTCATCCGGAATTTCAATGCATAGAAAAGAAGAAAAGGACCGGGAGCTTGGCACAGCCATTAACCCTTCATACTTCACCAGCTCCACCAGGACACACGCTATTGGCTAAATGTGACACAGATGGCAATTTTTACTCATTTAAATTGACAATTTGACACAGTCCGGTGAGAAGATCAATGATTGCGGTGGGCAAATCAGAGACAACTTTTGACTAGAAGTGCCATAACGTGGCATTGTCATTATAAGTCTGCTTTGAGTCATCCATTCTGAAACTCTCCATTTCTTCTTTGTGAAATATTCCTCGAGGATTTGCTTTTGTATTTTGGTCATCTTCTGTTGCACAATCCACTGTCACTCACCATAACCCGTTTGACAGATGGCTTTTGTGGGAATCAGAAGGTATTAGGAGTGTCATGTGATCATAAAATCAGAGCAGGAGTGAAGGGGGAAATGTATATAAAAGAGCGAGGGGCCAGACTGGCATTGCTGTGTGGACCAGAAACCTGGGCAGGAAAATGGGGGCATAACATGAAAATGGGCACAACAGAAATGAAGATCTTCAGATGAATGTGTGGAGTAAGAAAACTTCATAAGATCAGTAAGGAGAGAAACAGAGGGCAGCAGAAGCAGAAATCTCTAAGAAAATGCAGGGCAGAAGGTTAAAGAGGAACAGACTTGTCATGAGAAGGGGGCGACATGGGGACAAACATCGAGGACACGGAGGAGAAGATGACAGCCAAAGAGGAAGTGGATGGAATGTGTGAAGGAGGATCAAAGGAAGAGAAGAGTTAGACAGACAGACAGACAGACAGACAGACAGACAGATAGATAGATAGATAGATAGATAGATAGATAGATAGATAG
The DNA here is from genome assembly GCF_016835505.1 of Polypterus senegalus. Classification (NCBI taxonomy): domain Eukaryota; kingdom Metazoa; phylum Chordata; class Cladistia; order Polypteriformes; family Polypteridae; genus Polypterus; species Polypterus senegalus. The sequence goes on along the minus strand of NC_053166.1, from coordinate 3,419,016 downwards.
ATAGATAGATAGATAGATAGATAGATAGATAGATAGATAGATAGATAGATAGATAGATAGATAGATAGATAGATAGATGGGTGTGCCAGGCCCCCACATGCCAGGTGTGTGTGTGTTTTATGCTTTAAGCCTGTACAGAACTATAATAGCTGTGCCAACATATCTGGCACACACTAGTATTAACATGGACACCACTACTCAGGCTGACGTCTGCAGGCCCCAGTTTTGCCCCCTGGCCCACCTCTGTGACTGCAGGACAATGTGTCATGGAAGAGCCAAGCAGTATTTGTTGTAATGGCCTCATATTTTCCCCCCCATGCCCTTTCGTACCATTGCCTGCTGTGAGGCGCATCTTGTAATGCAGATCATTCCATTCATTCATCTGATGCTCCTTTCCTCTGTAAAGTCCAGCACAGCAGTTACTGTGGTCTGCTAGAACATTCCCAGTCACCATATCTTTGAAGGACCTGAGCCTGCTGAAAATGAAGAGCCTTCTGTGGGCTTTTTAGGGTCTTTGTGGACCCTCAGGTATTCATGGGCTCACTGATTTTTGCTGGTCAGTTTGATGCCCTGTTGTCCGTGCTCCACATGAAGAGCCCCTCCAGTGAGTCAGTTGCTAATCCCTGAGGGTCTGGGCACTAGGAGGTTTATTACCCTTTCATATCCAAAAATGTGATTTTTTAAATAATATAAATATAAATTATATATATATATATATATATATATATATATATATATATATATATATATATATATATATATATATATATATATAAAACTGCTCATAAAAATTAAAGGAACACTTTGAAAACACATCAGATCTCAATCCTCCTGGATATCTATACTGATATAGACTGGGTAATGTGTTAGGAACGAAAGGATGCCACATCGTTTGATGGAAATGAAAATGATCAACCTACAGAGCCCTGAATTCAAAGACGCCCCAAAAATCAAAGTGAAAAAATTATGTGGCAGGCTGGTCCATTTTGCCCAAATTGAATTGCAGCAACTCCAAATTGTACGCAGCACTTTGTATGGCCCCTGTGTTCTTGTATACATGCCTGACAACATCGGTGCATGCTTCTAATGAGATGACAGATGGTGTTGTGGGGATCTCCTCCCAGATCTGGACCAGGGCATCACTGAGCTCCTGGACAGTCTGAGGTGCAACCTGGTGGCATTGGATGGACCAAAACATAATGTCCCAGAGGTGTTCTATTGGATTTAGGTCAGGAAAGTGTGGTGGCCAGTCAATGGTATCAATTCCTTCATCCTCCAGGAACTGCCTGCATACTCTCACCACATGAGGCCAGGAATTGTCGTGCACCAGGAGCCACTGTACCAGCATAGGGTCTGACAATGGGTCCAAGGATTTCATCCTGATACCTAATGGCAGCCAAGGTGCCTTTGTCAAGCCTGTAGCGGTCTGTGTGACCCTCCATGGATATGCCTCCCCAGACAATCATTAACCCACCACCAAACTGCTCATGCTGAAGGATGTTACAGGCAGCATAATGTTCTCCATGGCTTCTCCAGACCCTTTCACTTCTGTCACGTGCTCAGGGTGAACCTGCTCTCATCTGTAAAAACACAGGGCACCAGTGGTGCATCTGCCAATTCTGGTATTCTATGGCGAATGCCAATCGAGCTGCATGCTGCTGGGCAGTGAGCTCAGGGCCCATTAGAGGACATGGGGCCCTTGGGTCACCCTCATGAAGTCTTTCTGGTTGTTTGGTCAGAGACATTCACACCAGTGGCCTGCTGGAGGTCATTTTGTAGGGCTCTGGCAGTGCTCATCCTGTTCCTCCTTGCCCAAAGGAGCAGATACTGGTCCTGCTGATGGGTTATGGACCTTCTATGGCCCTCTCCAGCTCTCCTAGAGTAACTGCTTGTCTCCTAGAATCTCCTCCATGCCCTTGAGACTGTGCAGGGAGACACAGCAAACCTTCTGGCAATGACACGTATTGATGTGCCATCCTGGAGAAGTTGGACTACCTGTGCAACCTCTGTAGGGTCCAGGTATCGCCTCATGCTACCAGTAGTGACACTGACTGTAGACAAATGCAAAACTAGTGAAGAAACAGTCAGAAAAGATGAGGAGGGAAAAATGTCAGTGGCCTCCACCTGTTGAACCATTCCTGTTTTGGGGGTCACCTCATTGTTGCCCCTCTAGTGCATCTGTTGTTAATTTCATTAACACCACAGCAGCTGAAACTGATTAACAACCCCCTCTGCTACTTAACTGACCAGATTAATATCCCAGAAGTTTCATTGACTTTATGCTATACTCTGATTAAAAGTGGTCCTTTAATTCTTTTGAGCAGTATATATATATATATATATATATATATATATATATATATATATATATATATATATATAATTGTTCCTTATTTTAAATTCTTCCATATGGCATTACTTCCCAGGACAGGGTCCTCATCGACCAGGTGCTGGCATTTAGATCCCCTTTGGCTTGTGAGATCCTCCCAGTTGTCAAACACAGCAGGTTGATGCCATCCTGTTGACTTTGGCACACTGAGGACTTCATGCCCAGCCTGTTCTCATGGCAAACGAAGCACACGCAAGTCGTGCACACCACACGTATCTGAGGTGATATTTGATATCAGTGTCTGGCACCTTATACTCCACAGGGGCTTCTTTAAAAGCCCACACTGAGGCTGCTTCTGTTGACAAAGGCACAGGTATAGAAACTGGGACTTACTGGCTCACTGTCCCCTCTTGCTGAACTCTCACATATTTGCATACCTGAGTCTCTTCTAGTCAACTTGAATTGACTCGCAAAAGCAAAAAATAAAAAACAACAACTTAGCTCCCTTTTTTCTTCCTTTTTGTTCCTGAATGTCCTGTGGGATGCAGCGCTTTAGGAGCCTGGCAGTCAGTCAGTCAGTCTCTCCAACCCGCTACATCCCAACACAGGGTCACATGGGTCTGCCGGAGCCAATCCCAGCCTGCACAGGGCTCAAGGCAGGAACAAACCCCGAGCAGGGCACCAGCCCACCTCAATTGTTCGGAGCGATCCTAAGATTCCTCGTGAGAAGCCCCTGGAGCGGTGCGTCGGCCAATAGGAACAGCGGAGATACCCAGATAGGCGATAAACGTGAACGTCAGCAGGCCAGCGCGGAGCTGAGGATTTCAACGTAAACGCCGACAATTCAGGGAGAGGGCAGTAAGGACGGTCTGCTCGCCTGTGGCTTCGACAGTTTAGAGTAGAAGAGAAACAGCGGACCGCAGTTTGTATGAGATGTGCGACTGCAGTTACTGACGGGATGGCGACTCCAGCCTCATGACGCGTGACAAAGAGCTGCATGCGCGTATATAGCGAGGTAAGCGGAGACTCCGTCACTTGGAACACAAACAACTTGACACAAAGAAATCGCATGTTTAACCAAAAAAAGCTGCAGCGTGTGATTCAACTTAAAAAAAAGTGAGCTCGCGGTACATTTCTAAAGATGTATGCAAGAATACAGTTACTTTATGAAATGTACTACAGAATACTTTATAGACTGAATACTTTTATACTATATCTGTTATAAAAATCACTTACAGTTGGCTCCCCGGAGTCAGTCTCTCTCCAGCACTCGTTGTCTGAGCGTTGCTTCTTGTGTCGCGTGTGCGCTGCTGGCTCATTTAACATTCAAGCGCTGGGAGTTTTGGCTCAGTGTTCCTCGTTAGGAAGCCTGGCGCATGCGCGCTCTGTCTCTCTCGCTCTTGGCAGTGCAGGAGGCTCAGCGCTTTGTCTCCCGCCGCTGATTGTGGCTATTATCTGTTGCACTAAAACCTTCCCTAAATCTTGTTCTCCGTTACCCAACTTTCTAAAACTGTTTCCATCCATCCATCTTCTAACCCGCTGAATCCGAATACAGGGTTACGGGGGTCTGCTGGAGCCAATCCCAGCCAACACAGGGCACAAGGCAGGAACCAATCCTGGGCAGGGTGCCAACCCACCGCAGGACACACACAAACACACCCACACACCAAGCACAAACTAGGGCCAATTTAGAATCGCCAATCCACCTAACCTGCATGTCTTTGGATTGTGCCCGGAGGAAACCCACGCAGACACGGGGAGAACATGCAAACTCCACGCAGGGAGGACCCGGGAATTGAACCCAGGTCTCCTAACTGCGAGGCAGCAGCGCTACCACTGCGCCACCGTGCCGCCAAACTGTTTCCTGTTGCTTTATATTTTTTTGTGTTTAACTAGCAGCAGTCACGTAATTATGTGATGTTTAAGCAACAAAAGGTTTGTGATACCAAACACCCGTGACCCGGTGTTCGGATTCAGCGGGTTGGAATATGGATGGATGGAGGTTTGTGGCACGCCGGCTGATTCTTTTCTGTTTGCAGCTTGAAAAGGGCAACAAAGTTAAAAACGGTCTTTCATTGGCGATCTGTGGTTAACTTTATTTGAGCAGGTAAGCCAAACGCAAAGTATCCCATCTGGAATTCAGTCACCGGTGTGAAATGGCTAAAACACACTCGGCGCTACCCTCACTGTTTGATTTTCAAACATTCAACTGAAAAAGTTGGCTTTTCCATGAACAGTAAAAAAAAAAAAAAAGACCTCCTGCTTTATGGGGAGTTGAGGATCATTTTATCTTGTTATCCCATTTCTATGAACTCGGCTATGTCGCAGGTTCCTAAAGTGTTCGAGTCAGTTGCACCTTTTAAGAGTTTCATCAGAATGCAAATCTGCTCACATTAAGAGTCGCATATCAGTGACGTCACTTCAGAGTTTTTCTGCCCAGCGCTGATCTTTCATACACTGCGCTGTTCATCAAGAAGGTTAGGCGCGTACCTGGGCAGCTGACACATCCCGGTCTTTAACATAAGTTCATATCTCCCTGTTGTAAATGTAACGTGGTCTTAAAAAGGTTCAAAGGGCACACATTTGCTAAAAGAAACCACTCTGCTTATTATAAAGTCTGCTTTTAAAAAATACCGTTCTGATCAGTAAATAAGTGTTCAGGCCGGTCCATTACACAGATTGCCGTTAATACCGAGGGATGACTCCGAATCTCGTCGAAAGACAAAACGGTGCGTCTTCAATATTTTATTAGAACAATGTTTTCTATTTATTTATTTTTAATGTAATTTTTTTAATTTTAATGTGTATTTTAATACAGACTAGTCGCTGGAAAGTCGGGATGATTTTTAGACGTATCAAGTGTATTATTGAATCATGGGGTAAGATTATTATATGTTCCTGTATTTATGAGATTATATCTTAATACACAGGGAACCTGAGGCCAGGCTGTCTGCTTTTATTTAAGCCTTTAGATTTTATAAAAGTTTTTATCCATAAATTTTTCTGACTGTACTCGGAGAAGAAGAGCGGATTCCGTGTCATTGTGGTCCCGGTTTATTTATCCGCTTTTTTCACAAAGGTAAGGTGTCTTTTCAAGATGGTCGTATAAAGTTTTACTTTTGCATCGGCGCTCAAGTATGAGTTTCATTTCTTTATCCAGTTCACTTTCCGTAGCGTTTAAAAGGCTTTCTGTCGCAATTGAGCCATTTGTTGTTGAGGTCCCAGTGACATCTTGCGCGTGTATTTCATATTTCTACTCTCGAACCTGTTAAACTAGTAATGAAAGGAATGGCCGCACTAATAGGGCTCTGAGAAAACCTCCTTTCTGATTTCAAAGGGATTTTTTTTCTTTTTAACAGTCATTTTTTTTTATCACTGAGCTTTTTAAAGGCTCAGCCAGGCTTCTTCAGCAGAGGGCTGAGTTCGTGTGTTACTGTGGGATGTTTGAAGCTCCTTCACCAGGCACAGAGTATCCGATATATTAACACAGGACTAGTCAGGTATTGAGGATCAGGATTTCACTGTCTTTTTTAAATCTGTGCCTCCTTTGTCATCTTGTGTATTCTTATTTTTTGGTGGATCAGAACATTTTGCTTACACTCCACTCATTATTCTCTTTAGGTTTTTAACTGTTATCCTTACATTTGTAAGTTTCAGCAGTCCTTTGAAAATGTTTCTGTGACCGTAGTAAGTCGTAACTCTACCATATTGTGCAGAAATCCAGACGACTCACTTTTAAAAGCTCTGCTCTAAATTCACCAACTCATCCAACATGTCGGCTTTCCTCCAACTCGCCACCGTAACTGGGCCTTCGTCTTTGTAGATTTGGGTTGTAAAGCACTTTGTGGCTCTTCAAGTTAAATTAGATTTCCTTGGTTATTCAGCTGTTCATCGGTGTTCTGTATTGTTATAAATTGTATTTAGTCTCTCTTTACTTACTAAACATTTTATATGTTGAACAGAAAACAGTTCACTTGTTCAGGCTTGAATTTAAAACAGCATTTAGTACTCAGGGTGCTTTATATAATACAAAGGTTTAGAAATTCTGTTAATGCCTGTAATAGCCTTCCATTTTATGTCAGTTATGATACCCTGAAAAATAAGAACAGTTATAGTAAGTTAAAGGAGCAGATACACTACAGGGCTGAGGATTAGGATTACTGAGGACACAGCAGGCAAATCAGGAAGGAAAATGTTGAAGTGAATAGTTACATAATATCTGTTATACGTGTGAGCACAGGGACTACAATTTTACTAAAACTCTGTGGGTTATTCTTTCTTTTCGGTAGTCCAGGCCACATATGACAACTATCACTGAAACTGCTAGGCACTTGTTTGTGACAAATCAGCCTTTGTGTTTGTAACATTCAGGGTGAAGGGGATGGAAGTTTGAGCTGCGAGTCCAAAAATCAAGAAGTGTCTGCAATCACCTTGAATACGAGTCAAAGGACCAGAGTGTGTGCGGTGATCAGGTCAGGGGCAGAGTTAAGGTAGACATTATTATTAATCCAAAATGAAACATTGACCTGCCCAGATGTGTATCAAGCAAGTATCACAAATATAAGAGAGAAAAAAAACTACATTTACAAACACCGAGTCACAGAGGAAATTAAAAAACATATTAAGAGCAAATCAACAAGGGGTCACCAAACAAAGCAAGTGACCTTACTTGAAGAGCCACAGAGTGCTTTACAACCCAAATCTACAAAGACGAAGGAAAGCCGACATGTTGGATGAGTCGGTGAATTCAGAGCAGAGCTTTTAAAAGTGAGTCGACTGGATTTCTGCACAATATGGTAGAGTTTCGACTTACTACGGTCACAGAAACATTTTCAAAGGACTGTTGAAACTTACAAATGTAGGGATAACAGTTAAAAACCTAAAGAGAATAATGAGTGGAGTGTAAGCAAAATGTTCTGATCCACCAAAAAAATAAGAATACACAAGATGGACAAAGGAGGCACAGATTTAAAAAAGACAATGAAATCCTGATCCTCAATACTTGACTAGTCCCGTGTTAATATATCGGATATTCCGTGCCTGGTGAAGGAGCTTCAAACATCCCACAGTATGTGTCCGCTGCCCAAGTACCCGCTTCTGCAGAATATTTGAGCAGGGCACGCAGCTGAATGGCACTGGAGTGCGGGTCGACCCTTCTGGCCTCCCGCGTCAGAACAGACGTCTCTTGTGCATTCAGCGAGTCCAAACAGCACGTAGTCTCTGCAATGTGGATCCTTAGCTCAGCTGAAAATACATACAGAAATGTACTTGATTATCTAAAATGTGGGGTATTTGATAGATTTTTTATACAAGTTATAAATTACAATTATATTATTTTAATTATAATTACAAATTCTAAAGCAAAGGTTAGATAGATATTTTAATCTCGTGATAATATTAAAATAATAGATAGATTCAGGGACATACAGCACATGATATGCAGGAGCGGCTATAAGGGAGACCTGGCCGGCTGGGTATGGGCAGGAACTTCATGGCTGGGCATGTCGATCCTTTTGATATAAAGGGCCTCAGGAGAAGGGGCAGGAAGGGGGGTGCCAGCCAACAAACAGGTGTTGACAGACCAGGGGGCGTTGCAGAGGCAGCATCCATCAAGCTGCTCTTGACACAAACCCTGACCAATCAGATGGAGAGGTGGGATTTAAGGCAGGGTCTGTGCAGAGGTTAGGGAGAGGACAGGTTGTAATTCACCAATCAATGGACAGGGGGTGGGATGCATCAATTAAATCCACCAATCAGAGGAAAGGGCGGAGTTATCAAGTCTTCAGTCATTTTGATTGACATTTTGAGAGAAACAGCCAGCCTATATACTAACTTAAAATGATACTGGAACAATTATAATTGACAACCTTAAAAGGTTATAGCTAAGTAACTCTGTGAGGTGCATTTTAAAAAGTTTACAAGACAATTGTTAAAATATTATGTTTCATTGTCATGTTCATTTACCATAATATAATTAATTTAACAGAGAATGAAACGTTTCATTCATTTTATATAAAAAAATATCATGTTTCAGGATATATTAATTTAGTGCATTAAGAATCATAAAATTTATTTTTGATAAAAACAGATTTATGTGCAACCGATGTACACATTTTTTTTTTTTTTAATCTGACATACCATTTTATTCACTGTAAATATCTGTTTTTTTTTCTTTTCAACACACTCTAAGTGAACGTTTAACCCTAACCTGAAATAAATATGCCAATCAATAAACCATTAGAAAATCTTACCAGGTTCAAACCCCAGTACGCAGCCTGCATCAGTAAAGTCACACCAACCAATAGCAAACATGTATGATTTAATTATATTAATTGAAAAGAATTCCATGCTTAAGGAAGTCCTGGCACATTGTCTGGTGGAGAAGTAAACTTTGCTTTGGTGGTCTTTGGTGCCCTGCTTGCCCGGTGTGCCAGCTTATCGAATACATAAATCAGCGTCCATAACCTCAAAAAGCCCTCCGCGCTCAGGGAGTCCCAAGTCGGCTCAGTCCGTTTGAAGGTGTGCGGCTCACCAGAACAATACGGTAAAGGGGCGTGTCCTTATGCAAATCTCGTCACTTGGTGTCACTGGCGCTGCGCTGTTCCGTTTTATTTTACGGTTGTTTCCCTTCGCTATTTAACTTTTTCACTGTAACATTAGCAGCGCTTTTTTTCAGTGTAATTGTATTTTTTTCAGTAAACGGTGTGTAGCATATTTTGAAGGTATAGAAAAACATCGATTTTACAGAACTCGGCTGTAAGAAATAATGAACTGTATTGATAAAGAGACACAGGTCATTTTCAGGAGAACATATAAGGTGTCGTTCCTTTTTGTCAGAAAAAGTGCTTTACTTTCCCCATTTACAGTATTTTACCGTTACATTTGCTGACCTCTTTTACGTTGTAGCCTTCGCTTTTTCATATTATTACCAAAGAGTAACCACCGAGCACGTCCTCCCCAGCAGCGCCCCGGCGTCCCCTCACTCTGGGCACACAGCTGAGCTCACTGCCGACTGGCAGCAGATGGCACAGCCTGAAGAGAGCTGAACTCATTCATCGCTTTTACAAAACAGCGGAGTAGAACGCAGTGTGTCACCCGCCTGAGCACGATGGGGTGGCAGGGTAACGATGGCTCACACACTCGACAGGTGGGCTAGTTGCTGGGACCCAGGGGGGTGAGAGGGTCTTCTCGTTCACTGCCCACAACTGGACACCATTCTGTCCTTCACGCATTGGACGGCAGGTGACCAGCAGTTCGGTTTCTTTTGTCTCGTTCTGTAAATCGCAAACAGTCCACCGAGCTTGTCAGACCCCTGGCTGTGTTCCTCTGCAGTCTCCACAAACACGACCATCCTGAGAGGTGACGTCATTGATTATCTCATCACAGTGGCACCTGTCGGGGTGGCACAGATCAAGAGAGTGACAGTGAAGTCAGTTCTGGAAGGTGAGCTGCTGGCCTGAAGCAGGAATGTTGGGCCACTGAAGCAGCAGACTTTGTGAACACCAGCGCTGGGGTCATTCTGAGAACTTTTAGACACGACTGTACATGAATGGCTTGAGGAACGTGACAAAGAGTTCAAGGCGTGGATTCCTCAGCTCTCAACCCTATTGATCGTCTGTGGGATATGCGGGTGGTCCCACCTTGAAACTCGCAGAACTCCAAGGGTCTGCTTTTACTGTCTCTGTGCCATCAGAGGTCTTGTGGGGTCCACACCTCAATGGGTGGACCCACACAATGTTAGGTGATGGGGAGGGGGGTGCATAGACATCAGCTGACTGAGCTTTACTCTGATTGGTTGGTTCAGAGACATGTCAGCAGGTGACATCTCCATGTGAGGAGTCTTCTTAAATTCCTGCTCTTCTCAGACGTGCATTCATTTCGGTCCTTAACCTTCTTGTATTAAAGTTTCTATGTACGTCACACTTAGCGAGCTTTGTTCACAGGACCTGCGCTGATTTCTGTCTATGATGATGATGATGATTGTTATTATCTAACACGAAACGCTTCCTGGGCAGAGCCTTTATAAAACCTTTCATGACGGCGTCACCCCTCGATGCTGCCATTGATCCCTGGCACATCTAAGTCTAATGCCAGTTCATTTGAGAGTACGCCTGGTAACCAGCTGGCCTTTTAACGCTTCTGTGCTTGTGCTGAAAATTACGATGGGAACTGCAATGTGGTCTTTGATAAGTTCATAGAAATGGGATAACAAGATAAAGATGTTGTGATGAAATTGTGACATGAAAATGCTCCTCAACTCCCCATAAAGTAGAAAGTCTCTTTTTACTGTTCATCAAAAATGTGGGAAGCCATCTTTTTCAGCTGAATGTTAGAAAACCAAATAGTGAGGGTAGCGCCGAGTGTGTTTTAGCCATTTCACACCGGCGACTGAATTCCAGATGGGATGCTTTGCGTTGTGCTCATGAAGGTGGCTTACCTGCTCAAATAAAGTCAACCACAGATCGCCAATCAAAGCCCCTTTTTAACTGTGTTGCCATTTTCAAACTGTAAACAGAAAAGAATCAGCCGGCGTGTCACAAACCGTTCGCTGTTTAAAACATCACATAATTACTTGACTGCTGCTGGTTTAAACACAAACAAATATAAAGCAACAGCAAACAGTTTTAGAAAGTTGGGTAACGGAGAACAAGATTTAGGGAAGGGTTTAGTGCAACAGATAATCGCCACAATCAGCGGCGGGGGACAAAGCGCTGAGCCTCCTGTACCGCTAAGAGCGAGAGAGCGCATGCGCCGGGCTTCGTAATGAGGAACACTGAGCCAAAACTCCGAGCGCTTGAATGTTAAAATAACCAGCAGAGCACACGCGACACAAGCAGCAACTGATGAGGCGAGCAAAGCACAGACGACGAGTGCTGGGGAGAGACTGACTCCGGGGAGCCGACTGTAAATGATTTTTATAAGAGATGTTGTATACAAGTATTCAGTCTATAAAGTATTCGGTACTGCATTTCATAAAGTAACTGTATTCTTGCATACATCTTTAGAAATGTACCGCGAGCTCACTTTTGTACTCTGATGACCTAACGCTGGTCCTTGTAAAATATTGGAGAAGATGCTATTGACGTTGAAGCACACGCTGCAGTTTTTTTTGGTTAAACATGCGGTTTCTTTGTGTTTCTCTGTCCCCAAGTTGTTCGTTTTCCAAGTGACGGAGTCTCTGCTTACCTCGCTATATACGCGCATGCAGCTCTTTGTCACGCGTCATGAGGCTGGAGTCGCCATCCCGTCAGTAACTGCAGTCGCACATCTCATACAAACTGCGGTCCGCTGTTTCTCTTCTACTCTAAACTGTCGAAGCCACAGGCGAGCAGACCGTCCTTACTGCCCTCTCCCTGAATTGTCGGCGTTTACGTTGAAATCCTCAGCTCTGTCGGCCTGCTGACGTTCACGTTTATCGCCTATCTGGGTATCTCCGCTGTTCCTATTGGCTGACGCACCGCTCCAGGGGCTTCCCACCGGAAATCTTAGGATCGCTCCGAAAGCCGTGCATCCCACATGGCATTCAAGAACAAAAAGGAAGATAAAGGGAGCTGAGGTGGTGTTTTTTATTATTATTTTTTCCAAGTCCAGCTCGTGCGAGGCAATTCAGGTTTCAAGTCGTTAACCGGCAAGTTCAAGTCAAGTGACAAGTCATCAAAACCGCGACTTGTCTCGAGTCCAAGTCATGTGATTCAAGACCCCACCTCTGGGAATTTCTCTGCTAATTTACGATCAGAGGAAGCAACAGGGGCGCCGTGGTGGGACTCTGGTTAGCACGCCGCCTCACCAGTCCAGCGCCTCGGGTTCAAACGCAGCACCAGTGTCGTGCGGTGAGGTTCATAGCTGGTGACTGAGTCAGATTTACAAATATATAAGCCTAAAGAGTCGCTTATTCACTGTTCAATTGGCAGCCTGCACATGGACTACTGGTTATGTTTCATATCTCATCAGCATTCTTTACACACAGCCAGGTGAGGCGCATATTTAGATATGACAAACCGTGACGTTTATAACGGCGAGAGAGCGCATTTACTCCTCACCCTCAATGTGTTCTAAATTTGCCGTTGCAATTCCACAATTCCTACTCATTCAATACAAATAAAAGTATAGAGTGGTGTACAAAAAAAACGGACTTTAATTTTGAACTTAACTGAAATGTTTAGTTGTTTTTAAAAGCTTTTAGTTCTGATGCTTTAATCAATTTTATTACAGACTGTTCAACAAAAGATAACAAGAAAAACAAAAGAATATTTCAGTCAGCCATCCATCCATCCATCTATTTTCTAACCCGCTATAGAGGGTCTGCTGGAGCCTATCCCAGCCAGCACAGAGCGCAAGGCAGGAACAAATCCTGGGCAGGGTGCCAGCGCACTGAAGGGCACACACCCAGAGGGACAATATAGGATCGCCAATGCACCTTACCTGCATGTCTCTGGACTGTGGGAGGAAACCAGAGAACACAGGGAGAACATGCAAACTCCACGCAGGGAGGACCCGGGAAGCGAACCCAGGTCTCCTTACTGCGAGGCAGCAACGCTACCACTGCGCCCTAAAGATTCTTTTATTTAAGGTCAAAAAATAAAAGTTTTTAAATATTGGATTTTTTTTTAGTCTGATCATATTTTTATAAAATTCAAAGCAGTTTACCTTTATTAGTAAAAGAAGTCCATGCGCCTGTCCTTCTCCACGAAAATCTCTGTCACTTTCTTGTAAAAGTCCTCCTTATTTTTCCTTTCGTTTCAAAAATCTTAATCTTCCATTTTGGCAGTCAGTCGGAACAAAAATACAAATAAGCGGAGTGTTGCAGTGCACGTGACTTTCTGATCTCACTAACTTATCGGCGCCTCTGCGTAGAAGAACAGCAGCAATGAGCACCTGTTAGGCTCACATGCGCCCCCTTCAGGACGCCACGGTACTGTTCGCCTACCTCGTGCCTTCTCACTGCGGTTTTCTGTCCGATCAGCAGACTAAATCTGTCCAACACATTCATTAAAGATTTTAGACAGACTGTGGAAAGAAAGTCAGGGTATTGAATAAACGTGTCTGCAAACCTGAGATTGGTGACATATGGAGAGACAGCGACAGGCACGCGCCAATCAACCCCGTCAGTGTGTGAGGAGAGTGAAGGCCGAGGGGAGGTGAGGGTCGTCACTAATTTAGTGATTTGATATAAAAACGATCAGAATTATTGGAATCAAACAGAAAACCAATTTAGAACATTAGAACACTCGAGACGAGAACAGGCCATTCAGCCCAACAAAGTTCGCCAGTCCTATCCACTTATTTCCTCCAAGAAAACATCAAGTCGAGTTTTGAAAGTCCCTAACGTCTTACTGTCTACCACACTACTTGGTAGCTTATTCCAAGTGTCTATCGTTCTTTGTGTAAAGAAAAACTTCCTAATGTTTGTGCGAAATTTACCCTTAACAAGTTTCCAACTGTGTCCCGTGTTCTTGATGAACTCATTTTAAAATACAAGTCTCGATCCACTGTACTAATTCCCTTCATAATTTTAAACACTTCAGTCATGTCACCTCTTAATCTTTTTCTTGAACTGTGAAGGCTCAGCTCTTTTAATCTTTCTTAATAATTCAACCCCTGTAGACCTGGAATCAGCCTAGTCGCTCTTCTCTGGACCTTTTCTAGCGCTGTTATGTCCTTTTATAGCCTGGAGACCAAAACTGCACACAGTACTCAAGATGAGGCCTCACCAGTGCATTATAAAGGTTGAGCAGAACCTCCTGTGACTTGTACTCCACAGATCAAGGCTATATAACCTGACACTCTGTTAGCCTTCTTAATGGCTTCTGAACACTGTTGGGAAGTTGATAGCTTAGAGTCCACTATGACTCCTAAATCCTTCTCATAAGGTGTACTCTCGATTTTCCGACCGCCCATTGTGTATTCAAACCTAATATTTTTACTTCCTATGTGTAATACTTTACATTTACTGACATTAAATTTCATCTGCCACAAATCTGCCCAAGCCTGTATGCTATCCAAGTCCTTCTGTAATGATATAACGGATTCCAAATTATCTGCTAATCCACCTATCTTGGTATCATCTGCAAACTTAACCAGCTTGTTACTTATATTCCTATCTAAATCATTTATATATATTAAAAATAGCAGCGGCCCTAGCACTGACCCCTGTGGTCACCACTCTTAACATCGGCCAGTTCTGATGAGGTTCCTCACACCATCACCCTCTGCTTCCTGTGTCTGAGCCAATTCTGCACCCATCTAAAAACATCACCCTGAACTCTCACTTCTTTTAACTTGATGCCCAACCTCTCATGTGGCACCTTATCAAATGCTTTCTGAAAGTCCAGATAAATAATATCATAAGCTCCACTTTGATCGTATCCTTTTGTTGCCTCCTCATAGAATTCCAACATGTTAGTAAAACACGACCTCCCTCTTCTGAACCCATGCTGACTGTTCAGAATAACTCCTGTCCTTGTCATGTGTTGCTCAATCTTATCCTTAATAATTCCTTCCATTAATTTTCCTGTGATGCTTGTTAAGCTTACTGGCCTATAGTTGCTTGGATCTGCCCTGTCACCCTTTTTATATAATGGGATGATATTTGCCATTTTCCAGTCCTTTGGAATCTCTCCAGTGCACAGTGACTTCCTAAAAATATGTGTCAAGGGTTTATATCTGTACTCACTAGCCTCCTTAAGAACACGAGGATAAATATTATCTGGGCCTGGTGATTTGTTTGATTTCATCTTATTTAATCTGAGCAGCACTTCTCTCTCTACAATTTCCAAATCCCTCAGTACCTCCTTAGTAGTCCTGTTACTGCTCTGAGGTTATCCACTTGCTCACTTGTAAACACCTCAGAAAAATGTAAGTTTAGGGCATCTGCTATTTCATTGTCTGTATCTTTTAATTCCCTTTACTATTCCTGATGAACTTGACCTCCTCCTTAACTGTTCTTTTACTACTAAAATACTGAAAGAATCTCTTGGGGTCTTCTTTCGCCTTATCTGCTCTATTCCTCTCCAACTGTCTTTTAGCCTCTCTGATATCCTTCTTAATGGTTGCCCTCATGTTCTCATACGCTCTACGATTCTCTTTGCAGTCATTAGTCTTATATGCCTTATACAGCAGTTTTTTCCTTTGCAACTTCTTTTTAAATCTTTATTAATCCATCGTGGAGTTTTTTAGTTTCCTATTACTTCCAAATTTAGGTATGTATCTGTCCTGCATTACATTTTAAACCTGTTCCACTGCTCCTCGACTGTCTCCACATTTAAAAGCTTATCCCAGTCTATCCTACTTAGACTTTGTCGCATCTGCTCAAAATTAGCCCTACCAAAGTTCAACTTAACAATTTTAGTCTTTGCATCTGCACTCTTACAAAATACTGAGAATTGTATTACATTATGGTCACGTGACCCTAGTGGTTCAATCACCTCTACACCCTCAATTCTATCCTGATTATTACAGAATACTAAATCCAGACAGGCTTCACCCCTTGTTGGTGCTTTAACATGCTGTGTTAAAAACAGTCGCTGATTACTTCTAAAACTCCTGCTCTTGTGCTCCTCCATCTGCAAGGTTATCCCAGTTAATATTTGGATAATTAAAGTCCCCCATGACTATAATATCCCCCTGTAAACTTGCCTTTTTGATATTACTAAAAAGATGTGTGTTGAAATTACTGTCTGAATTGGGTGGTCTGTAACACACTCCTAAAATGAGACCTCTTTCCCTAATATTTCTAGCACAGACCAGTGGACACATGTAAAAAACTAATAATGATAACAGAATGCAGTACATTTCATGATGACAGGTGAGGCTCTGCCTGCCTTCCCTGGCCGCACGTCCCAGCGCAGCACCCACTCACGAACTCCATGTCTGGGTACTCCAGTAGTGTGTGTGTGTTTGTACATACACCCTGTACGCGGACTGGTACCTCACCCTGTCCAGCCTTGTGCCCGATGTTGCTGGCTTTGGCTCCCTGCAGCAATGAATCTGAGAAGGCCAAGTGAAGTTCTGACTGGAGCACAAAAATGGTGGGCATCTTTGTGACTCGATGTGTTTATATGCAAACTGAACTGTGCTGGGAAAAAGTAAGTGCACCCTATGAGGAGCAACGCCTTCTACTTGTGTGGATGGATTTTACTGACAGAAAGAGCTGATCTGCTATAACAAATAATTAGAAAAAAGTCTTCTTTACATTTGCTAATTCAACAAAAATTTCTGAAATGAAAAAAAAAAAATTAGTATGCCACCTTGCTGGTGTTGCCCCCCATTTGTCAGAAATGACCTGATCTGCTTTGTGAAGACTGGCAGAAGGTGAATGACTTGTGTGGCAGCAGCAGCTCAACAAGAGTGGGCTTCACAATGTCCGCTTCAAGTCCATCCACAGCATGAAATCGTCCATCTTGTTGGTGGGCACAGCTTTGCGGTCTCAGATCACTTTTTCCAACCTGTTTCTGTGTTGTACGTTTGCCTCGTCCCCAGGGCTCTTCTGGCGCTCTGTGCAGTCCACCTCCTCAGTCTCAGCCAAGATGTTCTCTTCACCCAAGTGCGATGTCACCCAGGTCACTTCAGATGGCACTATGACACTCTGCTGATCACCAGGAGCCTCACGTATGAACGGTGCGTGCGCACAGACATGTTGTGTAAGAACTTTTCCACGTTCACATCGCGATGTATAAAACCTACACTTGGCGTAAAGCCGCGCACTTTAACATGGCACCTCATGCCTTGTCGTACGCAAGTTCTCCGCTCGGTTTTGCAGACTGGCGGCACCCAGCGTCAAAGCAGTGCCACTGTTCTTGTGTGATTACTCATTATTTTATAAATACACTGAAACTAACCGCATATTGTTTATTAGTGTAACGCATCTGATTGTAATTAACTCGTAACAATATAATGGGCCAGGGAACAGCCATAGTAGTCCAGATACCAGAACTGCTTTAGCGTTGTTACTCTCACTGCACCTTCTTCTTCTTCTTCTTCTTCTTCCAGCTCCTCCCGTTAGGAGTTGCCACAGCGGATCATCTTTTTCCATATTCCTCTCACTGCACGACTCGGAGTATTTATATCACTGTATCTGAGTGTGAATCACAGCAGCAGCTGATCGGAAAGAGAATTATCGGTATACAGCTTCAAGGACACGCTGTCTCAGCCACGGCAAAACGTTTTAAAGCCTTTCCTGTACGGACCTCGCGGTTCACAAACAGTTTCATCTCAAGAACTCTAAACGCACTCAATCACTGCTCCTTGTAGATCTGTTAGGACTTATAAGTACAATCACCCCACTGTAAACTTGAACTACAGTTATAATATCTCACACCCTGTGCCACTTTATAAAGCGCGTATTTACAGATGATGACGAGATCATTTTAAGGTGAAATGCAGCAAAATATGTTTATTAAATTATACAGATAAAACTTGAACTTCATTTAAATAATCTATATTCTTCACTGGGAGTGTCGTGAAGGATAGAATAATTAAACATGTACTACGAAGATATTTCAATGATCTTTAAACGTTTTGAAGAATCGGCGCTAAGCTTACAGATGGCTTAACTTCTATTACAGAGCTGATTGTGTGGCGATCGGTTACTTGGGGAAAGAAAAGCAAGGACTGCAGTGACGGCTACGCCAAAATATATTGAATATAAAACAGAAAGAGAAAATAACAACACAGCTAAAAACGCAGCGACAAATTTCAGCAAAAGATAAATGCTTGTCATGAGCACGAGGCGCCTATGCAGTGTCTGCAACGGACGTGGCCATCCACCGGGCATAAGCTACCTTACTGACGGGCGGGCGAAGGAGCCACTGATTCTTCCTCTGCCCAGTGCCATCACAAGCCTAGAGCCACCCTGAGTACTGCTGCAATAAATTATTTCATCGAAGTGAAACTCATGTTTAATAACGTGCTTTAACTCCTGTGATCATGAAAATGACATCACGTAGACATCTCAGTATTTGAGTTATTCAGAGAGCTGGAATATCACGAATGTCATGGACTCTGTGACCAGTTGGAGGAAGAGAGCCGGTTTAAGAAGCAAGTAGTGATTCACACACACAGATCACATACGAGTAGAAGATCAAATACAAAACAAAGCATTTAACGTGCGACTTTAACCAGTTTCTCAAATCACATCGTAATTAATTAAACGATTTTAAGATGAAGTTAATGACGTTTAATGACAAAATAAACTACGTGATTAAAGTGGAAATGTCGAGATTGAAGTTGACATTTCGTGCTTTTTTCCCACTGTGTGCTTTTTTTTTTCTCTGTACCCTAATAAGCTGTCATGTGACACTCAGACGGTGGGCTATGACACCCCTTTTTACGGCGACTTTGATATGTGACTTCGTTTTTATTTCCAGCACTGTGTAATTTTGTGAATGTGAGCTTTCAAGTTTCTCCAACACGCTACGTCACTCGATCAACTTCATTTTGTTGTTTATTCCACAGTTTATTTGAACAAATTGTCTGTTTTTCCTTTGCCTCCACTTGGTATTCGCTGAAATTCTTATATTTTCCCCCCGTGCTTTTCCCATTGTCTTTTCACAGAAGGCTGAGCTTAAGGGTGATTTATATTGATTTGCATATTCAAAGTGGTGTAATTCTGGGAGGTGTTGGGGCGTTACATAATGCGCGTGCACGAGGGTTAGTTTTCACGCTGACTGGTATTTATGGAGCGGAAGAACGTGGAAGTTGGAGTTCGCACAGATTTATACATCTGGATTTTTCTCTGTGTAAGCACATTTCGGCTTTTGTACTCCCGCCATGTTATAGTGTGAGTTCTACGCACGGCGTTATACGTGAGGCCCCTGGTATCTGGCAGATAAGCGGGCCTGATGTCCCCTCAGCTTGTGTGTCACCTCACATTTTGAGTCGGACGTTCTTCTTCATCTCTCGTTTCTGTGGCCAGTCTGAGTTTGATAAGGGGGCTGTAAGCACCTCAGTCACTTTATGATGTCATTTTCAATAACACCTGAGTCACAACATCACACACGCCTGCTGTTTGGTGGGCTGCACCTGTTGAATTCAATGTGGGGGTCTTGGTGTTAAAGTGGTGAAAGTTGCATTACTCCTCCTAGCCAATAGGGGTCTCCAGTGTCTGAATGAAGGTTAGATGAGTGTGTCATCAGCGCGGACCCTGAGGTTGTTGGGTTACTGCGTGTTGAACACATGTGGGCCGCTTATATGTCGGGGGTCTCGTGTTCTTATCCAGCTGTTGCTAAACCTTCAAGCAAACACTGTGATGGCTAACCACATTTTGCCAGATATTAAAATTCTAAAAGGCGTGGTGGACGAGGAGCATCAAGTGCTTAGTGTATGGACTCTAAAGACCCCCCCTTCACAGGGGGCTCACATCCTCCTCTTCACTCTCTGACACATCCCGTGTGTGAAGAAGGGGCACCCAATGTTATGGACATGCAGGCCAAGGCCAGGGCTGAAAAACCCAAACCGAGTAAAGAGACCTGGCAGTGAGGGCATAGGGGGGCAGACACAATGATGAGGAAAGTCACCCCCCCAGGACACCAGGTGGCAGTGGAGTTGTGGCAGTTGAAACACAAGAAGGGGCTCAGGTATACGAATGTGTGAGAGATTGGCATTAGGGGACGGTGGCCCAGCAGCTCTCAGTTTCTATACCAATGCCTTTGACCCCAGAAGTTGCCTCAGGGTGGGCTTTTAAAGAAGCCCCTGTGGAGTGTGAAGCGCCGGACACAGATATCAAATATCACCTCTGATACGTGTGGTGTGCATAACTTTTGTTTACGCCAACCGAGTGTTGGGTCTGCAATGAGAACTGAGTGGACATGAAGTCCTCAGTGTGCCAAAGTCAACAGGACGGCGCCAGCCTGCTGTGTTTGACAACTGGGAGGCCCTCACAAGCCAAAGGAGAAGGAAGTCCCAGCACCTGGTCGATGAGGACCCTGTCCCGGGAAGGAAGGCCACACAGAAAAGTTTAAAATAAGGAACTGTTGGTATAAAAATATACTGTAATTAAAAAAAAGGTCATATTATGGGATATTAAAGGGTAAGAAACCTCATAGTGCCCAGACCCTCGTGGGATTAGTGACTGACCCACTGGATGGGCGTCTCGTGGAGTAGGGACAACAGGACCTGATCAGAGACATCACTGGTGGGCATCCTGCCAACCAGCAAAAACAGGGAGCCCATGAATACCTGGGTGTTCCACAAAGACCCTACAAAGCCCCACAGAAGGCTCTCCACTTTCCACAGGCTCAGGTCCATTAATGATATGGTGGCTGGGAATGTTCTAGCAGGCCATAGTAACTACTGTGCTGGGGTCTACGGAGGGGAGGAACATCAGATGAATGAATGGAATGACCAAGTAGACCTGCTGAATTACAAGATGGGCAATGGCATGAAAGGGCATGGGGGCAAAATGTGAGGCCATTATGGCAAATGCTGCTCAGTCCCTCCATAGGACATTGTCCTACAGTCACAGAGGTGGGCCAGGGGGCACCACCAGGGCCTGCAGACATCAGCCTGAGTAGTGTTGTCCATGTTCATCCTAGTGTGTGTGCCAGATACATTGGCACAGCCATGATAGCTCTATACAGGCTTTAAGCATAAAACACACACACACCTGGCATGTTCTGTGGGGGCCTGGCACTTGTGTGGTGTGCACCTTTTATAGAGTTTTGTGCTATGTGAGAGGTTTCTGGTCCAAGGTGTCTGACCTGAGGGATCAATGTGGAGCATCGTCCTGTCTATCTGTCTGTCTGTGAACTGTATATATTATATAGTGCCTTTCACATATAGTATCTATCTATCTATCTATCTATCTATCTATCTATCTATCTATCTATCTATCTATCTATCTATCTATCTCCACTTGTGTCTGCTGTACGCTTCTCTTCCTTTGATCCTTCTTCACACATTCAATCCACTTCCTCTTTGGTCGTCATCTCCTCCGTGTCCTCGATGTTTGTCCCAATGTTGTCCCCCACTTCTCGTGACAAGTCTGTTCCTCTTTAACCTTCTGCCCTGCATTTTCTTAGAGATTTCAGCTTCTGCTGCTCTTTGATTCTCTCCTTCCTGATCTTATGAAGTTTTCTTACTCCACACATTCATCTCAAGATCTTCATTTCTGTTGTGCCCATTTTCCTTTCATGTGCCAGTTTTCCTACCCAGGTTTCTGGTGCACTCAGCAATGCCAGTCTGGCCCCTCGCTCTTTTATACACGTTACCTCTTCACTCCTACTCTGATTTTATGATCACATGACACTCCTAATGCCTCCTGATTCCCAGAAAGGCCACCTGTCAAACGGGTTATGGTGAAGTGACATTGGATTGTCAAGCAAAAGATGACCAAAACACGGGAGCAAATCCACAAACAATGTTTCACAAAGAAGAAATGGAGAATTTCAGAATGGATGACTCAAAGCAGACTTGTAATGGTAATGGTAACTGAGTTCCCACTGACTTAAAAGAGGAGAGTTTGGGTTCTTCCAGTTTATCAGAATAATTCTTCGTGCCAATACTGTAGTGAAGGCCATCCCAGTTTGTTTGTCCTTCTCCACTTTAAACCCATTTGGTAGCCCACCAGACGCAGCTGTTAATGGGTTAGGAGGGATTGTGAGTCCATGGGTGTCTGAAAGGTAATTAAAAACTTTGGTCCAAAATGACGTTAATTTGGTGTACGCGGCCCAGAACATGTGACCCACTGAGGCTGGGACTTGGTTGCAGTGTTCGCAGGTTGGCTCTCGCCCTGGAAACATTTTGGAGAGACAGATGTGCTCGATATTTAATTTGGAGTTGTATAATTGTATGCTTTGAGCATATGGAGCTCGAGTGAATTCTCTGCATTGCTACTTTCCACTCCTTTTCTGATATATTGATTTAAGAGATATTTATCCCAGTGTCTTCTTGGATCTTGGAAGAGGAGGGACTGTGAAATAATTTTATATTTTGCAGAGATGGAGTCCTTGAAACTAAGCAATATTTTTTCCAGCATGGAGGAAGGTGCGAGATGAGGAAAATCGGGAAGGTTCTGTTTAACAAAGTTTCTAATTTGAAGATAGTGAAAGAAATGTGTAGCTGGGAAGTTACATTTGAAATGTAATTGATCATAGGATGCAAAGACGTTGTCTATATAAAGATCTCTAAGCGATTTAATCCCAATTTCTTTTCCAGATATTAAACACTGCATATATTCGTGAAGGTTAAAGAGGTGGTTCTCATGCAGAGGTGCCACAGATAAAAGCTTCTCCATCTTAAAATGCTTTCTACATTGGTTCATATTCTGAGTGAGTGAAGCACAATTGGGTTATCAATATATTGCCGATAACGTGTGTTTATTGGGGCACAGAGCAGGGAATACAAAGAAGTAGTGCAGGATTTTAGTTCTATTGTGGACCAGGCCTGTGTATGTTGGTCTATTTGTGTCCATTTTGTCTCTTCACACACAATATGTCAACCTTCCTTCTCCCCATCATATCTGCTAACTCTCTCCCCTTACCAGTCACACTGCCCACATTCAAAGTTCCTACCCTCAGTTCCACTCTCTTTACCTTCCTCCTCTCCTCTTCCTCCAGACACGTATTCCCCCCTCTTCCTCTCCTTCTTCTTCTTCAGCCAACAGTAGCCCAATTTCCGCCAGCACCCTGTAAGCTAACAGTACCGGTGACGGTCGTTGTTAATCCGGGGCTCGACTGATCCGGTATGGAAATTTGTGTTGTTGTCCGCCTATTGATTTGGCAAAATTTTACACCAGATGCTCTTCCTGACGTAACCCGCGCCATTTATCCGGACTTAGGACCGACACGAAGAAACACACTGGTTTGTGCATCATCTGTGACTGGGTGGTCTCAGTCAGTGGGTGTATTAGACTCGACGACCCACTTGTCTGACTAACTCAGATTATGCAAAGGAAGGCAATGACTGAAAGGCATTGAGAAGTTCATCTAATGAGACATGGCAGGCAGGGGACACCAGAAAGTGGGTGGGCACAGGAACGGAGTGTTAGAGTGCAAGGCGGGGTGACAGCGGGTGATTTCTTTCTGTGCCCCAGTAAACTGTATTCCAAATTTAATGGAGGGCCTCCGTGTTTGGATGCCATTTGGTGTGTCTGGTTACCCCAAACCACTATGAGACCCCAAACGCAGACAAGGCCAGGATGGCGCAGTCAGTTTCACAGGTTGGAGATAAGGAGGGCATCAGGTGAGTTGATTTGCATGTTCATGAGTTTTGTTTTCTCACTTTTATTACTGCAGGCTGCTGACCAGGCTGGATGGCTCCACACCCAAGTTCTAGAAAACCTTATCTCTCTGGCGTCCTGGTCAGGTGTTTGGTGCTACAGGACTTTATGCAAAGCAGCAACAATAAAAATGAATCAAAATGAATGGAAAACAAAACATGAAACAAGAAATTTAACAAGAATGTCAAAGCGTTTGCCTCACCAGTGGACATGTTGATGATTAACCGAAGCTGAAGCCCTCCTCCAGGATGTTCGTGTTGACACCAGCATATGACGTCATGGACCCCGCAACCCTGCCACACCATAAAAGCTCCCAGAGAGCTGAGGACCTCAGACTGACCTGAGAGGCTGACCCATTAGACCACTGCCAGTCGAGCACCACAGGTAAGGAATCAGCTGGTCAGGAGATGTGGACGTTGCACTCGTCAAGGGAACTCATCACACGCGTGTTTGGTGGGTTTTCACCTGACGTTTCCATTTCTGTGGTTTATCTTAATTGAACCTGAAGAAGTGTCTGTTTGTTCACGTCTTGTGCTCTTTGTAGATCGTTACATATAAACGCGGTGGTCTCGTCGTGCACCACCTCTCTGTGGGTCTCCCCTGGTGTCGTCCGTTTCTGACGTTTTGCTTTCCTCTTCTTGTTAACGTCTCCCCATTTGCTGTGATTGTCGATTATTTCCCATTTCATGGCTTTGACCGCTTGCTTTGCTGCACTGCATCTCACTCCTGGTTTATCTTCTCCGGGTCACAACAATCCTCGGACTCGCCTGGTGTTCATGCAGCTCGGCCATCAGATACGTTGGGCCGCTGAGGTTCACGATGGACACTCGGGGTGTAAAGAGCCGCGGATTTCTCAGTCAATGCATCCTTTCTTGTTCTTAGGGCTCTCTGTGATGAATTGAGTAGAAGGTCGTCATTGACGTCACATCTCTGTCCCTAGACAGATGACACTCTGATTCTTGAGGTTCATTTCTCTACGTGTTCTTTGTACTTTGTGGCTTTTATTTCCACTTTGACTTTTGATCCTTGACTGATGGTTTTGATACTCGTATGTTTGATCTTCCAGTTTCGATTTCTGCTCGCCTCCTCAACGCGTCTCTTCTCCTGATCTTCTTCTCACTTCCTTTCTTATTAACCCCACGATGCCATCAGCGTTTTCTTGCTTGTGTGTTCTTTGCCTTCTCTGATCGTGATGGTCACTATCAGGCTCATCAATTCCATTTCACCGGCCCACCATCTGACGGCGGCTAACTAAGACCATCAGCTGAGAGACCCTCAGGCCGGTCACAGGTGAAGGTTCAGCCGCGTGTCTTCTCACAGGTCCAGCTGTCCTTCTCCTTTCATCTCTCTGCTCCACTTATTCTCCTCTCTCTTGCAGATCCTGAGCACAATGGCTGCGATGTTTTCACTGCTACTAGTCGGGTTGATGGCGAGTCTCAGCACAGCTGCAGGTGAGTCGGCTAACTAAAGCGTTTCATGTTGTCACCACACCAGTGCCAGTGGTCTCACTAAACGAGGGTCAGGGGACTGGGGACAACATCAGAGGGATGAGGTCATGTGATGTGTCACAGAGCCTCATGGGATGGAGAGAAGGGTGGAGGTGGCGACTGGTTTGGGTGTCAGAGGGTTGACATTTTGAATTTTCTGCTGTAACTGACATTAGAGTGTAATAAAATGCACACCTGCATTAGCACTTCCTGTACTCACGATGACGATGATGTCACCTCACAGAGCACAGGCTTGAAATAAAGAGTCAGAAATGTCACTGAGCTGTCAAGTAGGAGAGCACAAGTCCTAAATGTCCATCCTTTGCACATACCACTAAAGTAAGATGTCTGGTCAGATCAGAGCACAACTGGCATCACTGCTGTGCCACTTTAGAGCTGGTGGAGGTCCGTGTGCCACTGTCACCTCAGGAGGAGTTGGCAAGCCACAAGTGTGTGATCAGAAGGTGACGGAGAGTCGAGGCACAGGCAGCAGCTCAGACCACCAAAGACGACCGAGAACATCAAAGTCAAAGTCACGAGTGCCTGGGACCAAACACTAAATGAAAGTCCCCCCGTAACTGACGGAGAAGGCGCCCACCATGCATTGTGATGGGAAACGTGGCGATGCTGAAGTGCTATGTGATCAGCAACTGCTGTGTGTGTCCACATGGTGAGCGAAGAATCAAAATGGCGGAGCTTAGAAAACAACTAAAATGAGGCAGAGAAACTAAGGCGACTCACGGCAATGCGGCTTGGCTTTAAAATGGCTGCTTTATAGTGCTCTGCATGTTCAGCGTTACCTGCACATGGGCAGCTGCTCCAAGCAGACAGACTTACTAGCTTGGCACAAAGCTACACCTGTGCCAGTCGCCATAGCAGATGCCTGCTCACTGTGTGGCTTTCCATTGGAGACGTCTCTCCTCAGCAGCTGGCAAAAAGGCAATCAGGATAACAACTTCAACTGACCGCTGCCATAAACCAGGAATAGCAGGAAGCAGGAGGTCACACGCGTCACTTCTGTAGGCTCCATCATGATGCAGGTGATCACTCCTCCTTTGGGAATGCAGACGCCTTGTCCGGAGGGCTTTTCTTCTTGTTGTTTCTCTTTTCTTGTTCATCCCACCTAAAAAGTCCTCCATCACGTGGATTTAACTAAAATGATATAAATTATCAGTGACATTCAAAGCAGCGGCTTGTTGGCATTCCGTCAGCGTTTCTCAGGCTGTTGAATTCCTGAAGTGTGACCAGCTGTCTGGTTTTCTGAGGTCCTGAAAGTTTGAGACTTAAGGCTGACATGTGGCAGCCATTGAAGAGACTCTCAGTACACAGCAGTTGGTCTAAGATGAGACTTCCAGTGCGCAGTTCCTGTTTGACTTATGTTGGAGTTCAGCGTGGTGAGTTTGGACATTTATTAAATAATCCTCACTCGGTGTGTTTCTACTGCCGTATCGTAACTAAGAGCAGAAAGGTGGGCTCAGCACCAGTCAGGGGCACAATGTGATGGCCCACAAGTCACCTGAAACAGAACTCAGTCACGTGTGGTGTGTGTGACACATAAAGACCTCCTGTAATCAGTGGGGACACACAGACTGGGACCATCACAGGAAACAGGGGACGTCTGGTGACCCTGCACACAGGATGACCGGCACTTGTGACCTGGTCCGATGTCACCACAAGTGACACATTCAAGTTTTTGTGGTCACCATTCCCTCAGTGTTAGCTTGTTAATTTCTGTTTTGCTTCATTTTAGACCCCAACACCCCCCTGAGACTTGTTAATGGGGGCAACAGGTGTTCTGGGAACATGGAGGTGTTTCATCAGGGCCAGTGGGGAAGCGTCTGTGATGACGGATGGGATTTGAATGACGCTAAAGTTGTCTGCAGGCAGCTGGGATGTGGCAGAGCCATCTCAGCACCAGGAAGTGCCCACTTTGGAGGAGGCAGCGGAAAGATCTGGATGGATGATGTTGCTTGCACAGGGAAAGAGTCGTCCTTGATGCTGTGCCAACATAGTGGACTGGGAGAGCATAACTGTTGTTCACATGAAGATGCTGGGGTCGTCTGTTCAAGTAGGTTTGACATGTCTGCCTCCTCAACATAAAGTGTAACAAACTCTGAGGTTACTGATTGGAATGCAAAACTCAAAATGAAGATCTGCTGAATACGTAGAATCAAACAAGCAGATCAGCATAGGACTCCAAATTTAAAAGTACATCATTTGTAACGTCTCTCGTTTTACTTTCTCGTATGCAAAGTAGAGTAATATTGAAAAATTCAACCTCGAGATTTTGATGAATCTTTTTAGATCTTCCTGAGTCCTTTTTTGAGAATTATGTGTGTGTGTGTGTGTGTGTGTGTAAGCACAATAACTCAAAAATGCAACGAGATGGATCGATGAAATTTGGTATGTGGTTGTTACACCAAAATTGTAGATCTGGATTAACGTTTGGGCCAAATCCATCGACTGGACGTGGAACTTTACCTGAACACGTACTTTGGTTTGTTATTCCTGCAGCTGCAGAGTCCGATTTCTTCAGCTTTACTTTTATAATAATTGTTCAATATGTTATTAATTTGATTGGATTTGTTGTTGATGGGTCTTTAATGTACATAATATAAAAATCTAACACTTGTCTTGTGGTTTACTTCTCAAATATCCATCAACATATCTGAGTATACGAGAATGTCGAGCAGAGAGACTACACTCCTGATTTTTATTTATTCTTATAGTAACATTTATAGAATTTTATTGAAAATGTATTTTTTTATTTTTAACAAAGTGGCTCAGTGGTTAGTGGTGCCACCTCACAGATCTGGTGTTCTGGTTTTGATCCCTGTGCCAAGGTTCTGTTTGCATGTCTGTGTATGTTGTTGTTGTTGTTGATGTGGGTTTTATTGTTTTTTTTTTAGGGATTTTGGTTTCCCTCTCTCTCATATTCCCAAATATATATACTAATAAATGGCAAAGCCCTCACTGACTGACTCACTCACTGACTGACTGACTGACTCACTCACTCACTCACTCACTGACTCATCACTGATTCTCCAACTTCCCGTGTGGGTGGAAGGCTGAAAGTTGGCAGGTTCATTCCTTACAGCTTCCTTACAAAAGTTGGGCAGGTTTCATTTCGAAATTCTACGCGTAATGGTCATAACTGGAAGCTGTTTTTCTCCATTTACTGTAATGGAGATGAGCTTGAAACCCGTGGGGGCGGAGTTTCGTGTGACATCATCACGCCTTCCACGTAATCACGCAGTACATAGAAAATCAGGAAGACCTCAAAAAAGCGCTCAAGAAAACATGCATTATATACTTGAGAAGGCAGCGAAACAATAAGAAGCGAGCGAGTGACATATACAACCATATTCATGAGTTCTGCTACTTCGGAAACAAAGCACGATGTAAACCTACACTTTAAATTAAGTTCATAGACAGGCTGCGGCTGGCGTTTGTAATTTAGTGCCTGCCCATATAAGGCCGTGCATCAGCGGCAATCCAATAGCAAACTGCCACGGGTAAATATTCACGGGTGAAGGACTGTGCTTATGGAGAGGAAGATGAGATGGTCAGGGTGGTGTTTGGCACAAACTCAGCGAAACTGCGAGAGAAAGTTTTAAGTGCCAGGACTAAGGTAACATTAAATACAGCCATGGACATAGCACGAGATGGCACCAGCACAGCTGGGAACCTTCGATGCATGTACACCGAGCGGCTCACGTGAACTGACGCAGTGCACAGATAAAAGCAACAGTTCCAAAGAGCTGAACAAAACCGAATTACACAATTGAAAAGGCAGCAAAAAATATGAAGCGTCTGATACATACAAGAATATTCATAAATGCAGCTACTGCAGAAACAAAGCACACGGTGGAAAAAGTCAATGTCCCGCTAAAGGAAGACAGTGTAAAAAAAAAATCAGTGCATGCAGTGTGTGACGTCTCAGATAAAGAGGAAGACGAGCTGTTTATTGATGTAATAAGAAACGAATCGATGAATGAAACCTGTCATCTTTACAACGATTGACAAACACGGAATGTAACTTGAACACAACACATCCTACAAATACGAACCTGATTGAAAGAAATAATGACAATCAAATCCTTGATGACAGCAACACTCAGTAACACTCACAAAACAAATACTGTATATTGACAGTCATGTTACGTTATTTTTAAAATGTGACCTTTTCTTTTTCTACCTGTTTTAACACACTACTTCTCCGCTGCGATACGCGGGTATATATATATATGTATGTATATATATACCCCGATCTACATACTCGAATAATGGATACTTTATTCGCCATCAATGATTGTTTTGGTAAAGCCATACTCAGTGTATTCATTAGATGAACGGTAAAAAAGTAAGAGCGAGGGGAGGATGACTTATTGAGGCATGCAAGCAAAACCACAATAGCATGCAGGCTCGATGTACGAAAAAATATATCTTTTCAAGTTCTATTTAGTCCATATGTGTCAAACTCAAGGCCCGCAGGCCACATCCGCCCGTGTAATTATATCCGCCCCGAGATCATTTTATATACTGTATTATTGTTATTAATGGCCCGGGTATATGAAGCACTGGTAACACAATAAACTACAGATCCCATAATGCAGCGCTTCAGCTGCCTTGCCGAACACTTACCGCATCCACGCCGTCTCTGTCTTCAGTCGTTTCCTTACTTTGTGAAGGAAGCAGCTTTCTCACAGCTTCTGCACTGTTTTAAAAACGAACGACATATAAGAAAGTCCTTTTTCCTTGCTTCACCAACGAAGCAACCTTTTTATTTAATCCACGGGTTCTCTTCTGTGTTCACTGCGGTGTCTTCTTTCGTTTACGACCTTCGCCAAGGAAGCAGAAACTTACAACCACCGAAACTTTGTAACGGCACAAGACTTCAGGTCACATCTCTACAAAACAACCTAATTGAAGCAACTATATTTACTGGCAGTGCCTCAGGTGACACAGTTTTAATTCCTCGCATCCCAGTTATACCATCTGATCTCCCATTTCAATTCAAACGCGTTCAATTTCCAGTAAGGCTCTGCTTCGCAATGACAATTAATAAGTCTCAGGGACAAACACTACAAAAGGTTGGCATTGATTTGAGGCGGGATTGCTTTTCACATGGCCAACTGTATGTTGCATGCTCAAGAGTGAGCTCAGCACACAGCTTAGTCATATTACAACCAGAGGGCCGAACTGACAACGTGGAATACAGAGATCCTTAACAATTAATTTTTTACATATTTTCGTTCAGTCTAAAAATGTTTACTTTTTTATTAATAAAAATATTCAGACAGTATTTCACCGCTGCGAAGCGCGGGTATTTTGCTAGTATATATATATATATATATGTGTGTGTGTGTGTGTGTTTGTTGTCAGCCCTCTGTGACCCTGAATTGAATCATGCAGGACTGACAATGCACACCCGTGTTTCAAGTGAAGATTTAAATATTCATAACTTGTGACAAAAGGAGGAATAAAAGATTTGTTAAGACAAAGGCAAGTGTCACTGTGCAGCCAATCAGACTCACCCTCCAGCGTTAACCCTTGAATACACTGGACTTTCAAGCACTATTACATACCTGGGGTCTTTAGGGACCCCACATATGTACATATGCAAATCAAGCAACAAATGGCCATACCTGTCCAATTCTTTACTGAAACCTCCTGTGTGAAGACTTTACTTTGCTTTAAACACATTCTAAATATATAATTACCTTTAATTTGTAATATTTCTATCTAATTACACCCTCGCAGTGTGTTACTCAGCACAGTATCCTCAGACCAGAGTGTCATTTTCCTGATCGTTGTGACGTGGCTCCTGGCACACTCTGCAGTCTTCATCTGTTCTGCAGTCCAGTGGTACTGAGCCCGTGTGGCACCTTCTGTGTTTTTGTCCACTTTTGGTTTTTTCAGGTGTTGTCACTTGTGTTGTTTAACTCTGCAGCTACCTGACTCCTTCACCTTCATCCTCCTCCTCCTCCTCCTTTGGGCTCTGCCCGTCTACAATGCCCTACCCTGGACATTTATGATCCGATGGCATCAGAAGTGTCACCAGTCTGCAGGGTCTTACTCTGTTGTTCATCGTTTGTCTCCCTGCTGCGTCCGTGTGCCTCTCTGACTCGTCTTCTGCTATTAACGACTGGACATTTCTAAGGTTTGCTGTGTGTTAAGCGTCACGGCTTTTCTTTTCTTATCTTTCAACTCTCTAAACTCATAAATACCTAAAGAATAAGCAACAAGACAGAAACACCCTGTGGTGAACATACAAAAACACAAAGAACCCTGAGAAAGCAGGTTTTGGTTTACAAACACAGCACTTAAAATGCGCAAGTAAAACTCCTGACACTTTACACGTTCAGAGTCTCTAGAGACCTCATATGTTTAGGTGAGTTAATGATCGTAATAAGAGGACTGCAAACTGTTTGGGCTTATTATGGGTTGTAAATCACTGTGGATGACATGAATGAGACACGCTTGGAGAACTGCATCCACACTACATCATTTGACCCCATCACAGCCATAAACGTATCACCACAGGCCGCTAGTGGTCAGCTACTTAGGGTGCGACTGGTCAGTGCACTCTGTGAATGAAGGACATCAGACAGGTCTTGTGGTCAAGGCTGGCACTACTGGCACATTCACATGGCACAGAACAGAAGATGAGGGTTAAGATGTCCTGGTGGATGGCACATGGGCACAAGCAGGTGGCATAGCTTTACCAGTTTGATAAGCTCTGCTAAACAGGGTGCAGTGATGTGAAGAACATTTATGTTTTGCTGCAGACTGAATTTCACACAAATTGACGGCTTATCATTGTTCTCCTCTTTTTATTTCACTTCTTCATATTCATTCTGCCATCAGATCATATCGACAGCACCCCTAACATACACAACACCCTGTCCAAATGCCATTCTGGTGTCACCCATGAACTCAATGGGGTGGCAGCAGCCCGCAGTTAGCATGAAAGGTGCCCGCAGGTCAGAGGATTGTGCAGATGTGTAGAAGTGTCACACAGCCATCTGATGGCCGCCATTAACCAGTGATGTCTAATTTACAGGTACGTCTTCCAGTCACAACTCCTGCCAACAGGGATGGGTGAAATACTCTGGCCAATGCTACCAATTCTTTACAGAGAAGAAGTCCTGGATTGATGCGAAGGTACTGTACCATCTGGAGGGCTCTGGGTGACATTGTGGGTATGATTTGGATGAGTGGGGTCACAGCTATGAAATGAGTTGTGTGTGCCATGGGGTGCATGGCAGAGATGTGGCAGGTGGGTGACATCAAGCCTCTCAATTTTATAACCACAAGTCTCTGACTCAATGACAGACTGGCACCCCACCTGCTGCTGAATGAACAGCTTCAGGCCCCCCAAGTCTGAAAGTGAAAAGAAGACACAGTAGGTGACAATCCCACCAGGGTAGTGTTTACCAAGAAAGGCGCTATATAGAATCAACTGTCAAGCTGTAAAATGCCATATGACATTAGGGACTATAGGGGGCACTCCTGAGCCATTCATGAACCCATAATAAGGAATTAAAGTGAAGGAGGGATTAACAAAATGGAGGAAACACAACAGTATCACATGCAAGGGAATCAAAAAATCCCAACGCCACTTGGGGTGTTGAACAGCCGCTCTGAGATTTGCAGCCTTTGTGCTGAGCCCACCGGTGGCACCTCAGTTGATTGTGAAAAGGGACGGGCAGTGACACTGCTGTGACACAAAGACACCAGCTTTAGGGCATCAACAGACTTTCAAGAGACCACCACCCAAAATCCTTTAAGAAAGTCCAGCATTCAGCGGAGTCACTGCATTGGGGGTCTTGTGAAACCACTAAAAATCAAATGGCTGCCAGGCACTAGTGATGACAGTGTGCTCTTTTGGTTTCTCGCTGCCCACTGTGTAGGATGATGCCATGTTGGCCCTCTAAACACAACGCCAGTGCTTTGGACTCACCAGTGGAACTTACAAATAAGGAAATTCTTTAAAAACTCCTTAAAGTCATTCGGTTGCTCACTGCTGTGACTGAAGCACCGTGCTTTGCCATCTTGTGTGCCCAACAAGGAATCCTGGCAGTTGGAACAACTGCAAACAGCAGACTGGTGTGAATGTGACTTAAGGAGAAGCTTTATGATGAAGGGGAGACTCTGCAAGGTGGGAGCTCAAACGTGGACCCCCAGAGGGCAAGCCTGGAGAAGCTGAGGAGAGGAGCGTCACAAACAGAGAAGATCAAAAATGAGGGGAGAACGAAACTCCAAAGAAGGTCCAAGAGTTTTAAATGGGAGCAATGGTGTGGCCATGTCATGAGATGAGGTGACAACTACATGAGAGACCCCACAAATTGAGGAAGAAGAGGAGGCTGAAGGCTGTACACCACACTCTAATGTTTCTCTCTTTTCTCTGAAAGATGGCCGAACTGCTGCATCACATGGAGATTCATCGGCCTTCACGTGACGCCACACTCCACTTCCTATGTTTCAGAAGATGTTTTTATTGTTAAGACGTGTTGAGACTTGCAGCTGTTGGTGTTGTCATTTGGATTTGCAGGGCGATTTCTTCACCATCTCCAGATGTTCTGACACATGAAGGTCTGTCCTCCATGATGATGCGAAGGCCAGGGGTCTTCAAAGATGGACATGCTGTGGGACTCCTTTGAAAAAGAGAATCCTGTTGTGTGTCAAGTGAGACACGTCACCTGGGGCCTCATGAATAACGCCATGCGTAGAATTCACACTAAAACATGGCATACGGACAAAACTTGAAATGTACGTACGCACCAAAAAATTCAGATGCACAAAACCGTGTGTAAGCCAACATCCACACACTTCTGCTACATAAATCCTGGTCTGTGTGAAATGTAACGCTCGTGCATGCACCTGTACTTATCAAGAGCACCTGATGACCCCGACTCTCTCGATTCACTGACCCCCAATGTCTGACTTGTATCTCAGAATGGATGAATAGTAACTTTCTCAAGTTAAATAAAGAGAAAACTGAAATCTTAGTGATTGGCAATAATGGATACAATGAGGCTATCAGAAATAAACTGGATACATTAGGATTAAAAGTCAAGACGGAGGTAAAAAGCTTAGGGGTGATTGTTGACTGTAATCTGAATTTTAAATCTCATATTAATCAGATCATTAGGACAGCATTTTTTCACTTAAGAAACATAAGTAAAGTTAGACCTCTTATATCACTGAAAGATGAGCTGAGAAATGAGTTCACGCGTTTGTGTTCAGTCGACTAGATTACTGTGACGCACTCCTCTCAGGACCACCAAAAAAAGACATAAATCAACTGCAATGAGTGCAGAATGGAGCTGCTAGAATCCTAACTGGGAAAAGAAAATCCGAACACATCTCACCAGTTTTGATGTCACTACACTGGTCACCTGTGTCATTCAGGACTGACTATAAAATTCTCCTTATGGTTTATAAAGCCTTAAATAATCTGCTCCATCTTATATATCGGAATGTCTGACATCTTATATTCCAAATCGTAACCTCAAATGAGTGTCTCCTTAGAATTCCAAGAGCTAAACGTAAAAGAAATGGTGAAGCGGGCAGGTGGTCTTCTGCTGTTATGAACCTCAAATCTGGAATAGCCTGCCAGTAGGAATTCACCAGGCTGATACGGTGGAGCACACGGCTGAGAACACGTTACTGTAACATGGCCTTCTCATAACTTCACTGTAATTTAATCCTGATACTCTGTGTCTCCAACTCATCATCATAACTATTCATGGTGGCTCTAAAATCTGTACTGACCCCTATTCTCTCTTCTGTTTCCTTTTCCGCTTGCGCCACCTCCATCTACTCAAAGCGATGTTTCAACAATGATGGATGGATTAAAAGCCAGAGGTCTGTATGACCATCAACATCAAGTGACTCCGTGAGATCCCTCACTACAGAAAGGACTGTTTCATTTATGTGA
This sequence comes from Polypterus senegalus, assembly GCF_016835505.1. Taxonomy (NCBI): domain Eukaryota; kingdom Metazoa; phylum Chordata; class Cladistia; order Polypteriformes; family Polypteridae; genus Polypterus; species Polypterus senegalus. The sequence continues at coordinate 3,384,040 of NC_053166.1, read as the reverse complement.
GGTAGAATGCCCAGAGGGGACTGGGTGGTCTCATGGCCTGGAATCCGTACAGATTTTATTTTTTTTCTGCCGTCTGGAGTTTTTTTTTTTGTTTTTTCTGTCCACCCTGGCCATCAGACCTTACTCTTTTTCTATGTTAACTAATGTTGTCTTATTTTATTTTCTTACTGTGTCTTTTATTTTTCTATTCTTCATTATGTAAAGCACTTTGAGCTACTGTTTGTATGAAAATGTGCTATCAAAAAAAATGGTGTTGTTGTTGCCTGCCACCCCACCCCATCTCCTCCCAGAATTACACCTCTTTAAATATGCAAATCAATATAAATATTTCCTTAAGTACAGCGTTCTGTGAAAAGACAATCGGCAAAGCACGGGAGAAAAAGAATGGCAAGTGAAGGCAAAGAAAAACGTACTATTTGTTGGTTTAAGCAGCGGTATAAACAAGCTGAGCGAAAGGTCAAGTTCACAAAGTCACACAGTGGCGAAACAGAAAAGGAGTTGTCAGATATCAAAGTGAAAAGGCGAGTCGTAGCCCACCATCTGAGTGTCACATGACAGCTTATTAGGGTACAGAAAAAAAAAAATAGGGACAAGGTGAGAAAAAAGCATGAAATGTCAACTTTAATCTTGAAATTTCCACTTTAATCACGTACTTTATTTTGTCATTAAAGTAGAACATCATAAACTTCATCCTAAAATCGTTTAATTTACTCGTTTCTCAAATTCCATCGTAACTAAAGTCGCACATTAAATGCTTTGTTTTGTATTTGATCTTCTATGTGCTCCATGTGTGTCAATTACTACGTGCTTCTTAAACCAGTTTTCTCTTCCTCCGACAGGACACAGAATCCATGACATTCATGATATTACAGCTCTCTGAATAATTAAAACACTGAGATTTATACGTGATATCATTTTTATGATGATAGGAGTTAAAGCAGGTTATTAAACATGGTGGCGCAGTGATACTGATGAGCTGGCGCCTCGTCCAGTGATTGTTCATGTCTCACACAAGATGCTTGCTGCGCTGTGCGCGACCTTCGATGAAATAATTTAATACAACAGTCCTGTCTCTTTCAAACGTACTAACCCTAAATTCCCACCCTTCCTTTTCTTTCTCCAAGTAACTAATCATCACCCAATCAGCTCTCTAATAAAAGTCAAGCCATCTATAAGCTTAGAATGACGATTCTTCAGAACTTTTATGGAACATTGAAATATCTTCGTAGTACGTGTTTAATTATTCTATTCATCTGTTTATCCTGGGTCACGCCAGCCACAGCAAGAATACAGCGCAAGACAGGAACAATCACTGAACGGGCACCAGCTCGTCGCTACCACTGTGCCACTGAGTCCTCGCATCTATACTAATAAAAGGCAAAGCCCTCACTCACTCACTGACTCGTCACTAATTCTCCAACTTCCCGTGTAGGTAGAAGGCTGAAATTTGGTAGGCTCATTCCTTACAGCTTACAACAAAAGTTGGGCAGGTTTCATTTCGAAATTCTACGCGTAACGGTCATAATGGTCATAACGGTCAACAACGTCCGCCATTTTGAACTTTCTTATTTATGGCCCCATCTTCACGAAATTTGGTAGACGGCTTCCCCGCGCTAACCGAAACCAATGTACGTACTTATTTCGGTGGTATGACGCCACTGTCAGCCGCCACATTGAACTTTCCAACGGTCTTTGTTACTTATGGGCCCATCTTCAAGAAATTTGGTACGCGGGTTCCCAACACTAACTGAATTCTACTTACGTACATATATACGTCCATAGCCTGCAGCTCGGTCACCGTGTGAGTCGGCGTTTGGTCCCCCATCCCAATGCCTCCCACGTTGTTGGCTGCCTGCCTATATAAAGCTGTCCGTTGCTCCGGTCTCTACATTCCCTGCCTTGCTTTGCCACGGGATTCCCAGATTCCTGCTGATAACTGCGGCCTTTTTATTTAATCCACGGCTTCTCCACTGTTTTATTGTTCGTTTATTACGATTATAGTTATTGTGTAGGTATTTTACACTTACTTTACATTGTTCAGATACCCATTTCCTTTATCGTTCCAACTGTACCCCCATTAACACATCTATTGAGGTGATCACCATCGATCAAAGAACTGTCACTTACCGAGTGGTTTCCATGCCAAGAGATGGCACCTGCCTTTTCCATTCTCTGTGTTACATATTGCACGGCCATATCAGGCTCACTCTTGATATCCATTGTGTCTTATGTATTGAATGACTGGACAGGTTCAAGGTGTGGACTGATGACGTACAGGAGATAATTAGACTACACAGGAGCACTAGAAGAGTCAAATGCTTAAGCCCTTCACCTATGGATCTGCATGTGAGTTGATGGCTGCCACTGAATTGTTCGGTTGTCGCTTTCAAGTGTACAGAAATGGCCAAATATTTTACACCTTTGGACAACCGCCAATGCCTCTTAAACATCTTAGATTGACAGGTGACGATTTGAGTAGTGGACACTTTGATGTTTATGAATGTTTAAACTCTCAAAAGCTGGATGTGAAGTTATCGATGAAACCGGTTGTATGCTTACAACGCTTGACAGACGCCGAATGTCACTTCAACACAAGTCCTACAAATACTGTCGTCATTGAAACAAACCATGAAACTCAAACCGATTATGACAGCAACAATCCAAGCTGTGAGATTTGAGACAAGATTACTGTTCACATGGCCGACTGTACGTTACATGCTCAGAGTAATCTCAGCGCACAGCTTGGTCAGATTACAACCGGAGGGCCGAACTGACAACGTGGTATACAAAGAGATCCTTAACAAATAATTATTGGCATATTTTCCCTCAGTTTAAAAAGGGTTAATTTTCTTCTTAATAAAAATTTTAAGGCAGTACTCGGCGAACAGTTAAGGAGGAGGTCAAGTTCATCAGGAATAGTAAAGGGAATTAAAAGATACAGACAGTGAAATAGCAGATGCCCTAAACTTACATTTTTCTGAGGTGTTCACAAGTGAGCCAGTGGATAACCTCAGAGCAGTAACAGGGACTACTAAGGAGGTGCTGAGGGATTTGGAAATTGAAGAGAGAGAAGAGCTGCTCAGATTAAATGAGATGAAATCAAACAAATCACCAGGCCCAGATAATATTTATCCTCGTGTTCTTAAGGAGGCCAGTGAGTTCAGATATAAACCACTGACACATATTTTTAGGAAGTCACTGAGCACTGGAGAGATTCTGAAGGACTGGAAAATGTCAAATATCATCCCATTATATAAAAAGGGTGACAGGGCAGATCAGAGCAACTATAAGCCAGTAAGCTTAACATGCATCACAGGAAAATTAATGGAAGGAATTATTAAGGATAAGATTGAGCAACACATGACAAGGACAGGAGTTATTAGGAACAGTCAGCATGGGTTCAGAAGGGGGAGGTCGTGTTTTACTAACATGTTGGAATTCTATGAGGAGGCAACAAAAGCATACGATCAGAGTGGAGCTCATGATATTATTTATCTGGACTTTCAGAAAGCATTTGATGAGGTGCCACATGATAGGTTTGGCATCAAGTTAAAAGAAGTGGGAGTTCAGGGTGATGTTTTTAGGTGGGTGCAGAATTGGCTCAGACACAGGAAGCAGAGGGTGATGGTGCGAGGAACCTCATCAGAACTGGCCGATGTTAAGAGTGGTGACCAGCAGGGGGCAGTGCTAGGGCCGCTGCTATGTTTAATATCTATAAATGATTTAGATAGGAATATAAGTAACAAGCTGGTTAAGTTTGCAGATGATACCAAGATAGGTGGATAAGCAGATAATTTGGAATCCGTTATATCATCCGAAAGGACTTAGACAGCAGACAGGCTTGGGCAGATTTGTGGCAGATGAAACTTAATGTCAGTAAATGTAAAGTATTACACATAGGAAGTAAAAATATTAGGTTTGAATACACAATGGGCAGTCGGAAAATCGAGAGTCCACCTTATGAGAAGGATTTAGGAGTCACAGTGGACTCTGAGCTATCAACTTCCCCACAGTGTTCAGAAGACATTAAGAAGGCTAAGAGAATGTCAGGTTATATAGCGCCTTGATCTGTGGCGTTCAAGTCACTGGAGGTTCTGCTCAGGCTTTATAACACACTGGTGAGGCCTCATCTTGAGTACTGTGTGCAGTTTGAGTCTCCAAGCTACAAAAAGGACATAACAGCACAAGAGGTCCAGAGAAGAGCGACTAGGCTGATTTCAGGACTACAGGGGTTGAATTATGAGGAAAGGTTAAAAGAGCTGAGCCTTTACAGTTTAAGCAAAAGAAGATTAAGAGGTGACATGATTGAAGTGTTTAAAATGCTAAAAGGAATTAGTACAGTGGATCAAGACTTGTATTTTAAAATGAGTTCATCAAGAGCACAGGGACACAGTTGGAAACTTGTGAAGGGTAAATTTCTCACAAACATTAGGAAGTTTTTCTTTACACAAAGAACGACAGACACTTGGAATAAGCGACTAAGTAGTGTGGTAGACAGTAAGACGTTAGGGACTTTCAAAACTCGACTTGATGTTTTCTTGGAGGAAACAAGTGGAGAGGACTGGCGAGCTTTGTTGGGCTGAATGGCCTGTTCTCGTCTAGATTGTTCTAATGTTCTAATATACTTTACTGTATTTCTTGTTAAAAGTGATATCAAGAGTTCCAAGAAGATAGCACCTGAAAATCTAAATCTACTTTGGAGCAAGTCGTCATCATCTTTAAATATGAGGTGCTCTCTTCTATTGAATTGAATTTAACTCCTTTATTGTTATTGTATGGTACAATGAGATTCAAAATGCAAACCCTCCAAAAACTTATTTTCCTATAAAATGGTAAAATAACAACAACAATAATAATAACATGATAAAAAAGCAATGAAAAATATACAATATGAAAGCATAAGCAATGTTACAACTGTAGTGCAAGTTTCCAGTGAGGTGATTGTTCTTATAAGTCCTAACTGGTCTACAAGGAGCACCTGATGGACTGACTGAGGCGTTTAGAGTTCTTGGGATGAAACTGTTTGTGAACCGCGAGGTCTGAACAGGAAAGGCTCTGAAACGTTTGTCGTATGAGCGCAGTTCAAATAGACTGTGCGCATGGCTAAGGCAGCGTGTGCTTGATGCTCTACCCTGATAATTCTCTTTCCGATCAGCTGCTGTAGAGCACACTCAGATACAGTGGGTTAAAAACTCTGAGTGGTGCACTGAGAGTAACAACACTGGTATTTGGAGTAGTTTGGCCATTCGGTGCACCATTATATTGTTACGGGTTGATTACAATCAGATGCCTTGAACTAAAAAACGATATGCGGTTAATTTCAGTGTATTTGATAAAACCGTGTCAGGGATGTAAATCAAATAAATAAAGGAAAACCACAGAGGAACAGTAGCACTGCTTTGATGCTGGGTGCCGTTAGTTTGCATAACCGAGCCGAATACTTGCGTATGCAGTGATATGAGCTGGCGTGAAGTTGGAGTTTATTTTTTATACTTCGCGATGTGAGTGTGGAAACGGGCGTACTCAACATTTATACAGGAGGCCCCTGCAGATGTTTCAGAATGTTTTGTTTTTTTCTGGTTGTTCCTGACACTTTTCACGTTTGGTCGCTTTCTCCAACACCTATGGAAACAAGAATAACGTTCAAAGTGCATTTTTGGTAAAAAACATTATTGAAGTTTACAAGTCATTCATCGGTAATGTGTGTGTGTGGGACCTGATTTCTGAGTGAAGCATGATGAGCTTATGGCCAGTGAAGTCAAATGAGCAGCAGTTTAACTTACCATGGACCCCCTGTGTCATCCCCCAGTTACACTGTGTCAGCTTTGGAGGACACCTGGCGTCAGTGCACAACGGCGATGCCAACGAGTTCCTCACCAATCTGATTAAAAGCAGGGATGCCAACTGCCCGTACACCTGGCTGGGGGGCTCCGATGCCATGAGGGTAAGTCAGCCTCCTTGTTGTTTCTCTGAGGGTCCTCAGTGGGGGGGTGCAGACCATCCAACAGTGGAGGAGGAATGAAGTCCTGATGTGATGCGGAGGCCACGGCTCACCTCAGTGCTTGTGTTTCCTAGGAATCAACGTGGCACTGGACAGACGGCTCCAGGTGGGATTACTCAAAGTGGAATGAAGGTCAACCCGACAATTTCGGAGGCGCGGAGCACTGTGTTCATACCAATCATGAGGGTAACCCATATTTTTGTGTCAGGGGTGATGTGAGGTGGGCTGGTCATTGTATTACTGGTCAGCTGTTATTTCAATTCTGCATGTTGTGCAAACTACACAATAAACTAAACTAGACAATTACACCCTTTTACTCACTGCAATACACACACATATATATATATATATATATATATATATATATATATATATATATATATATATATATATATATATATATATATATATATATATATATATATATATATATATATACAGTCCCTCAAGCAAATGCCCATCCCATAGCACAGACATTCCCTCAAACACACCACATTCCCACTTTTTGTTACAAAGGATGGCCAGTCCTGACAAACCCCACATTTATACACATAAATATACACACAACTCTCAAGGTGACTTGAAGAAACAAAAGACGCCCCTGGTCAGGAGATGCACATATACAGATATTTATACACTAATATGAACAAAACACTAGAGACAGACAGATAGATTTTTACACAAATTCAGTCCACAGGGTCATTGTCCTTGAAGGAAGGAGGGCAATCAGATTGGGACGGACTGGTCACTGATCTCACCCTCTGAAAACGACAATCCAAAGACTAGCGACAGTCTTAAGGAAGAAAGAAAAAAGGCGTGCGAGTGGCCACCTCACTAACTTTACTCTAGCGTGCGGGGTGAGATGTTTCTACCTTTGTTCCTTGGCCTCGATAGTGTCAGTCCTATCTCCCTTGTAAGGCAAAGTGACTATTCCTTCATCTGATCTCTTCCTTTCTTGCTGATTTCAATTTCGGCTTTCTGACCCTCCATTGGCTGTCCAACTAGAACCCGCCCATGAAGGCAATGCTGCCAATCGCTGCCTCGCAACACCCGATCCTGAACTGCCAAAGGCTCCTCCACCTGAATCTGAGAAGAAGCTGAAAAGCACACAAAATACAAACAAGATGAAATACAACACACACACACACAGGTAAAACATTTCAACAACAACAACATTTATTTCTATAGCACATTTTCATACAAACAGTAGCTCAAAGTGCTTTACATATTAAAGAATAGAAAAATGAAAGACACAATAAGAAAATAAAATAAATCAAAATTAATTAACGTCGAATAAGAGTAAGGTTCAATGGCCAGGGGGGACAGAAAAAACAAAAAAACTCCAGACGGCTGGAGAAAAATTAAATCTGCAGGGATTCCAGACCATGAGACCGCCCAGTCCCCTCTCGACATTCTACCTCACATAAATGAAACAGTCCTCTTTGGATTTAGGATTATCACGGAAGGGCTTGATGATGATGGTCATGTAGACTTCTGCCTTTTAATCCGTCCATCATTGTTGGAGCATCATGAAGCTTTGAGTAGGTGGAGATGTCACAGACCACCACCACAAAGAAACCGGAAAAAGAAACAGAAGGGAGAGTAGGGGTCAGTACCGATTTTAGAGCCACCATGAATAGTTATTTTGAGGAAATTGAACATACAGAGTATCAGGATTAAGTTAAATTAAGATTAAAATGAAGTTATAAAAAGGCCATGTTAAAGTAACGTGTTCTCAGCAGTGTTTTAAACTGCTCTACTGTATCAGCCTGGTGAATTCCTATTGGCAGGCTATTCCAGATTTTAGGTGCATAACAGCAGAAGGCCGCCTGCCCGCCTCACCACTTCTTGTAAGTTTAGCTCTTGGAATTCTAAGGAGACACTCATTTGAGGATCTGAGGTTACGATTTGGAATATAACGTGTCAGACACTCCGATATATAAGATGGAGCGAGATTATTGTAGACTTTATAAACCATAAGCAGAATTTTAAAGTCAATCCTGAATGACACAGGTGACCAGTGTAGTGACACTCAGACTGGTGTGATGTGCTCAGATTTTCTTTTCCTAGTTAGGATTCTAGCAGCTCCATTCTGCACTCATTGCAAGTGTTTTATGTCTTTTTTGGGTGGTCCTGAGAGGAGTGCGTCACAGTAATCTAGTCGACTGAACACAAACGCGTGAACTAATTTCTCAGCATCTTTCAGTGATATAAGAGGTCTAACTTCTGTTATGTTTCTTAAGTGAAAAAATGCTGTCCTAATGATCTGATGAATATGTGATTTAAAATTCAGATTACAGTCAACGGTTACCCCTAAGCTTTTTACCTCCGTCTTGACTTTTAATCTTAATGTATCCAGTTTATTTCTAATAACCTCATTGTATCCATTATTGCTGATCACTAAGATTTCAGTTCTCTCTTTATTTAACTTGAGAAAGTTACTATTCATCCATTCTGAGATACCAGTCAGACATTGTGTTAGTGAATCAAGAGAGTCAGGGTCATCAGGTGCTATTGATAAGTACAGCTGTGTGTCATCAGCATAGCTGTGGTAGCTCACGTTGTGCCCTGAGATAATCTGACCTAACGGAAGTATGTAAATCGAAAAGAGCAGTTGACCCAGGATAGAGCCTTGTAGACTACCATATAGAATATCAGGGTTCTCTGAAGTATAATTACCACAACTAACTAAGAATTTTCTCCCTGCCAGGTAGGATTCAAACCAATTTAAGACCCTGCCAGAGAGGCCCACCCATTGACTAAAGCAATTTCTAAGAATGTTGTGATCAATGGTGTCAAATGCAGCACTCAAATCTAAGAGGATGAGAACAGATAAATGGCCTCTGTCTGCGTTCACTCGCAAGTCATTTACTACTTTAACGAGTGCAGTTTCTGTGCTGTGATTTGTTCTGAAACCCGACTGAAATTTATCAAGAATAGCAGGTTTATTGAGGTGGTCATTTAACTGCATAATGGCGGCCTTCTCCAGAACTTTACTTAAGAAAGGCAGGTTAGAGATGGGGCTAAAATTTTCAAGAGCCGAGGAGTCGAGATTATGTATCTTAAGAAGGGGTTTAACTACAGCAGTCTTAAGACAGTCTGGGAAGACCCCCGTATCTAATGATGAATTTAACATGTCAAGAACATTATCAATTAGCACGCCTGATACTTCTTTGAAAAACCTTGTTGGTTCAATACACTCCTTACGTGGCAGGGCTACAAACTGAGGACTCTAAGTGTCCCCCGGATGAGGATCTGGTGAATGAAAGAGTCTCTTCATAAAGGAATTAAATCACCCGCCTGTCTCATTCTCTCCAGTCTCAGCCATTAATGCCACATGTGTCACCTTAGATGACAGACAAATCTTCACAGAAAAAGAATCACAAAAAAAAACAACAAAGCTGTACTGGTCACATCCGCTGTCCCTGCAGAGCAAGAACACACTGAGAGTGCTTCCTGTGAATCTTCTGGGCATGCTCAGTACTTCACTTGGTGTCAGCAGTGGAAAACTCTTTATCAGATGTTTCACGAGTTCTGGCAGATTTCCATTCACATCTGCAATAAGCAGCCGTTATCTCCTTCCACTCTTCTATCATCAGTCAGTTCCATGTTTCTGAGTTCATTTTCTGGACCTTCAGTTCTCTACAGCTGGAGCCCACAGATTGCTTAGATGCGCTGATCCCATATAATGCCCAATAGAATCCCCCCTGGCACAGATGAGGCTCTGTGTTAGAGGAGCCCACCTGACGTCTTGCTAGTTCAGGTTTTTGTGGTCAGGTGTCCTCAGTGCAGTGAAAGTCCTACTTGTGTTTCTCCTCAGAACAGTTCACAATAATCCAATGGCAACCAAAGGCACATGAGGACCTGTGACATACGTACGGTGTGTTGGTTCTCCTGTTGTGTACATCCTGAACAGATGGCAGACCTGTGACACCACCTTCACCACCCTCCATGGTGCATCACGCTCTTGAGCTGAGCAGGTGCCATCCCATGATGAGATTCTGCCAGTTAGGTGGGCTCTGCTATGCACCTGGAGAACTTCACTGTCTCCCCTCAACTCTGGTACCTTCATTTAGGCCTCGTCTACCACAGCAGGGCTTATCAGTGTTACTTATCAAAGGGGCTCTTCATGTCCATGTCACAGACCACCCCGGTGCTGCTAGTAGCCATGGCGACTGCTTCTCGGCCAGTTGAATGGTCACCCTGTCCTTATTCACGTGGTGTACGTCTGCAATGCTTCTTCATATTTTCTGTTCTTCTCACATCACCTGACTGGCAGGCGACCTCTCGGTTTTAAATGTGAATCTTGTAGTTTGAGGTCCTGTGGTGGTCCTGCCAGCTCAACTGTTTTTAGGGAGGCATGACAAGAGAACATGTCACCTCCACCTCACTTTCTGGATTGGGGATTTGACTGGCAGGCCCACCGTTGGCAGACCCCTCACCTCCTGTTTTGTGTTCTCTTTCAGTCCAAGGTGGATGGAATGATATTGGATGCACTGAGCTTTTCCCATTTGTGTGTGCAAAGAAACTCAACTGAAAGCGGAGACGGCCGGAGTGACGAGTGGCCACTTCGTGGAATCAGTGACGTCGCTGGCACTCTGAGGTGTCCTGGTGACCCTAATAAAAGTGATTTGGCGTTCAAGCTGTTGTTGTAAAGTTGATTTTTTTTAGCAGGTTTTCTTTTGTGATGGACAAGTTACAGTAGAGCAGAACAACAACAACAATAACATTTATTTCTAAAGCATGTTTTCATAACAAATGTGCACCTCAAAGTGCTTTAAAAGATGAAATAAAAAGTAAAAATATGATTAGGCAATACTAAGAAATAAAGAATAAAGTAAGGTCTGATGGCTATTGGGTTGGAGAAAAAAAATAAATCTGCAGGGGTGCTGAGGCCACAAGACCACCCAGCCATGACCCACCCAACACCATCCACCCCCCTGATCTCAATCAGTCCTCTGGATTTTCAGGCTTCACGTGGAAGAATTAGATGATGATGATGATGATGGGGGTCATGTGGACCTCTGGCCTTCAATCCACCAATGAAGGGACTGCATGGCGCCCTGATCAGGTGGTGGGGGCACAGATTGGCACCACAAAAAAATGAAAAAAAAAAAAAACTGCAGAGAAAGTAGGGATTAGTACGGACTATGAAGATATGATAAAAATGATCATTTAATGCATGTACAGAATATCAGGGTCAGACTAAATGAAGCCATGAGAGAGCCGTGTCAGCATAACGGGTGTTAGCAGTTTCAGTTTCATTCTGTAGTCATTTGTATTTTTTGCATCCATACTTGTACTGGAAATCCTCCTCATGATTTATAAAGATGGAGCTGACAACACTTAACATTACTAAAGCAGTGACAGTCATGGCAGACACAACTGAGAGACTGGGGGGTCCCAACTGTGAGTCGATATAGCACTTCAGGGGGTCTGCAGATTTGCTGCACTGAGTTCCTGGACCACCGCAGGGGACCCCAGCAATTCCCAGTCGTGTCACTGCACCTCAGCAGGCAGGCATTGCATAACTGGATTGTCTAAATATATTAAGCGGTGATCTTATCGATGTGGAGTTCTCTTTTAGTTTCCTTCATCTATTATTACTTTCCACTTAAAGCGCTGAAGCCATTCATATGGACAAATACACAAAAACAGAGGAATGTGACGGTCCGGATTGGCTCCAGCCACCTCATCGTCCTTGAACCCCAAGCCGCTGATAACAAACAGAAATGAGGACACAAACAAGTGAACAGGTGGTGGGAATCAAGCAAAGTGTTTTTATTCCACAAAAGTCAAAGCCAAAGAGTCAGGGGTTGTAACCCCCAAAGCGCAGATGCACAGTGCGCCAAACTCCACAAAGAAATAATCCAGAAAACAGAGTCCGTGGAAGTGAAATCATCCGTAATAAAGAGTCAGTCAATAAAACCCCTGGCAGGGGCGGAGCTGCCAGCACGACTCCACTGATCACCCACCCGGGTCAACTCAACTCGCAGAGCCGCCTGCCAACCAGCGCCCTCGACCCTCACGTAGGCTTGCAGCGCTGCCACCTCATCAGTCTGCCCAAGCTCGACATCGACCCCTGCACCGTCCAGTCCAAAGTTGGAGCTCGCCTGGAGCGGTCAGTCAGTTGGTCTGCTCCTCGAATGCCCACCTTCATGAGTGCTGACCAGGCGCTCTGATAAGATGCTCCTCCATGGCATCAGTCCCTGCCACGCCATCTTCTAAGCACTGCCTGCCTCTTCCTCCTCTTTTGATTTGTCCTCCATGTGCCTGTGACAATGCGGGTTCGGCTCCACGCTCCCATCACTGTTCAGGAGCCCTTCAACCCAACACCGTCGGTAATGTCACTGATGAGCTTGACAGTGAGATAACAGTTGAGCAAGGGATGGCAAAAATGTGCAAAAGTGCTTTTATTAAAAAACAATCCAAAACAAAGTGTTCCATAAATAGTGCAGTGATCCAAAGTTTTTCAATAAATTAAAAAACCAATAAATAGAACACTCCTTTATAAACTAGAGGTTAAGACGTTCATACAGGAAGCAGTCTTTAAAAAACAACAACAAGCTCGGTGCTTCTTTCCCGTTAGCATTAGCGTCTCAGCTGCTTCTCCCATACGGGCCCTTCAACAGGCGAGACGCTCTCTCTCTCTCTCTGCAGCTGCCCTCTTCTATCACATCCACACGGGACTGGAGACCACCCGATCCCTGGCTTCGGTCTGGCACTCATCCCAGCCCCGAGACTTGGTTCACACCAACGGCCAGGACGCACACCTTGGGGAATCCATCACCAAGCCTCACGACTTCCGCGGCCAGTCATCTTCCCTGGTCACTCCTGCTACCTGTTCGCTAACTCCAACGCCTGGGTGTCGGCCTAACAGCCAACTTTCTCGCTGCTGCCCACTCGTTTGCTCGCTCACCCACACACTCCGTGTGTCTCTCTCTCTCTCTTGCACCGACTTGCTTCCTCGCTCCCTGTAACCTCCGTCCTTTCTTTCTCTTTTCGTTTCTTCTCTCTCTGATCTTTTCTTTCTCGACTCGTGCTTCTTTTTATATTGCGAGGGGCCATAGCAACTGCAGCACATTAGCCACGGGAACAATCACGGATGTGGGCAGTTCCTCACCTGTGCACTAGTTGATAAACGCCCACACCGCAGATCGCCCCGTGGCTTGCTATGGCCACTACGCCCCCCACGAAGCCGCCGCTAGTGCGGTGATTATTTATGTAAAAAGAAACGGCCTTTGCTGAGCGAGCTGTGGACCCATAATACCACAGTGCCTTTCTTGATCCTTTCTGACCTTTTTCTTCGTCTCTCCTTCTCTACCTGTCTGTCCGCACGGAGTAAGAAGGCACTGACGTCACGAAGGTGGGCACTCCAAGAGCAGACCAACAGACTGACTGCTCCGGATGGGCTCCCGCTTTTGAGCGGACGGTGCAGGGGTCGATGTCGAGCTGGGGCAGACTGATGAGGTGGATGTGCTGCAAGCCCAAGTGAAGGTCGACGGCGCGGGTCGGCAGGCGGCTCTGCAAGTTGAGTTGACCCGGGCGGGTGAGCGGCAGAGTCGTGCTGGCGGCTCGAGGGGTTTTATTGACTGACTCTTTGTTATGGACGATTTCACTTCCACGGACTCTGCTTTATGGATTACTAGCAGGAGTCTCCGGGAATCTACAAACCGGATTCCAAAAAAGTTGGGACACTAAACAAATTGTGAATAAAAACTGAATGCAATGATGTGGAGATGGCAAATGTCGATATTTTATTTGTAATAGAACGTAGATGACAGATCAAACGTTTAATCCGAGTAAATGTATCATTTTAAAGGAAAAATATGTTGATTCAAAATTTCACGGTGTCAACAAATCCCAAAAAGTTGGGACAAGTAGCAATAAGAGGCTGGAAAAAGTCAATTTGAGCATAACGAAGAGCTGGAAGAGCAATAAACACTAATTAGGTCAATTGGCAACATGATTGGGTATAAAAAGAGCTTCTCAGAGTGGCAGTGTCTCTCAGAAGCCAAGATGGGTAGAGGATCACCAATTCCCACAATGTTGCGCAGAAAGATAGTGGAGCAATATCAGAAAGGTGTTACCCAGCGAAAAATTGCAAAGACTTTGCATCTATCATCATCAACTGTGCATAACATCATCCGAAGATTCAGAGAATCTGGAACAATCTCTGTGCGTAAGGGTCAAGGCCGTAAAACCATACTGGATGCCCGTGATCTCCGGCCCTTAAACGACACTGCACCACAAACAGGAATGCTACTGTAAAGGAAATCACAGAATGGGCTCAGGAATACTTCCAGAAACCATTGTCAGTGAACACAATCCACCGTGCCATCCGCCATTGCCAGCTGAAACTCTACAGTGCAAAGAAGAAGCCATTTCTAAGCAAGATCCACAAGCTCAGGCGTTGTCACTGGGCCAGGGATCATTTAAAATGGAGTGTGGCAAAATGGAAGACTGTTCTGTGGTCAGACGAGTCACGATTCAAGTTCTTTGTGGAAATCTGGGACGCCATGTCATCCGGACCAAAGAGGACAAGGACAACCCAAGTTGTTATCAACGCTCAGTTCAGAAGCCTGCATCTCTGATGGTATGGGGTTGCATGAGTGCGTGTGGCATGGGCAGCTTGCATGTCTGGAAAGGCACCATCAATGCAGAAAAATATATTCAGGTTCTAGAACAACATATGCTGCCATCCAGACGTCATCTCTTTCAGGGAAGACCCTGCATTTTTCAACAAGATAATGCCAGACCACATTCTGCATCAATCACAACATCATGGCTGCGTAGGAGAAGGATCAGGGTACTGAAATGGCCAGTCTGCAGTCCAGATCTTTCACCTATAGAGAACATTTGGCGCATCATAAAGAGGAAGGTGCGACAAAGAAGGCCCAAGACGATTGAACAGTTAGAGGCCTGTATTAGACAAGAATGGGAGAGCATTCCTATTTCTAAACTTGAGAAACTGGTCTCCTCGGTCCCCAGACGTCTGTTGAGTGTTGTAAGAAGAAGGGGAGATGCCACACAGTGGGGAAAATGGCCTTGTCCCAACTTTTTGGGATTTGTTGACCATGAAATTCTGAATCAACATATTTTTCCCTTAAAATGATACATTTTCTCAGTTTAAACTTTTGTTCCGTGATTTATGTTCTATTCTGAATAAAATATTAGAAGTTGGCACCTCCACATCATTGCATTCAATTTTTATTCACGATTTGTATAGTGTCCCAACTTTTTTGGAATCCGGTGAATTTCTCAAATGAAAGAAATGGAACAAACAGTTTTCTGATTGACATTTTATAGTAATGGGTAATATAAGTGGTTATTCCAGAGCCTTTGGATACAGTATATTTTTTGTTTTGTCTTGTGGTGCGAAAATGAACTAATTCTGAGGATTGCCCACTCTGGAAAATGCCACTTTGTCCGTGTGAAAAGTATGGATTTTCCAAATTGATGCCTTTAACTTGCAGTGATTGCCCTTGAGCCTTATTAAATGACAAAGCAAAAGCCAAACGAACAGGAAATTGTAGCTGTTTGAAATCAAAGGGTAAATCATTCAGAATCAGCGGAATTCTTGGTATGAAAACATCTTCACGTCTTGCGCAACGTTTCAGACGCCCTTGAAACAGACTTTTTTTCTGGCATCGGAAGTGGACTTTCTAATTCTAAGTCTTTTTTTCAGTGGCATGGGTATATTTGTGAAAAGCAGGACAATTATAATGTGTTACATGGTATTACGTACGGAATAAGCAGCACAGTGAGATGAATGTACGTTATTTGCAATACGTCAGAAAGCGAACAAATAGCAGCAGTCAGTCAGAAAGACCAAGACTGAAATCGTACTGTGAGTCGGAAAGCCAAATAGCACCACAAATACGGAAAGCCAGTCGCGCGCAGAGGGTCGTTCACGTTTTACATCCATACAGCAGTTCTCCTTCACCCAATGAAAGCAGTCAGCCTTCTCATACTTGGACACTTCCGCCATCTTATGGCAGTTTAAAGAAACAAGGGTAGAGTGACGCACAGGGACCAAACGTGCCGCTAGATGGCGCCGCCGTTAACGTCTGCTGCAACGTGCGGCCATCTTGTCGATGATAAGTACGGGGACAAGTGCTGAACGTTGTGTCGGTGAAAAGGTGTCCTGTGCTTGACCATGAACATTTTTTCCACCCAAACATACCCCATGACCTCCTCCGGGTCACAATGGAGCCCCATCCCAAGTTTGGTGGCGATTGCGCGCCCGGTGCAGATTTGTATGGCGGACAAACAAACATACATACACACATACATCGACTCTGTTTTCTGGATTATTTCTTTGTGGAGTTTGGCGCACTGTGCTTTTGCACTTTTGGGGTTACAACCCCTGACTCTTTGGCTTTGACTTTTTTAAAATAAAAACACTTTTGTAGTGTTCTCTAGATTGTAGTAGTGACACACTCAGAATAACATTTCAAATGTCGTTTATCGTTAAACCTGTTTTCTCAACTTCCAATACAGCGTGCCTTTTAAACCACACCCTTCCCTCCAGCAGCCATACGTCTCAAAGGACGCAGACCATAGCAATCAACATCCGAACATAAAGCAATGGACAAAAGCTCCATTAAACAATCATATACAACAACCCCCCCCACCAATTGAATTAGGTGTGAAAAGAGGTTAGAAAGTCTTGGAAGCAGGCAGGCCTTGAACACTCAAGATATTGGAGTTCCACTGCTAGCAGTGGGTTGAGGATCCATATTCAGGGGAAGAAAAAGGTGGGCCTGGGACATCCATGTTGTGTCATCTGAGGTAGGGTTGCCCTTGATTTAATGCTATCAGATCCTGAAGGGGCTGGCACCTTGCGCAGCCTGCGGGCATTGCCACCGAGACCCATCCACTAACTGAAAGGTTGAAGGCCCAAGCTGGCTCTTAATCTGAAGGGGTGATGACCAGAAGGAGTGAAGCTTGCTAGAGCGGCATGGGTGGCAGACCCTAACCCAGTCCATCACCTTGAAATTGGGAATCCGTATTCTCCTTTTTCTGTTGAAATCATGCTGGGACGTTGCTTGTTGTTTTTGCACGATTGCCTCAGCTGACTTGGTGGGTGAAAAAGTTGTAGCGGAACGAAGTCTATGCAAAGGTAGTTCCAGCTCACGGCCTAGCATAAGCTTGGCTGGGGAAACCCCAGTCGTGACATGCTGAGCAGCTCTATAATGCAGCAGGGTCTGTGACAGTGCTTCATTAAAAGAGAAACGCTGTGACAGGTGAGCCCTGAGGCCATTTTTTAGGCTTTGATTAAAGCGTTCAACCCCCTCCATTAGCCTGGGGGTGAATAGAGGATGTTTAAATATGGCGTATACCCCGGTTTTGGACAAAATCAGTAAACACAGCAGATGTGAACTGCGGACCACTATCCGTTGTAATGCATTTTGGTAAACCCCAGCGAGCAAACAGTGTGTCCAGGAAACCGATGAGGGACTCTGCTGTGACTGAGCCCATGGGAATGACCTCTGGCCACTTTGCGTGAAGGTCGTATGCGACTGCCAAGAAGCGCTGGTGATGTGGCACACCTTTTAATTCTCCACACATATCCACTTGAATGTGTTGCCAAGGCTGATCAGGCCAGGCCAAGGGTTGGAGAGGAGGCATTGGTGGGGGCCCAGTCTTACCACTTATTAGCATGGTGCACAGTTGCGCACCAGATCCTCTAAGTCACGGTCAATGCCAGGCCACCAGACTAGGTCCCTGCAGCGTTGCTTTAGTTTCATAATTCCGAGGTGGCCCTGATGAGCCATGGCCAGAACCCAAGCCCCGAGGCTGCTGGGCACAACCGTGCGATGTCCACGAGCTAGACAAGTCTCATTCCAACATGAAAGCTCATCTTTAAATCGGATGTAAGACTGAAGGTTAGGGGGCACTTCCAATGGCCAGCCATTAGCAACATACTGTCGTAGGACTGTGAAAACTGGATCCAATGCAGATTCTTTTGTATGTTCCTGGAGTGATACCATATCTTGGAGTGGAGAGTGCAGCAAGTGAATCAGATCCTCCTCATGATCCATTTGCATAGTGGTAGGCGGATGAAAAGCAGAAAGTGACAACAAATCAGCCACTACATTGTCCCATCCTGGGGTAAACTGTAACTTAAAATTGTACCTCTGGAGACGCTCACTCCAGCGGTGCATGCGCAGCAGACTGTGACCTGAACCAGCAGAGGACATCAAAGATGTTAGGGCCTGGTGGTCAGTTCTTAAAGTAAATGGACGCCCGTACAGGTAGGTATGCCACTTTTCACAGGCCCACATACATGCGAGTGCCTCCGTCTCCCCTACTGAGTATTTCTGTTCAGCAGGGCTGTTATACTACATGTTTCTTTATGTCACTATATCTGGACAATACTGTTATGAGTTTTATTCACATGTGCATGTTAAGTTTGGCACACAGGAGCTCAGCAGTTAGAATTGCTAGCCAAGCATTGGATTAGATGGCCAAAGACAACTGGAGGATTGTATAGTCATCTTAAACACCGGTCAGGGTATTTCTGTCCTCTGTCAGCACAAATCTTCTTTCTTTCTTATTGGGAGAATGAGAACCAGCATGTAAGCACTGTGATATTTCTGTATTTTGTGGAGGAGTTCAGCCCTTGTGTGGAGACAGAGAAGACCAGCAAGTGAAGCAAGACATTATTTAAAGACTTGGACAGCAGCCAGACCCTTCGAGGCACGTGTCGACAAAGTTTTGAAAAACCTCCCAGCGTGGGGATGAGAAATGGCTGACTGTGTTGATCCAGATTCCCACCTGGATAAAGTCTGTCCATATGCCTCCCCGTCTGTAACCGCGTTAACCGTCAGTAAATGTAAGCTAAAAGATATTTTGTCTCATGTGATTCTTGTACCGCCGTAATCACGCCGTTTCTGGTATATTATGATTATTTAATATGCCACAATTTCAAAAGAGCACATTTCCAAGAGAGCTAATGCCTCTTCAGGAAACAAGGGCTCAATGCACGGGAAGCAAAAGCCACAGGCTTCTCCACTCCATCTTGTATCTGTGAAAGAACTGCACCTACTGCTGAGGAGATGCATCACAAGTTACAATAGTTGGGCTGTCCACATTAAAATGTGCCAAGACTGGTGAAGTAGTAAGCAACTCTTTAAGTTTGCAAAAGGCTTCTGCGCAGTCCGTCGACCAACTCCAGGATCTCCTCTTTTCTAAGCAGCTGCCGAAGGGCCGTAGTGAGTGCAGAGTATTGTGGCATGAATCTCATGTAGTACCCTGTCATCCCCAGAAAAGAGGCCAACTGTGAAGCTGAAGTAGGTGCTGGAACACACTGAATGGCCTCCACATTCGACTGAAGGGGTGATAAACCTTGAGTTGACAAGCGGAACCCAATAAAGTCCACTTCATGTGCAGCAAACAGGCACTTATCTGCATTTAAGGTAAGGTTGTGGTGGCTGAGAGCTGCAAAGGTTGCTTGCAGACGTTCATCATGGACAGCATTATCTGGCCCATGGACTACAATGTCATCCAAGTCAACAACCACCCCTGGAATTCCTGCCAGGATAGTGGACATTATTTTTTGGAAACAACTGGGAGCGGAGCACAAGCCAAATGGCATTCTGGTATAATGAAAAATTCCAATGTGGGTGGTGAATGCAGTCAAATCCCTGCTGTCCTCGTGCAGAGGAACTTGAAGATAACCTTGGCGAAGGTCGAGCTTTGAAAAAACCTTTGAGCCATGGAAGTGAGTGGTGAGCTCTTCGATGGTTGGCAAGGGGTAACGACCAGGGATGACAGCCTGATTTACTGCCCTTAAATCCACACTTTTTTTTTTTTTTTTTTTGCTATAATCAAATTCGATATCCAGGGCGAGGCGTGGATGGGCTCTAGAATGCCATCTGTCAGGAGGTGTTGTAGTTCTGTTGTGACAGCATCCCATAGGGCTAGGGGCACACGCCGCAGTGGTTGAATAACAGGAGTGACACTTGTATTAAGCAGGGGCTTGTGCGTAAATGTGTTAAGATGTCCTAAGCCAGTGAACAGGGTAGGCCATTTCTGATGCCACAGTGGTGTCACATTCAGAATCGTTAACCCATCACTGTCCAGTAGTGTGAACCCTAGGCTGGTGAACAAGTCCAGGCCCAAAATATTGCTACCTTGTCTTGTGATATGGAAAGGAAAATCAGACACAGTGTGTTTGTCATACGTTACAGTGCAGCGCACAATACCCATCACGTCAGTTCTGGAACTGCCATATCCGTAGAGGGAAAGGTTAGGTGGTGAAGTGGTAAGTACGATAAGAATGTTGTATCGGTGGCCATGTTTAGAAGTGACACTTTAGCTCCTGTGTCTAGCAGAAGAGGAATGCAAACATCATCCAGGTACACGGCACAGGAGCGAAACCCGGGTAGGGAGGAACAGACTGTGTGAATAACTGCAGGGGAAGACTGAGCCGAGCGTGTACAGTTACTATTTCCAGGGTCTGACGCTGACCTACACCATTTTGCAAAATGATTGGGTTTTCGACACCTCCTACATATTTGTCCTCGTGCAGGGCAGTCCATGGCACGAGACACGTGTCTAGTCGAACCACAATTTCCACAGCGCTGGCGAGACTGAGCTGTATGAGGTCTCATCTGCTGGACTGACAGTCAGGTGCACAGTTACACTCCGCGTCCTGCTTCTCGTTCAGTCTGAACAGCAGTTAGGGGATTGGCAGAAAGCATCTGTGTTTCACTTATTTTATGTGCACATCGAGAAGCTGATTCTATTTGGCACACAATTGTCAACGCTTTACTGAGCGTCAAGTCATCATCCTCCAAAAGAAGCCTCTCACGCACCAGAGGAAGAGTAGTTTTTTCAATCCGTTGGTCTCTAATCATTTCATTACGAAGAAGGTCAAATTTACAAGACTCGGCTAAACCCTTTAAGTCAGCCACGTACTGCGAAATAGACTCGCCAGCACGTTGTGTCCGCTGACAGAACTGTAGCCATTTCAAAAGGACGCTCTGCTTTTTCGTAAAGTGTCCGTCAAGGAGCCCAATCGCGGCTTCGTATGTGTCAGCGTCGCCGAGAGTCTGGAAGTCCTTCTGAGCAGCGTGAGGCAATGCAGGAGAATAGCTCTTCTTCTAGTACTAGCAACTGCGTCCAAACCCACCGCAAGCAGGTACGTTTGAAATGACGACTTCCATCTGCCCCACGGAACAGGCGCTTCGCCCGGCTGAGGCAAGAAAGGCTCGGGGGGTGGCAGTGAAACAAACAGAACATTTTCAGCCATCCTCGTTCGCTGATTGTAGTAGTGACACACTCAGAATAACGTTTCAAATATCGTTTATCGTTAACCCTGTTTTCTCAACTTCCTATACAGCATGCCTTTTAAAACACGCCCTTCCCTCCAGCAGCCATACGTCTCAAAAGACGCAGACCATAGCAATCAACATCCGAACATGAAGCAATGGACAAAAGCACCATTAAACAATCATATACAACAACTTTGCTTGGTTCTCACCACCCGTTCACTTGTTTGTGTCCTCATTTCTGTTTTTGTTATCAGCGGCTTTGGGTTCAAAGGCGATGAGGTGGCTGGAGCCAATCCGGACCGAGCAGGTATCTGGCTGGGTGGTCTTGTGGCCTCAGCACCCCTGCAGATTTTGTTTTTTTCTCCAGCCCAATGGCCATCGGACCTTACTTTATTCTTTATTTCTTAGTATTGCCTAATCATATTTTTATTTATTTTTTATTTCATCTTTTAAAGCACTTTGAGGTGCACATTTGTTATGAAAACATGCTTTAGAAATAAATGTTATTGTTATTGTTGTTCTGCTCTACTGTAACTTGTCCATCACAAAAGAAAACCTGCTAAAGAAAATCAACTTTACAACAACAGCTTGAACGCCAAATCACTTTTATTAGGGTCACCAGGACACCTCAGAGTGCCAGCGACGTCACTGATTCCACGAAGTGGCCACTCGTCACTCCGGCCTTCTCCGCTTTCAGTTGAGTTTCTTTGCACACACAAATGGGTAAAGCTCAGTGCATCCAATATCATTCCATCCATCTTGGACTGAAAGAGAACACAAAACAGGAGGTGAGGGGTCTGCCAGCGGTGGGCTTGCCAGTCAAATCCCCAATCCAGAAAGTGAGGTGGAGGTGACATGTTCTCTTGTCATGCCTCCCTA
The DNA here is from genome assembly GCF_016835505.1 of Polypterus senegalus. Classification (NCBI taxonomy): domain Eukaryota; kingdom Metazoa; phylum Chordata; class Cladistia; order Polypteriformes; family Polypteridae; genus Polypterus; species Polypterus senegalus. Next base: position 3,361,876 of record NC_053166.1, on the reverse strand, counting down.
AAAACAGTTGAGCTGGCAGGACCACCGCAGGACCTCAAACTTCAAGATTCACATTTAAGACCAAGAGGTCACCTGCCAGTCAGGTGACGTGAGAAGAACACGAAATATGAAGAAGCATTGCAGACGTACACCACGTGAATAACGACAGGGTGACCATTCAACTGGCTGGCAAGTAGTCACCACTACAGCACCAAGGTGGTCTGTGACATGGACATGTGTAGAAAGACAAATCCACTGATCACTGAAGAGCCCCTTTCATAAGTAACACTGATAAGCCCTGCTGTGGTAGACGAGGCCTAAATGAAGGTACCAGAGTTGAGGGGAGACAGTGAAGTTCTCCAGGTGCACAGCAGAGCCCATCTGACTGGCAGAATCACATCATGGGATGGCACCTGCTCAGCTCAAGAGCATGATGCACCATGGAGGGTGGTGAAGGTGGTGGCACAGGTCTGCCATCTGTTCAGGATGTACACAACAGGAGAACCAACACACCGTATGTATGTCACAGGTCCTCATGTGCCTTTGGTTGCCATTGGATTATTGTGAACTGTTCTGAGGAGAAACACAAGTAGGACTTTCACTGCACTGAGGACACCTGACCACAAAAACTTGAACTAGCAAGAAGTCAGGTGGGCTCCTCCAACACAGAGCCTCATCTGCGCCAGGGGGGATTCTATTGGGCATTATATGGGATCAGCGCATCTAAGCAATCTGTGGGCTCCAGCTGTAGAGAACTGAAGGTCCAGAGAATGAACTCAAAAACATGGAACTGACTGATGATAAAGAAGAGTAGTAGGAGATAACGGCTGCTTATTGCAGATGTGAACGTAAATCTGCCAGAACACGTGAAACATTTGATGAAGAGTATCCCACTGCTGACACCAAGTGAAGTACTGAGCATGCCCAGAAGATTCACAAGACGCACTCTCAGTGTGTTCTCGATCTGCAGGTACAGCGGATGTGACCACCACAGCTTTGTTGTTTTTTTTTTGTGATTCTTTTTCTGTGAAGATTTGTCTGTCATCTAAGGTGACACATGTGGCATTGATGGCTGAGGCAGAGAGAATGAGACAGGTGAGTGATTTAATTCCTTTATGAAGAGACTCTTTCATTTGAACCTCCATTTTTAAAGGCTGATCACCAGAAACTCAACCGGGGGACACTTAGAGTCCTCAGTTTGTAGCCCTGCCACGTAAGGAGTGTATTGAAATGTTTTACCTGTGTGTGTGTGTTGTATTTCATCTTGTTTGTCTTTTATGTGCTTTTCAGCTTCTTCTCAGATTCAGGTGGAGGAGCCTTTGGCAGTTCAGGATCGGGTGTTGCGAGGCAGCGATTGGCAGCATTGCCTTCATGGGCGGGTTCTAGTTGGACAGCCAATGGAGGGTCAGAAAGCCGAAATTGAAATCAGCAAGAAAGGAAGAGATCAGATGAAGGAATAGTCACTTTGCCTTACAAGGGAGATAGGACTGACACTATCGAGGCCGAGGAACAAATGTACAAACATCTCACCCCGCACGCTAGAGTAAAGTTAGTGAGGTGGCCACCCGCACGCCTTTTTTCTTTCTTCCTTAAGACTGTCGCTAGTCTTTGGATTGTCGTTTTCAGAGGGTGAGATCAGTGACCAGTCCGTCCCAATCTGATTGCCCTCCTTCCTTCAAGGACAATGACCCTGTGGACTGAATTTGTGTAAAAATCTATCTGTCTGTCTCTAGTGTTTTGTTCATATTAGTGTATAAATATCTGTATATGTGCATCTCCTGACCGGGGCGTCTTTTGTTTCTTCAAGTCACCTTGAGAGTTTTGTGTATATTTATGTGTATAAATGTGGGGTTTGTCAGGACCGGCCATCCTTTGTAACGAAAAGTGGGAATGTGGTGTGTTTGAGGGAATGTCTGTGCTATGGGATGGGCATTTGCTTGAGGGACGAATAAAGGGAACTGTGTATATATATATATATTGCTACTGCAGTGAGTAAAAGGGTGTAATTGTTTAGTTTAAATATATCTATGTTTGTAAAGTTTTCTCTTGTGTTGTTCCACGAATGTTTCCTTTTCTTTTTGTCTTTGTGTAACACTAAACTTTGAGGGGAGAAGTGACAGCACAGGCAGTGCTGAGAAATGTGCTGTCAATGCAGTGTGGCCCTCTTTGAGCCTTAGGGTGACAAATATACTGACTTAGGAGATAAGAAAAAAAAACCAGAACTGACTCTGCCTGGGGCCAATTTGAGCCAAGAGACAGTGGCACCACCTAGCGTCACTTTGTTGTTATTCTCACGCCATCAGATGTCATTTTTCTTTAATAGATCAGTTTACTAAACAGAGAAGGAAGGCCGTGTTGGCACCATAAACTGCTTTTGATTTAGAGACCCTTCGTCCCTTGACCACCACACTGGCTTCAGAGTGGAGTGCAGCTCAGTGGTGGTGGGTTCAGTTATTTCTACTTCCCGAGGAGCTTCACAGACCACCAGCCACTAACACAACACCCCTGTCCAGTGAGACACTCTGGTCACAGTTGACACATGCTATAGTGTCCAGTCCTAACTTGGCACAACGCACTGAACTGAAATAACAGCTGACCAGGGTTACAACGTCCAGCCCACCTCACACCACCACTGACACAAAAAACATGGGTTACCCTCATGATTGGTATGAAGACAGTGCTCTGCGCCTCCATAATTGTCGGGTTGATCTTCATCCCAGTTTGAGTAATCCCACCTGGAGCCATCTGTCCAGCGCCACTTTAATTCCTTGGAAACACAAGCACTGAGGTGAGCCGTGGACTCTGCATCACATCAGGACTTCATTCCTCACCCACTCTTGGATGGTCTGCCCTCCCCACTTAGGACCTTCAGAGAAACATCAAGGAGGTTGACTTACCCTCACGACATCAGAGCCCCCCAGCCAGGTGCGCGGGTCGGTGGCATCCCTGCTTTTAATCAGACTGGTGATGAACTTGTTGGCATTGCCATTGTGCACTGACGCCAGGTTTCCTCCAAGGCGGACACAGTGTAACTGGGGGATGACACAAGGGGTCCATGGTAAGTAAACCTGCTGCTACTTTGACTTCATTGGCCATAAGCTAATCGTGCTACACTCAGAAATCAGGAACCCCAGTACGCCCGTTTCCACACTCACATCGCAAAGTATAAAAAACTCAGTGTAAAGCCACGGTCATTTTCACGCCAGCTCATATCACTGCATACGCAAGTATTCGGCTTGGTTATGCAAACTGGTGGCACCCAGCATCAAAGCAGTGCTGCTGTTCCTCTGTGGTTTTCCTTTATTTATTTGATTCACGTCCTTGACACGGTTTTATCAAATAAACTGAAATTAACCGCATATCATTTTTTAAATCAAGGCATCTGATTGTAATCAACCTGTAACAATATAATGGTGCACCGAATGACCAAACTACTCCAAATACCAGTGTTGTTACTCTCAGTGCACCACTCAGAGATTTTAACCCACTGTATCTGAGTGTGCTCTACAGCAGCTGATCCGAAAGAGAATTATCAGGGTACAGCTCCTAGCACACGCTACCTCAGCCATGCACACAGTCTATTTGAACTGCGCTCATACGACAAACGTTTCAGAGCCTTTCCTGTTCAGACCTCGCGGTTCACAAACAGTTTCATCCCAAGAACTCTAAACGCCTCAGTCAGTCCATCAGGTGCTCCTTGTAGACCAGTTAGGACTTATAAGAACAATCACCTCACTGGAAACTTGCACTACAGTTGTAACATTGCACAACCTGAGCCACTTATGCTTTCATATTGTATATTTTTCATTGCTTTTTTATCATATTATTATTATTATTATTAATAAAAATAATAATAATAATAATATTGTTATTGTTATTGTTATTATTATTGTTTTTGTTGTTGTTTTACCATTTTATAGGAAAACTAGCAAAATCCCCGCGCTTTGCAGCGGCGAAGTACTGCTTTTAAATTTTTATTAAGAAGAAAATTAAATCTTTTTAAACTGAGGGAAAATATCCCAATAATTATTTGTTAAGGATCTCTTTGTATACCACATTGTGAGTTCGGCCCTCCGGTTGTAATCTGACCAAGCTGTGCGCTGAGCCTACTTTTGAGAATGCAACGTCTAGTTTTGTCCAGGAGGAAAGTAATCTCGCCTCAAATGAATGGCAACCTTTTGTAGGGTCTGTCCCTGAGACGTATTAATTGTCATCGCGAAGAAGAGCCTTACTGGAAATTGGAGGCGTTTGAATTGAAATGGGAGATCAGAGGGTATAACGGGGATGCCAGGAATAAAAATTCTCTCCCCTGAGCCACTGCCAGTAAAAAAATTGCCTCAATTAGGTTCTTTAGCGTGTCTATTAAGTTGTGGATTTTTCTGTGAGTATTTGGCGGCAGCGTCACGAAGTTGTTTCCACAAGACCGCGTTAGCTGCGGAGCTCAGCTCGGAGTGAAATAAAGTGAATGAAATGAGGTGAATGGGAGGGGAGATGATGACGTGACACCCCAACCCACCTTAACTCTCCATCCCTTCACAAACACAGTCTCTCGGATCCCAACTCTCCTTTATATAAATCAAAAGTTCAGATAAAGGACTGGGGAACGTGTGGGGATTGTGTGTGTCCGAGTGTCTAATTTATATGTGTATATAGTTGTAATATAGGTTAAGTACATGTGAATATATTTGCGCTGTTTATAAATAAGATATTCTTTCCGTGTCTTTACCTTGCTTTCTTTTTTTCCTGAATTCTTGTCGGCAGCGTCTCTATGAAGTTGTGGATTTGCCTGCAAGTATTTAAGTGACAGCGTGATGAACTTGTTTCTGTCTTGCCACATCAGAAAATGTACCATGACGTTTGGGCAGCCAACTACGTGGGAGGTGAGGGAATAGGGGACGCAACTCCGCCTCACATGGTGACCGAGCTGCAGGCTATGGCCGTATATATGTACGTAAGTAGGATTCAGTTATGACCGTTACGCGTAGAATTTCTAAATGAAACCTGCTTAACTTTTGTAAGTGAGCTGTAAGGAATGAGCTGCCAAATGTCAGCCTTCTACCTACATGGGAAGTTGGAGAATTAGTGATGAGTCAGTGAGTCTGTGAGGATTTGCCTTTTATTAGTATAGATACGTTTTTGGAGGATTTTGCATATTGAATCTCATTGTACCATACAATAACAATAAAGGAGTTCAATTAAATTCAAAAGAAGAGAGCGCCTCGTATTTACTGGTGATGACGACTCGCTCCAAAGTCGATTTAGAATTCCAGGCAGAATCTTCTTAGAGTGCTTGATATCATTTTTAACATGAAATACAGTAAAGTAAATGTATATTACATTATACAGATACATTTTTTTTAAACTTCATTTAAATAATGTATACTGTGAATTATTAAATATGCGAGGACTCGGTGGCACAGTGGTAGCGACAAGCTGCTGTATTAAATTATTTCATTGAAGGTCGCTCACAGCCAAGCAAGCATCTTGTGTGAGACATGAACAATCACTGGACGAGGCGCCAGCTCATCAGTATCACTGCGGCACCGTCTTTAACAATGTGCTTTAATATATCAAATATATATAATTAATTTATATGATATCACGTATACATCTCAGTATTTTAATTATTCAGAGAGCTGTAATATCACGAATGTCATGGATTCTGTGTCCTGTTGGAGGAAGAGAGCCGGTTTAAGAAGCACGTAGTGATTCACACACATGGAGCACAAAGAAGATCAAATACAAAACAAAGCATTTAACGTGCGACTTTAATTACGATGTGATTTGAGAAACGAGTAAATTAAACGATTTTAAGATGAAGTTTATGATGTGTTCTACTTTAATGACAAAATAAACTGCGTGATTAAAGTGGAACTTTCAGGATTAAAGTTGACATTCCGGCCTTTTTTTTTCCACTGTGTCCCTATTTTTATTTCTCTGTACCCTAATAAGCTGTCATGTGACACTCAGATGGTGGGCTACGACTCGCCTTTTCACTTTGATATCTGACAACTCCTTTTCTGTTTCGCCACTGTGTGACTTTGTGAACTTGACCTTTCGCTCAGCTTGTTTATACCGCTGCTTAAACCAACAAATAGTATGTTTTTCTTTGCCTCCACTTGCCATTCTTTTTCTCCTGTTCTTTTCCCATTGTCTTTTCACAGAACGCTGTACTTAAAGAATATTTATATTGATTTGTATATTTAAACAGGTGTAATTCTGAGAGGAGATGGGGTGGGGTGGCAGGCGCCTGCACTAGTGTTACATGTCACGCAGACCAGGATTTATGTAGCAGAAGTGCGTGGATGTTGGCTTACTCACGGTTTTGTACATCTGAATTTTTTGGTGCGTACGCACATTTCAACTTTTGTCCGTATGCCATGTTTTAGTGTGAATTCTACACATTGCGTTATTCATGAGGCCCCAGGTGATGTGTCTCACTTGACACACAACAGGAATCTCTTTTTCAAAGAAGTCCCACAGCATGTCCATGTTTGAAGACCCCTGGTCTTCGCGTCATCATGGAGGGCAGACCTTAATGTGTCAGAACATCTGGAGATGGTGAAGAAAACGCCCTGCAAATCCAATTGATAACACCAACAACTGCACGTCTCAACACATCTTAACAATAAAAACATCTTCTGAAACATAGGAAGTAGAGTGTGGCGTCATGTGAAGGCCGACGTGTCTCCATGTTTAGCAGATAACAGTCGAATCAAACACAGCTGGATAAGGATGAAGCCGGCAGGTGGCTTGGTGGCGTTGCTGTGATGCAGCAGTTCGGCCAACTTTGAGAGAAGAGAGTGTGGTGTGGGGCCTTCAGCCTCCTCTTCTTCCTCAATATGTGGGGTCACCACTTTCAAGCAGACTTCTTCACACTCCTCCATCTTAATATTTGTTTACATTTGACTTCTCCTCCCTCAGATCTTTACTCATTGAGTTGTGACCCTCCTGCCCACATAGTTGTCACCTCATCTCATGACATGGCCACACCATTGCTGTCATTTAAAACTCTTGGACCTTCTTTGTGGTTTCATTCTTCCCTCATTTTTGATCTTCTCTGTTTGTGTCGCTCCTCCCTCAGCTTCTCCAGGCTTGCCCTCTGGTGGTCCACGTTTGAGCTCCCACCTTGTAGAGTCTCTCCTTCATCATAAAGCTTCTCCTTCCCTCATTCACACCAGAGTGCCGTTTGCATTTGTTCCAACTACCAGGATTACTTGTTGGGTACACAAGATGGCAAAGCACGGTCCTTCATTTGCAGCAGTGAGCAACCAAATGATTTTATGAAGTTTTTAAAGATTTTCCTTATTTTTCTGTTCGGTGGGCCCTTAACCTGCAATTGCTCCGTCCTGGGTATGACGTTAATCTGCATCCAGTCCCACAAGTAGGCCCTCCAACCTGCAGTGAAAAACCTGGGGTTTGGTGGCAGAATTGGCACTCTGGCTACCATAAAAAACCTCCCCCTGTGGTGCTGAGGTGTCACCCGTTGCATGGCTACACGTGGGTCCCAATCTGGGATCCTGAGTTGCTTCGTCGTGTGGTGGGTACGGCAATGCGCTGTATCAGCACGTGCTAACTGGGGAGTCTAAAGCACTGGCGCTGTGTTTAGAGGGCCAACATGGCATCATCCTACACAATGGGCAGAGAGAAAGTAAAAGAGCACACTGCCATCGTTAGCGCCTGGAAGCCATTTGATTTTTAGTGGTTTCACAAGACCCCCAGTGCAGTGACTCCGCTGAATGCTGGACTTTCTTAAAGGATTTTGGGTGGTGGTCTCTTGAAAGTCTGTTGATGCCCTAAAGCTGGTGTCTTTGTGTCACAGCAGTGTCACTGCCCGTCCCTTTTCACAATCAACTGAGGTGCCACCGGTGGGCTCAGCACAAAGGCTGCACATCTCAGAGCGGCTGTTCAACACCCCAAGCGGTGGTGGGATTTTTTGATTCCCTTGCATGTGATACTTTTGTGTTTCCTCCATTTTGTTAATTCCTCCTTCAGTTTAATTCCTTATTATGGGTTCATGGATGGCTCAGGAGTGCCCCCTGTATTCTATAATGTCGTATGGCATTTTACATCTTGACTCTTGATTCTATATAGCGCCTTTCTTGGTAAACACTACCCTGGTGGGCTTGTCACCTACTGTGTCTTCTTTTCACTTTCAGACTTGGGGGGCCTGAAGCTGTTCATTCAGCAGCAGGTGGGGTGCCAGTCTGTCACAAGGAGCTGCCATGTAATTGAGTCAGAGACTTGTGGTTATAAAATTGAGAGGCCTGATGTCACCCACCTGCCACGTCTCTGCCATGCACCCCATGGCACACTCAACTCATTTCAAAGCTGAGACCCCACTCATCCACATCATTCCCACAATGTCACCCAGAGCCCTCCAGATGGTACAGTACCTTTGCATCAATCCAGGACTTCTTCTCTGTAAAGAATTGGTAGCATCGGCCAGAGTATCTCACCCATCCCTGTTGGCAGGAGCCGAGACTGGAAGACATACCTGAAAATTAGACATCACTGGTTAATGGCGGCCATCAGGTGGCTTTGTGACACTTCTACACATCTGCACAATCCTCTGACCTGCGGGCACCTTTTATGCTAACTGCGGGCTGCTGCCACCCCATTGAGTTCATGGGTGACACCAGAATGGCATTTGGACAGGGTGTTGTGTATGTTAGGGGTGCTGTCGAGATGATCTGAAGGCAGAATGAATATGAAGAAGTGAAATAAAAAGAGGAGAACAATGATAAGCCGTCAATTTGTGTGAAATTCAGTCTGCAGCAAAACATAAATGTTCTTCACATCACTGCCGCCTGTTTGGCAGAGCTCATCAAACTGGTAAAGCTATGCCACCTGCTTGTGCCCGTGTGCCATCCACTAGGACATCTTAACCCTCATCTTCTGTTCTGTGCCATGTGAATGTGCCAGTAGTGCCAGCCCTGACCACAAGGCCTGTCTGATGTTCTTCACTCACAGAGTGCACTGACCAGTCACACCCTAACTTGCTGACCACTAGTGGCCCAAGGCATCACGTTTACGGCTCTCAAGGGGTCACATGATGTAGTGTGACGTGTTACTCCTTCATGTCATCCACAGTGATTTACTACCCATAATAAGCCCAAACAGTTTCCAGTCCTCTTATTACGATCATTAACTCACCTAAACATATGAGGTCTCTAGAGACTCTGAACGTGTAAAGTGTCAGGAGTTTTATTTGCGCATTTTAAGTGCTGTGTTTGTAAACCAAAATCTTCTTTCTCAGGATTCTTTGTGTCTTTGTATGTTCATCACAGCGTGTTTCTGTCTTGTTGCTTATTCTTTAGGTATTTATGAGTTTAGAGAGTTGAAAGATAAGAAAAGAAAAGCCGTGACGCTTAACACACAGCAAACCTTGGAAATGTCCAGTCGTTAATAGCAGACGACGAGTCAGAGAGGCACACGGACGCAGCAGGGAGACAAACGATGAACAACAGAGTAAGACTCTGCAGACTGGTGACACTTCTGATGCCATCGGATCATAAATGTCCAGGGCATTGTAGATGGGTAGAGCTCAGAGGAGGAGGAGGAGGATGAAGGTGAAGGGGGCAGGTCACTGCAGCAGCCCCTCAGAGTGAAACAACACAAGTGACAACACCTGAAAAAAGCAAAAGTGGACAAAAACACAGATGGTGCCACACGGGCTCAGTACCACTGGACTGCAGAACAGATGAAGACTGCAGAGTGTGCCAGGAGCCACGTCACAACGATCAGGAAAATGACACTCTAGTCAGACGTTACTGTGCTGAGTAACACACTGCAAGGGTGTAATTAGATAGAAATATTACAAATTAAAGGTAATTATGTACTGAATTGTGTTTTAACAAAAGTGAAGTCTTCACACAGGAGGTTTCAGTAAAGATTTGGACACGTATGGCCATTTGTGGCTTGATTTGCATATGTACATATGTGGGGTCCCTAAAGACCCCAGGTATGTAATAGTGCTTGAAAGTCCAGTGTATTCAAGGGTTAACGCTGGAGGGTGAATCTGATTGGCTGCACAGTGACACTTGCCTTGATTTGCCTTAATGAATCTTTTCTTCCTCCTTTTGTCACAAGTTATGAATATTTGAATCTTCACTTGAAACACGGGTGTGCATTGTCAGTCCTGCATGATTCAATTCAGGGTCACAGAGGGCTGACAACAAACACACACACATATTGTTGGGAATATGAGAGAGAGGGAAACCAAAATACCTAAAAAAAATAATAAAACCCACAACAACAACAACATACACAGACATGCCAACTCCATACCAACAGAACCTTGGCACAGGGATCAAAACCAGAACACCAGATGTGTGAGATGGCACCACTAACCACTGAGCCACTTTGTTAAAAATAAAAAAATACATTTTCAATAAAATTCTATAAATGTTACTATAAGAATAAATAAAAATCAGGAGTGTAGTCTCTTTGCTCGACATTCTCGTATACTCAGATATGTTGATGGATATTTGAGAAGTAAACCACAAGACAAGGGTTAGATTTTTATATTATGTACATTAAAGACCCATCAACAACAAATCCAATCAAATTAATAACATATTGAACAATTATTATAAAAGTAAAGCTGAATAAATCGGACTCTGCAGCTGCAGGAATAACAAACCAAAGTACGTGTTCAGGTAAAGTGACACATCCAGTCGATGGATTTGGCCCAAACGTTAATCCAGATCTATAATTTTGGTGTAACAACCACATACCAAATTTCATCGATCCATCTCGTTGCGTTTTTGAGTTATTGTGCTTACACACACACACACACACATACACATAATTCTCAAAAAAGGACTCAGGAAGGTCTAAAAAGATTCATCAAAATCTCGAGGTTAATTTTTCATGATTACTGTACTTTGCATACGAGAAAGTAAAACGAGTGACGTTACAAATGATGTACTTTTAAATTTGGAGTCCTATGCTGATCTGCTTGTTTGATTCCACGTATTCAGCAGATCTTCATTTTGAGTTTTGCATTCCAATCAGTAACCTCAGAGTTTGTTACACTTTATGTTGAGGAGGCAGACATGTCACACCTACTTGAACAGACGACCCCAGCATCTTCATGTGAATCACAGTTATGCTTTCCCAGTCCACTATGTTGGCACAGCATCAAGGACGACTCTTTCCCTGTGCAAGCAACATCATCCATCCAGATCTTTCCGCTGCCTCCTCCAAAGTGGGCAATTCCTGGTGCTGAGATGGCTCTGCCACATCCCAGCTGCCTGCAGACAACTTTAGCGTCATTCAAATCCCATCCGTAATGAGAGACGCTTCCCCACTGGCCCTGATGAAACACCTCCACTTTCCCAGAACAGCTGTTGCCCCCATTAACAAGTCTCAGGGGGGTGTTGGGGTCTAAAATGAAGCAAAACAGAAATTAACAAGCTAACACTGAGAGAATGGTGACCACAAAAACTTGAATGTGTCACTTGTGGTGACATTGGATCAGGTCACAAGTGCCGGTCATCCTCAGTCTGCAGGGTCACCAAACGTCCCCTGTTTCCTGTGACGGTCCCAGTCTGTGTGTCCCCACTGATTACAGGAGGTCTTTATGTGTCACACACACCACACGTGACTGAGTTCTGTTTCAGGTGACTTGTGGGCCATCGCATTGAGCCCCTGGCTGGTGCTGAGCCCACCTTCCTGCTCTTAGTTACGATACGGCAGTAGAAACACACCGAGTGAGGATTATTTAATAAATGATTTTTATTTTTTTTTGATTCTTCACTCACCGTGTGGACACACACAGCAGTTGCTGATCACGTAACATTTCAGCGTCACCACGTTTCCCATCACAATGCATGGTGGGTCGCCTTCTCCGTCAGTTACAAGGGGACTTTCATTTAGCGTTTGGTCCCCGGCGCTTTTGACTTTGACTTTGATGTTCTCGTTCATCTTTGGTGGTCTGAGCTGCTGCCTGTACCTCAACTCTCCGTCACCTTCTGATCACACACTTGTGGCTTGCCAACTCCTCCTAGGGTGACAGTGGCACACGGACCTCTACCAGCTCTAAAGTGGCACAGCAGTGATGCCAGTTCTGCTCTGATCTGACCAATCAGATGTACCGAGGTTCACCTTCATCTTACTTTAGCGGTGTGTGCAAATGAGGGACATTGAGCAGCTCAGGAGGGACATTTAGGACTTGTGCTCTCCAACTTCAGAGCTCAGTGACATTTCTGACTCTTTTGTTTCAAGCCTGTGCCCTGTGGGGTGACGTCATCGTCATCGTGAGTACAGGAAGTGCTAATGTGGGTGTACGTTTTATTACACTCTAATGTCAGTTAGAGCAGAAAATTCAAAATGTCAACCCTCTGACACCCAAACCAGTCACCACCACTGCCCTTCTCCCCATCCCATGAGGCTCTGCGACACATCACATGACCTCATACCTCTGACATTGTCTCCCGTCCCCTGACCCTCGTTTAGTGAGACCACTGGTGCTGGTGTGGTGACAACATGAAACGCTTTAGTTAGCCGACTCACCTGCAGCTGTGCTGAGACTCGCCATCAACCCGACTAGTAGCAGTGAAAACATCGCAGCCATTGTGCTCAGGATCTGTAAAAGAGAGGAGAATAAGTGGAGCAGAGAGATGAAAGGAGAAGGACAGCTGGACCTGTGAGAAGACACGCAGCTGAACCTTCACCTCTGACTGGTCTGAGGGTCTCTCAGCTGATGGTCTTAGTTAGCCGTCGTCATATGGTGGGCCGGTGAAATGAAGTTGATGAGCCTGATGGTGACCATCACGATCAGAGAAGGCAAAGAATACACAAGCAAGAAAACGCTGATGGCGTTGTGGTGTTAATATCAAAGGAAGTGAGGAGAAGATCAGGAGAAGAGACGCGTTGGAAACTGGAGGATCAAACATAGGAGCATCGAAATCATCAGACAAGGATCAAAAGTCAAAGTGGAAATAAAAGCCACAAAGTGCAAAGAACACGTAGAGAAATGAACCTCAAGGATCAGAGTGTCATCTGTCTAGGGACAGAGATGTGACGTCAATGACGACCTTCTACTCAGTTCATCACAGAGAGTCCTAAGAACAAGAAAGGATGCATTGACTGAGAAATCCGCGGCTCTTTACACCCCGAGTGTCCATCGTGAACCTCAGTGGCCCAACATATCTGATGGCCGAGCTGCAGGAACACCAGGCTTGTCCGAGGATTGTTGTGACCCGGAGAAGGTCAACCAGGAGTGAGACGCAGTGCAGCAAAGCAAGTGGTCAAAGCCATGAAATGTGAAATAATCGACAATCACAGCAAATGGGGAGAAGTTAACAAGAAGAGGAGAGCAGAACGACAGAAAAGTAAATGTGGCATTCAGAAACAGACGACACCAGGGGAGACCCACAGAGAGGTGGTGCATGACAAGACCACCGTGTTTATATGTCACAATCTACAAAGAACACAAGACGTGAACAAACAGACACGTTGTCAGGTACAATGAAGATAAACCACAGAAATGGAAGCGTCAGGTGAAAACCCACAAAACACGCGTGTGATGAGTTCACTTGACGAGTGCGACGTCCACATCTCCTGACCAGCTGGGATGTGCTCAGCTGATTCCTTACCTGTGGTGCTCGACTGGCAGTGGTCTGGTGGGTCGGCTCTCTCAGGACATTCAGGAGTCCTCGGCTTGCTGGGAGTTTTTATGGTGTGGCAGGGGCGCCGGGGTCCATGACGTCATATGCTGGTGTCAACATGAACATCCTGGAGGAGGGCTTCAGCTTCGGTTCATCAGGTCCAATGTTTTGTTAAATGTTTTGTTTTCCTTACGTTTTGATGAATTTTATTGTTGTTGCTCTCCATAAATAACAATGAAGTCTTTAAGCACCAAACACCTGACCAGGACACCAGAGAGATAAGATTTTCTAGAACTTGGGTGTGGAGCCATCCAGTCTGCAGTAATAAAAGTGAGAAAACAAAACTCACGAACATGCAAATCAACTCATCTGATGCCCTCCTTATCTCCAACCTGTGAAACTGACCATCCTGGTCTTATCTGGATTTGGGGTCTCATAGTGGTTTGGGGTAACCAGACACACCAAATGGCACCCAAACACGGAGACCCTCCATGAAATTAGGAACACAGTTTACTTGGGCACAGAAAGAAATCACCCGCTGTCACCCCGCCTGGCACTCTAACACACCATTACTAAAGAGCCTCCACCTGTGCCCACCCGCTTTCTGGTGTCCCCTGCCTACTGCATCACATTATATGACCTTCCCAGTGACAGTCACCTAGTCTAATACACCTATAAACTGAGACCACCCAGTGTGCCACTCGTCCCCTCACACAGCTTTGAATTTGTCTTTAGCCTTCGGGGAGCAGACAGCCAATGGATGCTCGTCTGGAATTTCAATGCATAGAAAAGAAGAAAAGGACCGGGAGCTTGGCACAGCCATTAACCCTTCATACTTCACCAGCTCCACCAGGACACACGCTATTGGCTAAATGTGACACAGATGGCAATTTTTACTCATTTAAATTGACAATTTGACACAGTCCGGTGAGAAGATCAATGATTGCGGTGGGCAAATCAGAGACAACTTTTGACTAGAAGTGCCATAACGTGGCATTGTCATTACAAGTCTGCTTTGAGTCATCCATTCTGAAACTCTCCATTTCTTCTTAGTGAAACATTCTTCGTGGATTTCCTTTTATGTTTTGGTCATCTTCTGTTGGACAATCCACTGTCACTTCACCATAACCCGTTAGACAGATGGCCTTTCTGGGAATCAGGAGGCATCAGGAGTGTCATGTGATCATAAAATCAGAGCAGGAGTGAATGTGGTAACGTGTAAAAAAGAGCGAGGGGCCAGACTGGCATTGCTGAGTGCACCAGACACCTGGGCAGGAAAACAAGAGCATAAAAGTAAAACGGGAACAACAGAAATGAAGATCTTCAAATGAATTTGTGGAGTAGGAAAACATCATAAGATCAGGAAGGAGAGAATCAGAGGGCAGCAGAAGCTGAAAGGGAGAGAAGAGTATGGCAGACATGATAGATAGATAGATAGATAGATAGATAGATAGATAGATAGATAGATAGATAGATAGATAGATAGATAGATAGATAGATAGATAGATGTGAAAGGCACTATATAATAGACAGGCACAACTGTCAGGCCCCCACAGAACATGCCAGGTGTGTGTGTGTTTTATGCTTAAAGCCCCTGCAGAACTCTCATGGCTGTGCCAATGTATCTGGCACACACACTAGGATGAACATGGACACACCATTAATCAGGCTGATGTCTGCAGATCCCAGTGGCAACCCCAGGCCCACCTCTGTGACTGCCAAGGAGGGTCCGAACAGCATTTGTTGTAATGGCCTCACATTTTGCCCACATGCCCTTTCATGCCATTGCCCATCTTGTAATGCAGCAGGCGCACTTGGTCATTCCATTCATTCCTCTGATGTTCCTCCCCTCCGTAGACCCAAGCACAGCAGTTACTATGGCCTGCTAGAACATTCCCAGCCACCATTTCATTAAAGGGTGTGAGCCTGCTGAAAATGGAAAGCTTTCTGTGGGGCGTTGTAGGGTCTGGGTGTACCCCCAGATATTCATGTGCTCCCTGTTTTTGCTGGTCAGCTGGATGCCCACCAGTGATGTCTTTGTTCGGGTCCTGTTGTCCCTACTCCATGTGACACCCTCCTTGTCCAGAAGTGCCCTTCCAGTGGGTCAGTCGCTAATCCCATGATAGTGTGAGCACTAGGAGTATTATTACCCTTTCATATCCTAAAATGTGACTTTTTTTAATAGATCTATATATATATATATATGTATTTTATACAAATGGCTCCTTATTTTAAATTCTTCCATGTGGCCTTCCTTCCCGGGACAGGGTCCTCATCGACCAGGTGCTGGCAATTCCTTCTCCTTTGGCTTATGAGGTCCTCCCAGTTGTCAAACACAGCAGGTTGGCGCCATCCTGTTGACTTTGGCGCACTGAGGACTTCGTGCCCAGCCTGTTCTCATGGCAGACCCAACACTTGGTTTACGTAAACACAAGTCATGCACACCACACGTATCTGAGGTGATATTTGATATCAGTGTCTGGCACCTTATGCTCCACAGGGGCTTCTTTAAAAGCCCACACTGAGGCTGCTTCTGTTGTCAAAGGCACAGGTATAGAAACTGGGAGTTACTGGCTCACCGTCCCCTCTTGCTGAACTCTCACATATTTGCATACCTGAGTCTCTTCTTGTCAAATTGAATTGACTGGCAAAGGCAAAAAATAAATAAAAAACCAACAAATGAGCTCCCTTTATCTTCCTTTTTGTTCCTGAATGTCCTGTTGGATGCTGCGCTTTCGGAGCGATCCTAAGATTCCCCGTGAGAAGCCCCTGGAGCGGTGCGTTAGCCAATAGGAACAGCGCAGATACCCAGATAGGCGATAAACGTGAACGTCAGCAGGCCAGCGCGGAGCTGAGGATTTCAACGTAAACGCCGACAATTCAGGGAGAGGGCAGTAAGGACGGTCTGCTCGCCTGTGGCTTCGACAGTTTAGAGTAGAAGAGAAACAGCGGACCGCAGTTTGTATGAGATGTGCGACTGCAGTTACTGACGGGATGGCGACTTCATGACGCGTGACAAAGAGCTGCATGCGCGTATATAGCGAGGTAAGCGGAGACTCCATCAGTTGGAAAACGAACAACTTGGGGGCTGAGAAACACAAAGAAACCGCATGTTTAACCAAAAAAAGCTGCAGCGTGTGCTTCAACTTCAATAGCATCTTCTCCAATATTTTACAAGGACCAGCGTTACGTCGTCAGAGTACAAAAGTGAGCTCGCGGTACATTTCTAAAGATGTATGCAAGAATACAGTTACTTTATGAAATGTAATACCGAATACTTTATAGACTGAATCCTGTGACGTATCTTGCCATTGCATGGGCTGTAGGGAGTGGAAGCAGTGTTGGGATGGAGTCTTGGGAAACACTTTTTGTAAGGGCTTGGGGCACCTCAGAGACAGAGAGAGAGAGAGTGGAGTGACAAGGATCCGTGTTAATTAACGGTGTGTGAAGAAAAGGAGAGGTGGCGGCCGGAAGTGGTCGTTGTGGCTGGAGCGATGGAAGACAGCACTAAATAGTGAAAGGAAGGAACAGTTAAAGAGTTAGATAAGACGCAGATGAATTATCTTTGTTATTTTGGAGGTTTCCCCGTGACCCAGACCCACGGGCGGCGGTAGGGAACCGTTTATATCTCGGCATATTCAATAAAAATCCAGTCGGCTTTTGAAAGACTTCCCCGGACAAGCGGCTCCTAAGTGTGTTTATTCGACGGGACGTCACAATACTTGTATACAACATCTCTTATAAAAATCATTTACAGTCGGCTCCCCGCAGTCAGTCTCTCCCCAGCACTCGTCGTCTGTGCTTTGCTCGCCTCATTCATTGCTGCTTGTGTCGCGTGTGCGCTGCTGGTTATTTTAACACTAGCAAAATACCCGCGCTTCGCAGCAGAGAAGTAGTGTGTTAAAGAAGCAATGAAAAGAAAAGGAAACATTTTGAAAATAACGTAACCTGATTGTCAATGTAATTGTTTTGTCACTGTTGTGAGTGATGAGTGTTGTTGTTATATATATATATATATATATATATTTACACACACACAAACATATATATATATATATATATATATATATACATATACACATATATACATACATATATATCTACATATATACACACACATATATACACACACATACATACATACACACACATATATATATATACATACATACACACACACATATATAAACATATTGCTTCGCAATAACTTACCGCGTTAATCAAGTCTACCTTATGATGCTGCAAGTGTTCGGCAAGGCAGCTGAAGCGCTGCATTATGGGATCTGTAGTTTATTGTGTTACCAGCGCTTCATATACCCGGGCCATTAATAACAATAATACAGTATATAAAATGATCTCGCGGGCCGGATATAATTACACGCCGGGCCGGATGTGGCCCGCGGCCCTTGAGTTTGACACATATGGACTAAATAGAACTTGAAAAGATATATTTTTTCAAATGTGATCGCGCAATTCAGATAGAGTTGACGCGCACTACAGCCTGCATGCCTCAATGAGTCATCCTCCCCTCACTCTTACTTTTTTACCGTTCATCTAATGAATACACTGAGTATGGCTTTACCAAAACAATCATTGATGGCGAATAAAGTATTCATTATTCGAGTATGTAGATCGGGTTATATATATATACATATACATATATATATATACCCGCGTATCGCAGCGGAGAAGTAGTGTGTTAAAAAAGGTAGAAAAAGAAAACGGAACATTTTAAAAAATATTGTAGCGACCCGTGTTTGAGTCTTGAAGATTTTCAAGCCGATTTTGCCGTGCACCTCTTCCAAGCTGTCGGCTAGCGGATTGCCAGCATTAGGCACGCAGCTGTACCCAGCTCTTTAAGTACGAGCGCTCGTGTCCCATACACCACACGACTCCGAGTGTCTCGGCATTAATTGCTTAGATGAAATCTTAGCAATGAATAACAGCTCTGTCCTGTTGCATCTCTTTATTCACAGATAGCCAGAAGCAAAAGCAAAGCTCAAATTCATCCGCTTAACCACTGTCAAGGTCAACAACAAAACGACATTTCTAAACGGCGGTGTCTATTTACATTTTTACAACCCCGGACGGCGATATCCCAACCCACCCCACCGGGCTGCGCACAAACACATATAACATTTACAACAGGAAAGACAATTACGAACTTAGTTAATCTTTACACACAATAACTTTCACATAAATTTCCCATAAATTCCCCACAACTATTTTACATAATTTACCCACAAGGCGTCACTCCGCCAGCGCGGACTGCCGGGTTGCTACACAGCCCCCCCCCAAGAGGGTTAGTGTCCCCACAACCCTAATTTTCACAAACAAAGTCTGATAAATGTCCTGGCCGGCGGCGGACACGTTTGGGCCTGCCTGAGTCTTTATCACCCGTGCCAGGCTCAGTTGCTTTGGTTCTCAAGTCTTTCTGGTGCTGGGGCCAATGGGTGGTATGGTGCCAAACGGTCTTTATGCAGCACCACCCGTCTGCCCCGTCCAAGCATTCGGACTCGGAAAACCACGTCTGAAATTGCATCCAAAATTTCTCCAGGTCCCTGCCAATGGTGCGTCAGTTTTGGGGACAACCCCCGTTTCCTCTGGGGGCAAAACACCCACACTTTGTCCCCTTGCTTCAGGGTTGGACCATGCGCCCCAGTGTCATATGCCCGCTTCTGGTGGGCTCCAGCTCCCTCTAGGGCCTCTCTGGCCAGTTGGTGTACAGTGTCCAGTCGCTCTTTCAATCGTCGGAGATAGTCCGTTTCGTGACCGCCAGCAAGCTCAGGCTCAGGGGGCGAGCCAAACACCAAGTCCACCGGCGTGCGCATCTCCCTTCCGAACATCAGCCCGCCGGTGTGCACTGACTCGATTCCTGAACAGCCGTCCTATACGCCCACAAGACCAGAGGCAAATGTTGATCCCAGTCTCTCTGGTGTTGACTAGTGAGGATCGCAAGTTGGGCGGCCAAGGTGCGGTTAAACCGTTCTACCAGTCCATCGCTTTGCGGGTGAAGGGGGGTGGTCCGGGTCTTCTTCACCCCCATCCGCTGACACACCTCTTTAAACAACGGCTCTCAAAGTTCCGCCCCTGGTCGCTGTGCAGTTCATTCGGCACCCGAATCGAGTGAACATTTCGTCCAGCAGTTTTTGAGCGGCTGTGGAGGCACTTTGATCTGGAATGGCGTATGCCTCCGCCATTTGGTAAAATAGTCCATCGCCACTAAAACAAAACGATTTCCGGCCTCTGTGGTAGGGAAAGGACCCAGCACATCTACCCCAATCCTCTCCATGGGAGCCCGACGAGATACTGTTGTAGTGGCGCGTGAGAGCGTTGACCAGGTCCTTTCTGCGCCGTGCAAACGTCACAGCAGTGGACGTGCATCTCCGCATCTTGTCGACATCCGGGCCAATAGAATCGCTGCCGCAGCCGACGCACTGTCTTTGCATTTCCAAAGTGCCCAGATCCAGCTGCTCCATGAACCCAACGGAGGACCGTTGTGCGTAAAGCCATGGGAACCAGAAGTTGCAAATGGTCAGTACCCCCTCTTGGTGCCTGCCATCTTCGTAGATCACACCATCGTGCAACTCCAGGCTGCCCCACTGCGAATGTAACAACTTGAGTTCCGGCCCTTGGGAAGATACGGTTTGCCAATCGGGGCATTCCTGGGTCTCCAGCCAGCCCCTTACCTCCTTCAGCACTTGGTCGTCTGCTTGTAGTTGCCTTAACTGGTCGATGGTGAATGGTTCCTCTGCTCCATCCGTTTCTTCTAGTCCGGCTGCTGATGATGATGGTCCCATACCCTTTCCTCTTGCCGGCGGCAATACCGACAGTCGTCGAGGACGATGGTCGCCTGGAGAGGGCATCAGCATTTGCATGCTGCCGCCCTGGTCATGTTGCACCTCGAAATCATACTCCTGAAGTATTTCTATCCACCTTGCCACCTGGCCCTCAGGTTGCGGAAGTTTAACAGCCATGTAAGGCTAGCATGGTCAGTTCGAATCGTGAACTTAGTGCCCAAAAGGTAAGGCTTGAAGTGTCGCACTGCCAAGATCACTGCCAATAGTTCCCGCCGGGTAACACAGTAGTTTTTCTCCGGCCGACTGAGGCTGCAGCTATAGTAGGCCACCACTCTTTCTCCGGTCTCCCCCTTTTGGGAGAGTACTGCGCCGACCCCCACATTACTGGCGTCCGTGTCCAATATAAAGGGTTGGTTGGGGTCAGGGTATGCCAGGACAGGTGCACTGGTAAGAGCAGCTTTGAGTTGTTGGAAGGCATCGGCGCAGTCCTCCGTCCACTCGAACTGTTGGCCCTTACTCGTTAGCTGGTGCAAGGGGTTAGCAATAGTTGCAAAGTTTTTCACGAATCTTGGTAGTATGAGGCTAAGCCCAGAAAGCTCCGCAGCTCGGTGGCGTTGGCTGGTGGGGCCAGTTGCTCACGGCAGTCACCTTTGTTGGGTCGGTAGCCACTCCACTCTCGCTAACCACATGTCCCAGAAACTGAGTCTGTTGGGAGAGGAGGTTACATTTTGCGGGGTTCAACCGCAACCCGGCGCTATGAATGGCCGTCAAGACTTCCCGTAAGTTGTGGATAGCCTGATCAAAGTCTCTGGCATGGATTAACAAATCGTCCAGATAGACCACACACCGGGTTCGGGGAATGTCTTTCAGCACCCTCTCCATCAGTCTTTCAAAAGTGGCGGTCGTTACACAGCCCAAACGGCATCACTTTGAATTGCCACAACCCTTGCCCTATGGTGAATGCGGTTTTGTGTCGGTCCTCTGGTGCTAGTTCCACTTGCCAATACCCACTGCGCAAGTCCAAGGTGCTGAACCAGCAGGATCCAGTCACATAATCCAGTGCATCATCGATGCGTGGCAGTGGGTACGAGTCTTTTCGAGTGACTTCGTTTAACCTTCGAAAGTCCACACAGGGGCGCCAACCCCCCGTTTTCTTCCGTACCATGACCATTGGTGCAGCCCAGGGGCTGTCCGAAGGCTCAATGACGTCGTTGGCTGCCATCTCACAAATCATTTCCTCGGCAGCTTGACGCTTCGCAAGAGGCAATCGGTGGGGCGCAAGCGAATGGGAGTGGCATTGCCAGTGTCTATGTGATGTTTCACTAAATTCGTCCTAGTACAGTCCTCCTCTCGAGCCGCAAAAACGTCCACATAGTCTCTCAAAAGTTGCTGAAGTTGCTCCTGCTGTGTCGTTCAGATGTTCCCCACCGACGGCCCAATTCCTCTACAGCGGCGACGGTCTCAGCTGATGGGTGGTCGCGTGAGGAAGACCGCTGGGAAGCACTGGTCTGAGCTGCAACATTCTCCTGAGCAACGATCGGGAGCCGGTGAGCCGCAGGATTCAGGCACATCCAAGCCAGCAGCCCTTCCAGGACGGTTCCGGCCCGTTTGGAGCGGCACAGTCTCATTACTTAAGCAAAGGACGGCCCTAGAGACATCAACACATGCTCCCCAGTGGGCCAACAAGTCCAACCCGATAATGCACGGATCTTTTATATCTGCAAGCCAGAATTCGTGGTTGGTCTGGCTCGTCCCTACCATCACAGATAACAGTTTCTTTCCGGGCATTACTGTCCGTTCACCCGTAACCGTGCGTAGTTCGCTATGTGTGGGGGTCCAGCCCTCGGGAAGAAGACTAGCTGTTTCGGGTAACACTCCTTTTCTCAGCAAACAAATAGTGGACCCGTGTCCACTAAGGCACTACATGGCCATCCATCAATAGTGCAGTCCAGGTATAGTCCAGTGGAAAATCCACAGCGCCCAACTTTGAAGCAGTCTTTGTTGAGGGGTGCTGGAAAACGGAGCGAGGGCCCCCTCACGGCCTCACCCCGATATCGTTTCCCTGCGGTGATGCTGTACGAGGTAACGGACTTGGGGCGGGGCAATCCCTGGCAAAGTGTCCTGGCTCTCCACATCGAAAACAGCAGTCCACTCGTTGTCTCTGTCGGGGGGTGGATGTTGATTGGGCGCGGCTGACCTTCACTAACTCAGACAGGTCCCCTTCCACCCTTCGTTCAACGGCTCTGGTTAATCGACTCGGTCGTGGTGTTCGTTTTGCCGGTGACTCCGCCTGTAGTATGTCTTCGACCCGCTCAGCCTCTCTCATTGCCTCGCTCAAATCTCGGGGTGATGATAGACAGACATGCTGGCGAAGACGTTCTGGTGTGAGGCCCGCAGGAAAGCATGAAGTCTGAGTTCTTCCCTCACTGTTGTCGAGAAGGTAGGATAACCTTTTCGTGTCAATACCCTGATGTCAGCGGCAAAGGCTCCTATACTCTCACCCTCATGCCGACGTCGGCTAGTCAGCTTGTCTCTGTTGCATTCTGCTGAAGTTCTTTGTCCAAAGCGACTGGTGAGAGCAGCTGTGAGAGCCTGAAGATCACGACACTCTTCTGATGTCAGATCAATGAGTACCTGTAGTGCGGGACCCTCCAAGGCAAGGGCCAAGTGTGTCGCAGCTTCTTCGCGGTTCCACTCATTGTGTATCGCGGCCAGGTCCACTTGTGCAAGGTAGGGCTCTAAGGGCGTCAATCCGTTGTATCGCGGCAGCTTAGCAGGTGACCGAGAGAAGAGGACCGGCCGACTGGTAACCTGGGGTATCGCAGTGGCTGCCGACGACCCACTCTGGCCGTGCTTGGACAATCGCAATACTGTCCGGGGAACACTGGCACCATCAGGTCGGTCTGCCTCTTTTCTCCGCACAGCTCCGCTGATCAGGCGCTTTAACGTAACGCTGTTCTCTAAGATGGCACGCTCTACTTCTTCAAGACTCTGTTCCATGACGGCGTCTTCTAAACAGCCTGGTCTCCCACTTCTGACACCAATGTAGCGACTCGTGGTCGAGTCTTGAAGATTTTCAAGCCGATTTCGCGTGCACCTCTTCCAAGCTGTCGGCTAGCGGATTGCCAGCATTAGGCACGCAGCTGTACCCAGCTCTTTAAGTACGAGCGCTCGTGTCCCATACACCACACGACTCCGAGTGTCTCGGCATTAATTGCTTAGATGAAATCTTAGCAATGAATGACAGCTCTGTCCTGTTGCATCTCTTTATTCACAGATAGCCAGAAGCAAAGCTCAAATTCATCCGCTTAACCACTGTCAAGGTCAACAACAAAACGACATTTCTAAACGGCGGTGTCTATTTACATTTTTACAACCCCGGACGGCGATATCCCAACCCACCCACGGCTCGCACAAACACATATAACATTTACAACAGGAAAGACAATTACGAACTTAGTTAATCTTTACACACAATAACTTTCACATAAATTTCCCATAAATTCCCCACAACTATTTTACATAATTTACCCACAAGGCGTCACTCCGCCAGCGCGGACTGCCGGGTTGCTACAATAACGTAACATGACTGTCAATATACAGTATTTGTTTTGTGAGTGTTACTGAGTGTTGCTGCCATCAAGGATTTGATTATCATTATTTCTTTCAATCAGGTTCGTATTTGTAGGATGTGTTGTGTTCAAGTTACATTCCGTGTTTGTCAATCGTTGTAAAGATGACAGGTTTCATTCATCGATTCGTTTCTTACTGCATCAATAAACAGCTCGTCTTCTTCTTTATCTGAGACCTGACACACTGCATGCACGGGTTTTTTTTTCACTGTCTTCCTTTAGCGGGACATTGACTTTTTCCACCGTGTGCTTTGTTTCCACAGTAGCTGCACTTATGAATATGCTTGTATGTATGAGACGCTTCATATTTTTTGCTGCCTTTTCAATTGTGTAATTCGGTTTTGTTCAGCTCTTTGGAACTGTTGCTTTTTATCTGTGCACTGCGTCAGTTCACGTGAGCCACTCGGTGTTCTTGCATCGAAGGTTCCCAGCTGTGCTGGTACCATCTCGTGCTATGTCCATGGCTGTATTTAATGTTACCTTAGTCCTTTCTCTCGCAGTTTCGCTGAGTTTGTGCCAAACACCACCCTGACCATCTCATCTTCCTCTCCATAAGCACAGTCCTTCACCCGTGAATATTTAGTGGGAGTTTGCTATTGGATTGCCGCTGACGGACGGCCTTATATGGGCAGGCACTAAATTACAAACGCCAGCGGCAGCCTGTCTATGAACTTAATTTAAAGTGTAGGTTTACATCGTGCTTTGTTTCCGAAGTAGCAGAACTCATGAATATGGTTGTATATGTGTGGTGTTATGGGTCCACAGCTCGTGGAGAAAAGGCCATTGATTTTAAATAAATAATCAATGTGCTCGCGGCTTAGTGAGGGACGTTGGGCCATAATGGGCCGTGGGGCGATCCGTAGGGTGTGGGCGTTTCTCACCTAGTGCACAGGTGAGGAACTGCCCACATTCATGATTGTCCCGCGGCTAATGCTGCAGCTGCTGTGGCCCTCGTCATTTTAAAAAGAAGCGAGTCGGTTGTGGGGTAAGTAGTGAAAGCGATCGGGAAGAAAGAAACGATCGGAGAGAGAAAGGAAAGGAGAGGACGGAGGTTACCGGGAGCAGGAGAGAAAGCAGGTCGGTGAGAGGGAGAGAGCGAAGAGCGGCGGACGTGCGGCGAATGAGCTCGTGGACAGCTGCATGGAAGCTGGGTGTTAGGCCGACACCCACGTGTTTGTGTTGATGTCGCTCCCGCTGAGCGAGCAGGTAGCGGGAGTGACCAAGGTGAAAGCGACGAGCCGCAGAAGGCCGCAGAAAGGCAGCGGAAGTCGGGAGGCTTGGAGTGGCAGTCCTTGGTGTGAGCGTCCTGGAGACCAAGGAGTCCAAGTCTCGAGGCTGGGATGAGAGCCAAACCGAAGCCAGGGATCGGGAGGTCTCCAGTCTTGCGTGTGTTTGAGGAGGGCAGCTGTAGAGAGCGTCTTGCCTGCTGCTTGGCCCATACGGGATAAGCAGGTGAGACGCATACAGAAAAGCACCGGATTTGTTTTTTGTTTTAAAGACTGCTTCCAGGAGAAGATTTTAACCTCTCGTTTTTAAGGATGTGTTTTTTTTCTATTTATTGATTTTTAACCTCCACGCGTTCTTTTTATGGATTATTTATTTAATGAATTTGGAAGAACTGCACTATTTATGAACACTGTTTTTGTTTTTGTTGACTGTTTTAAATAAAAGCACTTTTGCACTTTCTACCTTCCCCTTGCTCAGTAATTTGCCTCCATTGACTGGCTCACTCGGCAACATTATCGACGGTGTTGGGTTCAAGGGTTCCCAAATAGCCATGGGAGCGTGGAGCCAGAACCCACATCGTCACAATATGTCACTCGCTCGCTTCTTATTGTTTCGCTGCCTTCTCAATTATATAATGCATGTTTTCTTCAGCGCTTTTTTGAGCTCTTCCTGATTTTCTACGTACTGCGTGATTACGTGGGAGGCGTGATGATGTCACACGAAACTCCGCCCCCACGGTGTTGAAGCTCATCTCCATTACAGTAAATGGAGAAAAACTGCTTCCAGTTATGACCATTACGCGTAGAATTTCGATATAAAACCTGCCCAACTTTTGTAAGGAAGCTGTAAGGAATGAACCTGCCAAATTTCAGCCTTCCACCCACACGGGAAGTTGGAGAATTAGTGATGAGTCAGTGAGTGAGCGAGTGAGGGCTTTGCCTTTTATTAGTATAGATTCAAGCGCTCGGAGTTTTAGCTCAGTGTTCCTCATTACGAAGCCCGGCGCATGCGCTCTCTCGCTCTTAGCGGTA
Organism: Polypterus senegalus; assembly: GCF_016835505.1. Taxonomy (NCBI): domain Eukaryota; kingdom Metazoa; phylum Chordata; class Cladistia; order Polypteriformes; family Polypteridae; genus Polypterus; species Polypterus senegalus. The sequence goes on along the minus strand of NC_053166.1, from coordinate 3,335,591 downwards.
CAGGAGGCTCAGCGCTTTGTCCCCCGCCGCTGATTGTGGCGATTATCAGTTGCACTAAACCCTTCCCTAAATCTTGTTCTCCGTTACCCAACTTTCTAAAACTGTTTGCTGTTGTTTTATATTTGTTTGTGTTTAAACCAGCAGCAGTCAAGTAATTATGTGATGTTTTAAACAGCGAACGGTTTGCGACACGCCGGCTGATTCTTTTCTGTTTACAGCTTGAAAATGGCAACACAGTTAAAAGGGGCTTTGATTGGCGATCTGTGGGTGACTTTATTTGAGCAGGTAAGCCACCTTCATGAGCACAACGCAAAGCACCCCATTGGAATCTGGAAAAAGTTGGCTTCCCACATTTTTGATGAACAGTAAAACAAGACCTTCTGCTTTGTGGGAAGTTGAGGAGCATTTTCACGTCACAATTTCATCACAACATCTTTATCTTGTTCTCCCATTTCTATGAACTCGGCTATGTCGCAGGTTCCTAAAGTGTTTCGAGTCAGTTGCACCTTTTAAGAGTTTCATCAGAATTCAAATCTGCTCACATTAAGAGCCGCATATCAGTGACGTCACTTCAGAGTTTTCTGCCCAGCGCTGATCTTTCATACACTGCGCTGTTCGTCAAGAAGGTTACGTGAAATGTCTTATTACTTCAATAATTGAAAATGTTATTTTACGAAAATGAATTTTAGTTTATCAAAGACCACATTGCAGTTCCCATCGTAATTTTCAGCACAAGCACAGAAGCGTTAAAAGGCCAGCTGGTTACCAGGCGTACTCTCAAATGAACTGGCATTAGACTCTGTGCCAGGGATCAATGGCAGCATCGAGGGGTGACGCCGTCATGAAAGGTTTTATAAAGGCTCTGCCCAGGAAGTGTTTCGTGTTAGATAATAACAATCATCATCATCATCATCATCATAGACAGAAATCAGCGCAGGTCCTGTGAACAAAGCTCGCTAAGTGTGACGTACATAGAAACTTTAATACAAGAAGGTTAAGGACCGAAATGAATACACGTCTGAGAAGAGCAGGAATTTAATAAGACTCCTCACATGGAGATGTCACCTGCTGACATGTCTCTGAACCAACCAATCAGAGTAAAGCTCAGTCAGCTGATGTCTATGCACCCCCCTCCCCATCACCTAACATTGTGTGGGTCCACCCATTGAGGTGTGGACCCCACAAGACCTCTGATGGCACAGAGACAGTAAAAGCAGACCCTTGGAGTTCTGCGAGTTTCAAGGTGGGACCACCAGCATATCCCACAGACGATCAATAGGGTTGAGAGCTGAGGAATCCACGCCTTGAACTCTTTGTCACGTTCCTCAAGCCATTCATGTACAGTCGTGTCTAAAAGTTCTCAGAATGACCCCAGCGCTGGTGTTCACAAAGTCTGCTGCTTCAGTGGCCCAACATTCCTGCTTCAGGCCAGCAGCTCGCCTTCCAGGACCGACTTCACTGTCACTCTCTTGATCTGTGCCACCCCGACAGGTGCCACTGTGATGAGATAATCAATGACGTCACCTCTCAGGATGGTCGTGTTTGTGGAGACTGCAGAGGAACACAGCCAGGGGTCTGACAAGCTCGGTGGACTGTTTGCGATTTACAGAACGAGACAAAAGAAACCGAACTGCTGGTCACCTGCCGTCCAATGCGTGAAGGACAGAATGGTGTCCAGTTGTGGGCAGTGAACGAGAAGACCCTCTCACCCTCCTGGGTCCCAGCAACTAGCCCACCTGTCGAGTGTGAGCCATCGTTACCCTGCCACCCCATCGTGCTCAGGCGGGTGACACACTGCGTTCTAATCCGCTGTTTTGTAAAAGCGATGAATGAGTTCAGCTCTCTTCAGGCTGTGCCATCTGCTGCCAGTCGGCAGTGAGCTCAGCTGTGTGCCCAGAGTGAGGGGACGCCGGGGCGCTGCTGGGGAGGACGTGCTCGGTGGTTACTCTTTGGTAATAATATGAAAAAGCGAAGGCTACAACGTAAAGAGGTCAGCAAATGTAACGGTAAAATACTGTAAATGGGGAAAGTAAAGCACTTTTTCTGACAAAAAGGAACGACACCTTATATGTTCTCCTGAAAATGACCTGTCTCTTTATCAATACAGTTCATTATTTCTTACAGCCGAGTTCTGTAAAATCGATGTTTTTCTATACCTTCAAAATATGCTACACACCGTTTACTGAAAAAAAAAATACAATTACACTGAAAAAAAGCGCTGCTAATGTTACAGTGAAAAAGTTAAATAGCGAAGGGAAACAACCGTAAAATAAAACGGTAAAGCGCAGCGCCAGTGACACCCACGTGACGAGATTTGCATAAGGATACGCCCCTTTACCGTATTGTTCTGGTGAGCCGCACAACTTCAAACGGACTGAGCCGACTTGGGACTCCCTGAGCGCGGAGGGCTTTTTGAGGTTATGGACGCTGATTTATGTATTCGATAAGCTGGCACACCGGGCAAGCAGGGCACCAAAGACCACCAAAGCAAAGTTTACTTCTCCACCAGACAATGTGCCAGGACTTCCTTAAGCATGGAATTCTTTTCAATCAATATAATTAAATCATACATGTTTGCTATTGGTAAGTGTGTTACTTTACTGATGCAGGCTGCGTACTGGGGTTTGAACCTGGTAAGATTTTCTAATGGTTTATTGATTGGCATATTTATTTCAGGTTAGGGTTAAACGTTCACTTCTATTGGAATGTGTTGTAAAGAAAAAACAGAAATTTACTACAAAGTTCTACCGTGGACCTGAAAATATTGTCAACTTCTTAACGGTAAAATACTGCCAACCACAGCTACCTTACTGTAAACGCAATATTATCTTTACAGCATACGGTTGCGGCCCAAAGTGTTGTGAATGACCCCAGTGTTGGTGTTCACCAAGTCTGCTGCTTCAGTGTTTTTAGGTCTTTCTGTCAGAGGTTTCTATTTTAGACTGAAGTAGAAAGACGAGAAGTTCAGACGTTTAAAGGCTTTTATTGACGACGACATGAAGTTTATGTGCAGGCACAGAGTCCAGATTTGCAGTGTTGGCCCTTCTTTCCGTTTCAAGACCTCCGCTATTCACCCTGGCAGGCTGGCTGGCAATCAACTTCTGGGCCCAATCCTGACTGACGGCCGCCGCCCATCCTTGCAGAATCAGAATTGGTGGCTTTTTGTTTGTCCACCCGCCTCTTGACCACAAGTTCTCAATGGAATTTAAGGTCTGGGGAGTTTCCTGGCCATGGACCCCAAATTTCAATGTTTTGTCCCCCAGAGCCTCTTAGTTGTCACTTTTGCCTTCTCTTCTCCATCATGCTGGTCACCAAACTGTTCTTGGATGGTTGGGATGAAGTTGCTCTCGGTTGATGTTTTGGTGCCAGTCTTTATTCATGGCTACTGTGTTCTTAGGCACAATTTGGAGTGAGGCTATGTGACATGAGTGGTCTTGGGATGCTTTACTGTTGGCACAGTGACACAGGACTGATGGTAGCGCCACTCACCCTTTCCTTTTTCTAGATGCCCAAGACAATCGTAAAAAGGGGATTTATCTGAGAAAATGACTTTTCCCCCAGCAGTCCAATCCCAGAATATCAGTCTGTCCCTGATGGCTTCTTTGCTGCCCTTCTTGACACCCACCAGGCCAACCTCCAAAAGTCTTCACCTCCCTCACACCTGCCTGCTGCCATTCTTGAGCAAGTGCTGCCCTGGCGGTGCCCGCAGCTGAATCAACTGTAGGAGACGCTCCTGGCCCTTGCTGGATTTTCTTGGGCACCTCTCTATTGTATCTCAATCAGCATGGCAGAGTGACATCCAGCCTCGTCCTCATCGTCACTGTCACCTGAGTTAACGAGAGGATCGCTGAAGTGACGTCAGCAGGTCCTTTGATGGCAGGGCTGACATGCAGTGGTTTTTTGGGTTGAAGTTCATTTTCATGGCAAAGAGGGACCTTGCCTCTAACTGCCGTTATCTTTCTATGTTTGCTACCTCATAATGCTATTTGATTTTATCGTTGCCAATTAATGTTGTTTAATTTCATTGTAAGGTGACCTTGAGTGTTAAGAAAGGGGCCTTTTAAGTAAAATGTATTATTATTATTATTATTATTAATTCATCTGATGGCTCTTCAGAACATTCTGGACTCGATGCCAGTTGCCATCATAAAAACGGAGGCAGCAGACTTTGTGAAAATTCGTATTCATGTCATTCTCAAAACCTTTGTCCACTATGGCTGTGGAAATGTTTAGAAAAATTTAATTGAAAAAGTACGAATGGGTCAGTGATGTCGCTCGAACTGAAAGCTGGCTGAGAGGACGCCGGCAGGCAGCGGACCTTCTGCAATGCAAAGCGACGGAATCTTGCAGTTTGATTTTATTTTTGTCACAACATTATTTTTAGGGAGGGTCTGTGTGTTCCTTTTAGTATCCTGCTGACACATTTACAGACATGTGAGTCTAAACGGTGTGCCAAATGTGAATGGCATAATAATAATAATAACACTGCGGTGGGCTGGCGCCCTGCCCGGGGTTTGCTTCCTGCCTTGTGCCCTGTGTTGGCTGGGATTGGCTCCTGCAGATCCCGTGACCCTGTAGTTGGGATGTAGCGGGTTGGATAATAATAATAATCAAACTATGAATTAGTAACAAGGTGGCGCGAGCTCCTGTGTTCTTTGAGGCCGCACAGATAGACCTGCATGGCCGAATGTTCCAGAAGCGCGTGTTCCTCATTTGGAGAAGACGCTGACCAGACGTGAGCCTTGAGGACACAAGCCACGTGACTTGACTTTGCCTCTTGTCACTTGAGACCTGTTTGTGTTTGCATCCCACCTGTGGATTTTCCGGTGGTCGTCTTCTCGACCCGCCGAGTCCCACGATGTGCCACCAAAGCCTCGCTGCCCACATTCTTGGATATCCTCGATTGTTGTTAGAATTCAACGCAACCGCAACTTGAAATGCGATGTCGCCGGCAAATTTAAAAGGAAATGCGTTTCTTTACATTTCTTTAGCGCTTGTCGCTGCTACGTGACTCTCATGGCAGCTCCTTGTAATTCAAATGCATTCCCTTCTGCCTCTCAGCACTAAACACGCCAGCGTCACCTCACAGCCGGGAATTGAGCACCAAACACGTCGACGTCCCTCAGTAAATAAACTGCTCAAAAACTGAAAGGAGCCTTTTAATGAGAGTCTAACATCAAGTCAGTGACCCTAGTGGGCTGTTGATCAGCTCAGTGAAGTGGCAGAGGGGCTCATCAGTTCATCAGTTTCAGCTGCTTTGGTGCACTGGGGGGGCAACAATGAGAGGACCCTCAAAACAGGAATGAATGGTTTAACAACTGGAGGGAGGCCACGGACATTTTTCCCTCTTCATCTATTTTGTCACTCATTTTGTATTTGGCTATGGTCAGTGTCAATACTGGCAGCACGAGGCCATACCTGGACCCTACAGAGCTGGCACAGGTAGTCCAACTTCTCCAGGATGGCACATCAAGTGTCATTGCCAGAAGGTTTGCTGTCTCCCAGCACAGGGCATGGAGGAGATTCCAGGAGACAGACAGGCAGTTCCTCTAGGAGAGCTGGACAGGGCCCCTCGTAGAAGGTCCTTAACCCATCAGCAGGATTTTAGGCAAGGAGGAACAGGAACAGCATTGGCAGAGCCTACAAAATGACCTCCAGCAGGCAGCAGGCCACTAGTGTGAATGTCTCTGACCAAACAATCAGAAACAGACTTCATGAGGGGCACCTGAGGGCCCGACGTCCTCTAGTGGGCACTGTGGAGCTCAACTGGCATTGGCCATAGAATTCCAGAATTGGCGCCCTGTGCTTTTCACAGATGAGAGCAGGTTCACCCTGAGCACATGTGACAGACGTGAAATGGTCTGGAGAAGCCGTGGAGAACGTAATGCTGCCTGTGACATCATTCAGCATGACCGGTTTGGCAGTGGGTCAGTGATGGTCAGTCTAGGAAGGCATATCCATGGAGGGGACGCATAGACCTCTAAAAGTGAGACAACGGTGGGCACCTTGACTGCCATTAGGTATTGGGATGAACTCCTTGGACCCACTGCCAGACCCTATGCTGATTCCTCCTGGTGCCCGACAATGCCTGGCCTCATGTGGGGTGAGGATGAAGGAATTGATACCATTGACTGCAGCCTCGCTCCACGCTCAATCGCCTAACCCCAATCCAACAGACCACCTCTGGGTGGGACATTATGTTTAAGTCCATCCGACACCTCAGACTGTCCAGGAGCCCAGTGATGCCCTGGTCCAGATCACCAGCCGACGTCTCATTAGGAGTGACGTTGTTGTCAGGCCTGCAGACAAGCACCTCCCGGTTCATACTTATTACCATTTGGAGTTGCTGCAGTGTCACTTCGGCCAAATGGACTCACCTACCTGCCTGCCTGCCCCATCATTTGGTCCCTTTGATTTTCGGTTAGAAAATGGATGGATGGATGGATTTTCGGGGTGTCCCTCTGTTGGTTGATGATTTTCATTTCCATCCTTTCGTTCCTCACACATCACCTTATCAGTGCAGAGAGCCAGCAGCAGTTTTTTTTTGTTTTTTTCCCATGGAGATCTGATGGGTTTTCAAAGTGTGCCCTTTCATTTTTTGGGGCCGTTTGTATTTCTAATGGGGCCATTGACTTAAAATTTACACGAGACGTCGGTAATCCACACATACAAAAAAATCAAAACAAAGAAGTCCATAAATGAAGTGATGTGTGATAAAGCGGAATGACTGAGGGAATAAGAATCGAACACATGAGGAACAGGAGGTGCAAAAAGGCCTGGAAAGCCAAGAAAGCAGCGGATGTCTGTCCATCCTGATAGCCCCCCGATGTCAGATGTTAATCAAAATGGCCCCTTGCATTGGCTAAGTAGAAAGATTACAATATGCAAGACTTCGAGGCAACTCGGGCTCCTTCTTCAGGCAGGATGTATCAAAGCTGACATATTGTAATCTTAGTTAAACAGTAAAAGGGGTCGTTTTCTTTGATTTCTCACCACATCCAATATGGCTAACAGAGCACAACACCCTCGTACTACAGCTGCTGTAGTCCTAATTGATGGCCTGTCATTCCCAGGGTGTCACACAAGAAGAACCTCATGATGGGTAAAAGCACAGAGTTCTCTCAAGACCTTCACAACCTTACCGATGACATTGGTCACAGACGTATTTCTGAACTTCTGAACGTTCCAGTGAGCACCGATGGGGCCGTAATCCACAAGTGGAAAGAACATTGTGAAGCAACCACAACCAGGGGCTCCTCACAAGATTTCTGTCAAAAGAATAATCAGAAGAGTTGTCTGAGACTTAAGGAGCAATGGTGGAGAGCTCCAGAAAGACCTGAATTTAGCAGGTCCAGTAAGCAATGAGCTCCGCCACCATGGCCTCTACGCTCACCGCTCACCACACAAGGCTCCACTGCTGAAGTTAAAGCTCCTTGAAGATCATTGCTGCACAACAGTTGGACAAGCCAATGAAATCCTGGGAGAGCAGATTCTGGTCAGAGGAGACCCAAACTGAACCCTTTGGATGTCATGGCACACACCATCTTAGGAGGAGAAATGGCACATCACATCACCTCAGAAACACCAACAGTGACGTTTGGAGGTGTGAACATCAGGGTGTGGGGCTGGTATACTTCATAGAAATGAAGGAAGGATGAATGGAGGAAAATACCGAGACATTCCTGATAAGAATCTGTTGCCATCTACCAGGATGATGAAGATGAAATGAGGAAGGGACATTTCAGCAAGACGAGGACCCCAAACACACAGCCAAAGAAAATCAAGAAGCTGCTAGAAGGACCCAGTCAGTCAACCACCCGACTGGAATCCCATTGAAAATCGATGGAAAGAACTGAAGATCAGAGTTCATAGACGAGGCCCCCGGAACCTTCCAGATCTAACGAGAGTTTGGGCCCAAATACACCTGAGCGATGCGTGCGACTCGTTTCTTCATAGAGGAGGCGTCTTGAAGCCGTCGTCACCAGCAAAGGTAAATTTCAGTCTCAGCGTCCTTCCACTTTATTACTCATTACTTCATTTATGGACTTCTGTGTTTTGATCTCGTTGTATTTGTGGATCTCTTGGCTTGTTTCCGACATTTGGTGTAAACTTCATGTCAACGGCCCCATTAGAAGTATATTGACTGAGAAAGATGTTGATGCGTTCAATTCTCATTTTCCCCGCTGTATATAGCGCCTTTCTGCTGTGGACACCATCTCAATGCCCTTCACACAATTTGACTGGGAAGCCATTTCTTTATGCCACACTGCCTGGCAGAGGGTGACACGCCACAGGAGGTGCCATCTGATTCCCCTGATGGAGTATACTGAGACACTGGCAGCTGTCTGTGTTACGAGGGTCTGCACCTCCGCCATCTTCCTCTACTCAGTGGACCAGCTGTGATGTTCAGGGGCTGCTGTGGCTTGTCTGCTGGTGACACACGACATTCACTTCATTGTCACCAGGAGTGTGTGGTAAGCATACCAGTCATCAGGTGATGCCCCCTGTTCTCTACAGACAGACATGCCAGTCTAGAGCCTCTGTGTGCTGTGGCCCACTCAGTGGTCCGCCTTAACAGAACTGATTATGGGGGTCTTGTCCTGCTAGTTTCATTTTATGAACTCAAAGCCAAATTCTGAGGCTCAGTCAGTGGCTCAATTGCTACAGCTGGCACCTATTTGGTTGTGCCCATGGTTCCAAACGAATGTGTCAGAGCTGATTATCATCGAGTTCAGTGGGGTCTACTTTTTGATGTGTCACTGTCAAATCAGTCAGGGTTGGTGACATCTGCATGTCCTTGTATGTGGGATTAGCAGAATGGGGGCCCAACAGGGTGGGCTTGTACACAGTACCTGAAGCAGATACACACAGATGGCAGTGCCCACGGTTTAGGGCTGTGTGGAGCAGTCATTTATACATGAAAAGGGGGCAGTGCTGATCAATGGGGGTCTCCCTTGGAGTTTCTAAAAGTGTCTTTCAAAGAGTGGGGGGCTCCCCATGGTTTCAAGAACTATGACATTTGTCATCGGGGGGCTGACATTAGCGTGATGCTGGTTGGTATGTTGGCAAACCCTGCCACATCAATATACCTAAAACATTCCAGTTGGCTACCCGTGGAGGACTCTGGGGGTCCTGCCAAAGTGGCTGGGGGTCTGTGCAGCCCAGATGGTTTAATCTTTGAAAGTTTGAGTAGCACAATGCGCTTTATGTGGACTTCCACTGCCCACTGCCTCAAAAGACTGGGATGGCATTTCAGTTTTAAAGTCTTAATTAAACGAACTCAGGGTGGTGCACCGTCATCTCGTCACCTGCCATGTCATTCATTGGAGGGACTTTACTGAAAGTCACCGAAGAAAATAAAATGAAGTAAAATGACATTTTATAAGGCCAGTGGCATAGCAGTGGAAGCTTTGGACTTCAAGTCCTGAACATCTGGGTTCAAATCCCACTACTGACACCAGTGGTGCCATTTGGGGGTCTCCTAGGGCTTTAGCACCAATCTCAGGTGTCCATATCTTTAAAAGCCCCCCTTGAGTTCTGTTTTGGACTCAGACTTGTAAACATCTCAATACAAATCACCCTCTTACAGCCAGCGCACAATATATGAGTGGCTGCACCAAACCTGTTCGATGTCTTTGGACTTTTCTTGTGACGTTATGCAGTCTGCCGGGGTTACACTCGATATGTTTTGTTGCTGGCCATCTAAACAAGAAGAAAGGATTATTATCATGTTATTGTTATTCTGCAAACACTCACTTAAACTCTGGTTATATTTTGGGGATTGTATCTATAATACAAAAATCATTGTGTAGTAAAAAATAAATAAATACCCCCCCCCAGGGGCTTCCAGGCCCCCCATTCTGTGTTCTGACTCCCAGGGACCCCACCCCACTTCTGACCCCTTTTTCATCTAATGTACATGTATATGGGGGGGGGTTACGCTCCTAATAAATGTTAAAGCAAGTGCCATCCTGACTAACATGGTGTGCCCCTGAGCTAATCAAGTCACCTGTTTGGAAAAAATTAAAAGAAGTAGAACCTGACGAATATGAAATATATTATAAAAGCCCCCCAGCCAATGTAAAACCCACCAATGCGTTATTGTTTCAAATGCTGTGGTCAGTGCCCCAGAATGTGCCCAGCTCCTTCAAAGTCATGGCATTGCCCATCTCTAGCCCTCTTTTTGAGGTGGCGCCCTGTCTTCTCCACATATCACCAATCCCCGACCCCCCAATTCCGCGTGTCCCAGGCTGGCTGATCACCCGGCCGGTTGTGACTGACCACCTTACGGTGACTTCACAGTGCCCTAACGTCCAGCTTAGCAATCGAAGGGCTGGTCACCTCCCACCCCACTGCAGTCTCACCCTGGCGCACGCGCCCCCCGTGCCCCTCGTCCTCCAGCTCGCCAATTTCTAACCCGAGCTTCGCCCCGCTCGTCCGTCGCTAATGCGCTCGTGTCCCTTTAAGAGCGACTCTCCCGGGGGGCGCCGCCGCGCCGGAAGGGGGATGTGATGTAAACTCGGACAGAAACTTTCTCGGCGGCTCTCCGGGGCTCTGGAAGTTTGGCGGACAAAAAAAAAAAGGAAAAGTGCCGCAGCGCCGTGGAGGACGGAACGGGACAGAACGGGGCAGCGGAGTTCACGAGCAGCTCATCGCCGACTTGAGGCGCACCGACTGGAGGTGAGCGAACGCGCGACCGAGCGGAGAGGCCAACGATTACGGAGGAGCTCACGGGACGGCCATCTGCAGGCTCCCCTACCCGATCACCCCCCTCTCAGAAACCCCTTCGTATGGTGGGCCGACTAGCGAAGTAGTCACAGAAGTGAACACAGAAAGCCGGGCGCGGGGGTCCCGGACCCCAAGAGCGACGTAACCCCCCCTTATCCCCAGCCCCTGGGTGGCGTGACGTCACAAGTTGGAGCGTTCGACCCCCCTCGTGTGACCTCATGATGTTAGGTGCCGCCTCCACGCGTGACGTCAAAGCCTTTTTTTAATTTAATGGTTGCCGCCGATTGTCCGACCCGCCTGTGCTGCCATCGCGCTGGAAACCAACGGCGTTCCGGACGTGAAGGCCCGAAATCGACGGGACCCTCGCCGTGTGCGCCACTTCGTGTCGGTGAAAAGGCATCTCGGTGGCATCATCTTACACGACTCGCGGGGCGGAGTTTCTGTCGCGTAACATGTCGCCTGTTCACGTCTCCCCCGCACTGATCCTAAACCGTCGGCCCGTGGAAATCCCCGAAGTGAAGAGATTCGAGCCAAAAGTGGGCGCTGGCATCTCCTGCCATGTCCGGGCACCGCCCAGCTGCCCGACACACACACACACACACACCCCTACCTGATGGGCGCAAACTTGGGGCTGAAGGGGCACAGGGTAGACATTTCTTCTGCTGATTGATGAGCTCATCTGGTCAGCTTTTCCTGCTGTGGCTTCTTAATGGTGAAGTGCTGGTGATGATCAGTGAGAGGAGACAGGCCAGCTGGAGGTGTCATGGCACTATATAGCGCCTTGTACTCTGGACAGGGCCTCCACATGGCGTGTCACCTTGGTTGTTTTTGTCGTTTATTGGTCTCAACGGTACACTCATGGCTGCCGAGGGTCACCTGTGGCATTCAAACCGACCTTGTGTGGCATCTGGGGGCTGAGCAGTGGCACAGGGACATGGCGGACTGGGTGAGGAAAAGAGCTGGATTGGCGAGGTTGTGTCACCTTTGACAAGTGGCCAAGAGGACCCTGTTTGGCATCGTGCCTTTTCTGTTGATCAGTTATAGAGTGCCTTTTCATGGTGGTATGCCAGTGATTTTGTGCCTTTTCAGTCTGTCAGTCCATTAATCAGTTTTATAGTGATAGCTAGGAAAGGCACTATATAAAGGATAGAAAGGCACTATAAAAGTGATTGTTAGACAGAAGGACAATGTCCCATTTACCAAAAAGATGTTTTCTTTCTTTCTCTCAATCAGTTACAGTATATAGTGCCTTTTTTGTCTCTCTGTTATGTTGCTATGGTGTGCCTTATCCATCTGTCTGTCTGTCAGTCAGATATATATAGCGCCTTTTCATCTGTTTTTCAATGTTCCATCATGTCTGTCTGTCTGTCTTTCCTATCAACCCATCCATCAGTTATGTATGTGGTGCCCCTGGTGACTGTTTTTATGGTTATATAGTGCCTTTCCTGCCTCTCTGTCACATATGTAGTGCCTTCTCTCCGCCTGCCAGTCACAGCCTGTGGCTCCCTGCACGTCTCCATTCCAAGCCTGAAGAGCCTCTTGACTGTGACAGCCAGTGACTGCTCACTTGAGTACTGTGGGAGCTTTTGAACCCGTGTCTGTGCCAGCTGGTGGTCTCACCCCTCTTTTCTTTCGGTTCTTTGTCCTGAGGTCAGAGGTCAGGCTGCTGGGCGCCGTGCTCGGTGTCATCTTTGCGAGGATTTGTGGCTGTGCTGTTGACTCTTATTGTTTCCAGCTGGTCACATGACCTCCTCAGCTAGCGAATCCTGGACGTCGTCCAGCCAGGCGGCAGAGCCAGATATTACATAAGATATAAGTGGGAGGGGGCGGGTAGGCGGGTCTTTGGGGGCTGATGGGCCTGCCTTTGTGCTGTGAGAGGAGCTGCAGGATCTGAGGCTGCATCTGCTGCCCTCCAGTGGCGAGTGTGAAGATTGCTGCTGTTCCAGTCCATGCAGCAGGGTCCCAAGGAGGCCACTGTAGGTAAATGTGAAAGGTGCAGTACAATTTGCTGGATGGAAAAGGCGCTATATAAGTGATAGATGGGTGTGAAAGGTGTAATATAGTCAGTTAGTCATTTATTGATCCTGAAGGGGAAATTCACTTTGACCAGCAGCAACATAAAACATGACATCAAAGTGCCAGAGGCTGACAGTAAAGCCCAAACCGTGACACGAGTGCATAAGCCCCCCAAAACTAAGGACACAACACTTAGTTGTCTTTTCTTTTGTCATCTGAACCAGGCTTGAGTAAAAAATGGCAGTCTGATGGCTCTAGAGTGGCAGTGGGGCCACCTAGCAGACCTGTCACTCTGCCATGGAGAGGGTGGGCCGCATTGGTTTTTGTCTCTATAGACTTGGGGGTCAGTCCTGCAATCCCACCTGCGTTCCACTCAGTTGTTTCATTTTTTTTCCTTGTCAGGCTAAAGTTGGTTTTCCTCCCTTTCTCTTAATTACTGTGTCACCTACACAGGTGACCTTCTTCTCGTAGTGACCTGTGCAGAGGTCCCCAACTTCAGGGGACCTCACTTTAAGAATTGAAGGCTGGCCAAGGCATCCATGAAAACCTCAGCTGACACCTACTGAGGAAGAGGAGGAGTGGAGTCAATGGGGGCTCAGTGGGCAGCAAGAGGCAATGGTGGGCACAGGTGTTGAACCTCCTGGGGAAACCATGAAGTGAGTGAAGCTGTGCCAACGTGCTGTTTAGCTACTCGTGTTTGTTCATCACTTGACTTGGTGGTCTTTAAGTGATATAGCGCCTTTACTAAAACTTTACTGAATTTTACGCTGTCAAGTGGGGGACCTCAGTGCGTGTCTGACCCACACGTGACACCGTGACAAGTGAGACGGCTTCATTTGGGACTGGAAAGTGGCCGTCATGTCTGCCAGTCTGTCTGGTGCCTTTCAGCTCCATCTCTTCTACGGTGTGGCGCCTTTCATGTCTCTATCTCTAATTCAGTAGTCGTGCTCTCTTTATGTATTATATAGTGCCTTTCACATCTAGCCGTGGTCGAGTGCAGGTCCTGTTTTCCTGTCTGTTATATAGCGCCTTTATTGTCTAAACCTCCACCTGTCGTATCGTCCCACATGCGAAACGCTCCGAGATCCTCGCTGGTGTGTTGCCAACGTGCCCGGTGTTGCTGCTCTCCGCCGTTTAGATGCCATTGTGATGGACCAGCTGGCACTACGTGAGCTGGAATGGCGGGTGCCCTCAAGTCCACAGCTTTACCACACTGGACCTGGGCAGACATGTGGCAAATGAAATCTCATGGATAAAATGTTAGCTGTGATTACACAAAAGGGGGTCAGAAAGTTGAACGAACATCTTGTGGGTGTTGTGGTGGACTGGTCAGTGGAGGGAGGAGATCAGAAGACCACAAGTGTGCCCGTCTGGCCACTGACCCACCCAGATGCTTAAACTTCATGACGCGGCTGGTTGTTCCTGTGATTTTCCGCCTCCATCCTGCCTTCCATCTTAAATGCACTTCCCTCCCTTGTGTGTCTTGTGACTTCCATGAAGACTCCACTGGAGCCGTTTTGAATTGTGAAGTCCTCGCTCAGGTCCCCACAAGCCTTCCTGCTCAACACTAAAGACGTTTATTCTCAGCACCACTTTGAGTAAGAAAGCAGACGGGATGGTGGGTTATATGGCGTCTTCACCGAGTCGGTTACTCGTCAAGGGAGGTCCGCGCTCTTGTGAGGCCCCACCTTGACTGCTCTGTGTGTGTGTGTGTGTGTGTGTGTGGACGTTTGACTCGCCGGCCCTGAGCACCTGCTGCCATTTTTCTGCACACCGGCCATTGGAGGGATGACTTTTTGGTCACAAGTCTTCCCTGAAGGCCACTTCTGATAGGACGGGTGTGCCAGGGTCCCCGTGGTTTCTGCCAGTTCTGAGCTGATGGCAGGACTGCACATCTTCTGCTTTTGAGGGGACGTAAGCCTGATGGATTTCTTGTGTGTTGTACCTGAGCGCGGAGTTTCTGGTCTCTGGCCTGGCCTGTCGGATTGTTTGAGAGCACATTGGGAAAGAAACTGCCATCTGCTTGGGTGACACTTTGTGCTCCTTGTCACTTTGTCACTTCTGTCACATCCTCCGGAAGCTCACCTCTTCAGTCTGGTGGTCCCTGGTGCAGTTTGATTTCTTTAAGGTGATCACTGTGATGGCACCGATCATCAGCGACTTCATCGGAGTGTGAGGTGCCCCGTTGCTGGCTGAGTTTCCTTCTTCCAGGACATCCATGTGTCTCGTTGTCTCATTGCTTCACTCTTTGCACATCAAATATCTGGAGCCCTGAAATCTGCTCTTTCCTGTGGGACCTCAGATTACCACCTGAGATAAAGATTTGTGTGGTGTAGCCAGCAGTGGGCGCCACTGAGCCCCAAACCCCTGGCACAATCACACCCAGCACAGTCATGGCTTCAAATACAAACTCACAACAGGCAAGCACAGCCACAGATAGTTCACAGGCCCCTCTCGTGCCACTCCTCCAGTGGGCTTCGTCCCCTGTCCCCCTACACACCCCCACCCCCGGTACCCAGAGGCAGGCAAGGTGTCATCTTTTACCTCAGACCCGCGTACAGTTCCAGTGCCAGGGCAGTGCCTAGGTAGTGCCTGATGGAAACACTTCTGGGTCACACAGACGTCCCTTGAAGAAGTCCTATGTAGCGCCCCCTGGTGGCACCCAAAGACCCCGATAGGGCTGTCCCACAGGACTGTAGTTCCCAGCTGATTTTAGCTTTGTGTTCCTCGGTGCCAACTCGCATTTTGCCAGGTGCTCACAGGCTATGCGTGGCACATTTTAAACGGCTGATTTATACTTCTGCGTTGCGCCCGTGTCGCTTATCAACAGCGTAGTGTGACCCACATCACTGCATGTCACGTCGACACAAACTCTCAGCAGACCCCTATGGCTCTGATTGGCCAGTCTTGGGTTACAACGCATTACCTGAATCTCGTCTTACATGATGGAAGTTGCCAATTGAATGTAATGTGATAGATAAATACAGAAGGAGGTGTGCAGCGGGGGGAGCGCCAGTCCTGGTGGGCACTTTAATGGCTCCCTCACTTTTCCCGCCAGCTAATGTTCAGTTGTGTGTCTGCAATGCGGTGCGACTCCAAAGCAGACACGGCTTTCAACGGCGTGGTCTCCATGCATCACGATGGCGTGGCGCGACCCAGAAGTGGAAATCGGCCTTAGTGGCGCGCGTGGCGAAGGAGGACACTGCAGGTCTGGGCACATTCTGGTCATCAAAGCAGCGGGTGAATTCATCGACCCTCGTCTTCATATGAGCAGACTCTCTCGTCATTTTTCTGCTTAAATGAATTGCCCAATGGAGTCGTCTCCATTTATGTTGACCCCCGTAGTGAACGATTACCGGGTTGCCTTTTTTATTTTCCTGAATGCAAAAGAGAAACCCACAAACGTACCACCCTGCCATAACGTTGAAGTCCTAACATCTGACGCTAACACAAAGAGCCACATGTGTGATGGCGTCCTCTGCAGTTGTAACGGGACGAGCCTCCACACACAGTCTGGCCCCTCTGCTGGCACCCTAAAGCCCAGCAGCAGTTTGATGCTTGGCACAATCAAGTGGCACCTACCCGCACTGCAGCCGTACACTCGTGTGGCACTCATAATGTGCTCATCAAACACTCAGATGTTAGTTGGGTTATTTTGAAGTCCTCTGTAGATGCACCTTTTGTACTTCTAGGTTGGCACAGCTCTGCCCGCTCTGGGCACCATCACTGCGTATTCATCCAGTAGTCTGCTTTTTATTTTTTTGAAAGTGATACACGCAGACGTCCTCTGATTGCATTTTGAAAAGCAGACTCCCCAGTAGACGTCCCACTTCAGTCTGGGGGGCACAGTGGGACTCTTATACTGTGGGTTTTATTTTGTGCTGGCGGACACTTTGTGTGTTTTTGTTCCCGTTTCCTGTCACTAGGGGGCGAGTGTCCCAAGGTTGTAACCCGCAGGAGACGGCCGTGACAGGTGTGCGTGCCACCCATTTCTGCGGCTCTTTATCCACAAACCTTCCTCGATTTTCGCCGAGTGCTTTGCCTACGTCGTTACGCCTCTTTGCTGTTTCACGTTTCTCTCCCAGTTTGCCATTTAAATCTGTTGTTGGTTCCTTGGCATTACGGGGGCACACCAGGGGGAAATGGCAAACATGAATGCGCCCGAGCCTGATGTTTTGTCTGCTGCCCACCTTCCTCCTTGGTCTCCCACCTTACGATGTTTCTGAATGCTTGCCAACCTCCTTGTCCATCGAGCCCCTGCCAACACTCAGAGGTCCTTTGAAAGGCGGACCCTTCAGAACTTCCAGGACTTCTCAAAGCCCCTCGGGAAGAGCCAGGCACCTGTAACTGTGTGCATCTCCTTGGCGTCCCATCTACAGCTGACCATGCCATCTCCATGATGCCAGTATGGGCAGCGGTCCGTGACAACTCCTGGATGGGAGACAAAACTCCTGGCCATGTGTCTTGCCACCCTGATATCCTTCCCTGCTGAGTCACAGGTGGCATTGCCACAAGAGTTTAAAATCAGAAAGGAAATCAGAGCCATGGATGTTACTTTAAAATGAGGGCACAGGGGCACCGAGAGAAGCTGGCATCGGGGGGATTCAGCATTTAACCAGGTGGGACCCGGCTTGTCGGCCATGTTTTCTCTAAATGTTCTCCTCAGAGTGAGAACAGACACCAAATGCCATCTTTGTGACTTTAACTCTGCCATTGTTGTTGGTGCCTTTCATGCCCGTTGGTCCTAAAAACAAGCAGTTGGCCCGGAGGTGACCTGACATCGGACCCCGAATGTAAAGAAATTGAGGAGTTGGACAAATGAGAGGGGAGACCACTGAGTCCGTCAAAGAGCTGAGAAACGAGAGCGCCATCCAGTGGGGTCTTTGATGTACTGCCACCAAACCAGGATAACCTGGTGGGAAAGAGGGCAGGGGTGCCAGGACAGGTGGCCCGACTGTGAGTGGCAGTGATGGTGAGATCAGCAGGTCTGTGAGTGAAGAAGAAGAAAAAGTGATAAATAAAAAATGTGCATTTGATTATGGCGGGCGCAGTCGGATTGGCGTGGCACGGAGCCCGGAGTGGTGCTTTTGGGGGGGTCTGTGTGCACGCCGAACGGCTGTTTGAGATCAAATTACGGGCGCGTCGAGTGACGCCAGCCGGGGACGCCTATAAAGAACAGGAAGAGTGCCTGGAAAAAAGTAGGCCTGCTTCACACTTTTATATAAACCATAAAAAGTCAATTAAAAATTCACAATCGGCTTTAACGGCCTCTGCAAACGATAATTAGGACCTTCTGAATATCAACATGCGAGCAAAGAAGAAAACGAAAGCGAGGGGCCCGCGTGCGTTGAGATGAGACCTCTGAGGTGTGCCACGCCAGCTCTCGTCCTGCTGCAGTGGGCGCCCATCTCCGTCCTGACGTCTCCTCCGTGAGAAGGGTGGGCAGAGCGGCACTAACTGGACTCTAGACCCTCGGCCTTCCGTGTGAGGTGACAAGTCAAAGGCCTGGATGGACTGGTGGGCGGGCAGCCCTCGGTCATCTGACCACTCGGTCCATTTGTCCCCCGTCTGAAGGTCCAGCTCCACGTTCTCGGTGGTTTGTTGTCAGATTCCCACAAGTCTTTGTGTGACCAAGTGCTTCCTGGCATCAATCCTCGGTGCGCTTCCCCTTCGTGCCCGCCGGTGCCCTTGAGTACCTGACTCACTGTTGGGTGAAGAGAATTCTGCTGGATTGACGATTTTGAAGCCCTGGATGAGGACCCCCATGTCCTTCAGTCCCATGATGCACCTGGTTGTCTTGCCCTGCCTTTCTCATATTGGGGTGACCAGACCTGCCTGTGGGTCCCCAGATGGGGTCTCACCAGTGAGTTAGAGTCTGAGCAGAGCGCCCCTCCTTTTGGATTCAGCGCTTTTTACGACGTGACCTGACATTTTATGTGCCGTTTTATCGGGCGAGGACAGCCTTGTGTCCCCTAAATCCTTTCGTGTGGCTCGGGGTCTCCCACCTCGTATTGCTGTTTGAGGTTCCTTTAGCCCACGTGGACCACCTGGCACTTTCCTCCATTAGACTCCCAAGTGTTCTGCCCGTCCCGTGTGTCCGGGTCGTCTTGAATTGTTTTTGCTGCCACTTTGGTGTCCGCCATTCCTCCATTTTTAGTGTCGGCTGCAAAGTTTTATTAACTGCACCGAACTCGGGGTCACAAAAACAGTGAGGAGGGTCCAAGGACAGACCCCCTGAGGGTCTCCACAGGTGACCTCCTCCATTCTCCTCTCAACTGCTGGTTAACCAACTTGAGTTTTGGGGGTCACCTCTGACGCCTGCAGCTTCGGGGTCCGACTGCGTCAAAGGCTTTAAAGGGCGACGTCCGTTCTGCCGTTCGGTTTGCTCTTGTCAGCTGCTCCCCTCGTGAGCCCCCGCTGGCTCTTATTTAGTACGTCATTCTCATGTTGGGGCTTCTCTGATTTATTTCTTTTTGTAAGACTTGGTGGTCTGCACTGACCAGGACCCTCTTTGTCTCCGTTCTTGAGTCACATTTGCACCTTTCCAGTCCTCGGCATTTCATCTCCCTGAGGTGACAGCTCAGCTGTGCCTAATGAGGCTTTCGAGACGACGTCCTTCATGTCTTCTGGTACGACTGGTAAACTCCCATCAGGTCTGGGGGGCTTTGTTAGCCTGCAGCACATCTGACTCTTCTGTCTTAACATCTGCATGTTGTGGCCAAAGCTGGGAACGGCGGTCAGGCAGACACACAGACCACCAGGCGGTGACCAGGAGGTGAAGTTTAGTGTGGCTCGTGTTCATTTGTTATTTTTGTCATTTGCTGTGGTGACATCACTTGGAGTGGCACATGGAGGAGTGCTGGCGTTCATTGAAGATGGTCGCATCCCAAAGGACTTCATAATGGCAGGATGGGCCGGGGGATGAAGGGGCAAAGCAAAGAGCACAGGCGGAGGTCTAAGAAGGACGTTAAAAAAACTCATCATGGCGTCCAAAATGGGTCCGAACAATCCCCCCAAAGAGCAAGTCACCCCCCAGCTCAGTTCTGGTGGCCGTCCGTTAACCTTAAAAATCAGAAAAACGCCAAGTCCTGGAAACTGAAAGCAGTTGAGCACAGCAACACGCGCACAGAGCACCAGCGCCTCATCTGCTCGTCTTCACCAGCCATCCGAGGGTCCGAGACCTCAACGCCGACGTCCGCTCTTTCAAAAGCACGAAGTTCCAGGGTCTCCTCAGCTGGCACGTCCCAGCCACCCATCAGCAGATGCCACTTTATGGCCACGACCGTCTGCTAAAGCCATCTGGGTGCCACACGCCGATGTGGGCTCCGCATCTGAGACTGTGCAGTGCCGTCAGAAATACGGGCAGGATGGGCGCCGCCAGGGCACGTGATTACATGTTTTATTGTTGTTATTTCTGGATATGACTCAACATTACAAGAATATTTCATAAGTAAAAATGTTAAAATCTGTTTTATTATTGGAGAGAAAAATGGAAAATAGTGCGACATTGAAAAGAGTCAACAAAGTCCAAAAGCCCACCAGGACACTAAACCGCGCTGTGACTGACGTCTGCCACTTCTCAGGTCAGATGGCTGAGCCGTGAAGCCCCCTTGTCTCTGTAGATGTTGGCGCGCTGTTGACTTCTTCACAGGTGAACGCCTCACAGCAAACTGCCATGTCTGGGCCAGGAGAGGGGCAGGAGACCACCGCAGACACAGACAGGCGGCCAGCTCTTCATCTCCGTTTGTCTCTGCTCTTTGGTTGGCACAGTTGCTCTCCTCAGCACTTTCTCCGTGTCTGTATTGTGAATTGGAGGTCTAAGCTGCCCACCGCAGCCTCCTTGTCGCACACCTAAGGGTCCTCTTCTCCCGTTTCTATTCGCACTCGCTGAACGCTCGCTTTTGGGCCATCAAGCTAATTCCAGGCTGGGCCTCCTTTTGCCCGCCAAACAGACTCTGACCTTCATGGCGTGGATCCCCCCCAGGTGTTCTTTGAGATTGACAAGATTGCGTCTCTCAATTTCTGCCAACTTGTCAGCTGCCCGTCCATGCTGCCCTTCTGCCGGACCCCCTAAGTGAATTTGGGTCGGGTGATTGGGAAGGCCAGTGAAGGACACTGAAGTCCCCATCATGTTCACGAGACCACTCTGAGATGATACGATGCACCATCATGCTGCAGGTAGCCATTAGAAGGTTTGTGGTCATAAAGGGATGGACGTGGTGAGCAGCAACACTCACACAGGCCGTGATTGGCATCGATGGGCACAGAGTGTGTCAGTTTCTCACACAGTTACACCAGCCTGGACTGTTGACACAGTGGATTTGTGATGTTGGCACAGAATTCTGAGGCTGCCAGCCCAAACTGAGACTCCTCAGACCAGAGGGTGTTGTCCAGTTTTGGAGACCCTGTGTCCACCGTGGCCTCCGCTTTTTGTTTTTGCCTGACAGGAGTGGTACCTGGCATGATGTTTTCCTGTTGTAACCCGTCCACCTCAAGGTCCGAGGTGTGGTAGATCCTGAGTCTGGCCATTCTCCTCTGTCCCCTGTCATCAACAAGGCCTTTCCATCTGTAGAACTGCCACTCGCTGGCACCATCCTGGCTGACCTCCAGAGGCTCTTGTGCGTGAAACTCCCAGGATTCAGCAGTTCCAGAAATGCCCAAAGCAGCCCATCTGGCACCAACACTCCTCATGCCACAGTCCAACTCACTGAGGTCACATCTTGTCCCCGTTCCGGTGTCTGATGTGGACATAAACTGAAGCTCCTGACGTGTGATGTGCAGCCTTTTATGCATTGCGCTGGGGCCACCTGATTGGCTGATTAGGTCACTGAATAGATGAGCGGGTGTCCCTAATAATTTGTCCATTTTAAAGTAACAGCGGGGACGCACCATCCTAATCCCGTTCCATAATATTTAACCTCTCAGTCCTGCCACATCTTCACCTCCTTCTGTCCTTCCTTCTCCATTGCTCTCTTCTCTGGACCTCCTCAAGTGCTGCTGTGTCTTTTTCTCTAATATGGAGACTAAACTGCGGTGGGCCGTCGCCGTACCCCGGGTTTGTTTCCTGCCTTGCGCCCTGTGTTGGCTGGGATTGGCTCCAGCAGACCCCCGTGACCCTGTAGTTAGGATGCAGCGGTTTGGATGATGGATGGATGGAGGCTTCATGAGCGTCGTCCCCACCAGTGGAGCTCCGCTGTCTGACTAGTTGGTGGGAGGAGATTAAAGATTGCGGGTCACCTGTCACTACCCTGTGAGGTGACAGGACATTTTTGGAAGGCAGAATTGTTCTAGGGTGAGCGTAGTGGAGCCAGCTGAGGGGGGCATACAGAGAATTGGGGGGCCAGGAACCCAAATGTGAAACCGTGAGGGCTGAATGACCCCTGAGCTGTCTGCTGTTTGAGATGAGGCCTGAGGTGCAGCCCTCCTATAATGGTGGTCTTCTCTAGCATGGTGCACGCTATCCTGGTTTTTGTCTTTGTCCCCTCACCGCTCTCCTCCTGCTGTTTTAATTCCAGGTACACGGAGCTCATCTTCACCCCTTTGGAAATGTAGACCTGAGGCTGGAATAGCAGACGCCCTCCCCATGATGCTGTGCTTCCTGCTGCTGCTCATACCAGCTGACGTGTCCTCTCAGATTGACCCACGTAAGGAGCCGCCATGTCCAGGTCACTTTGCTTGAGTTCTTGTCCCCATGAGGCCTCAATTCCCCCTGTCTGTGTGTCTCTCTAGGGCACTGCCGCTATGCGCTGGGCATGCAGGATGGCACCATAAAGGATGATGACCTCACAGCATCTAGCCAGTGGTATGAGAGCACCGGACCACATTACGCAAGGTAAGGGGATGCCAGGTTGTGCCACTTGCTGAGCAGTTTGGTTCTCTTAATCTGGCGTTTGTTTGTTTGTTTATTTAGTAGTTTGTTTGTTTGTTTGTTTTCCTCTCCTGAAGGCTCAACAGGGATGAGGGGGATGGCGCCTGGTGCCCAGCGGGCCTCCTTCAGCCTTCAGACGTGCAGTTTCTCCAAATTGACCTCGGTGCCCTCTACTTTGTGACACTGGTGGGGACGCAGGGACGGGATGCCAGGGGAAATGGGAACGAGTTTGCCCGCATTTACCGGATGGACTACAGCAGAGACGGCGAGCGATGGATGTCTTGGAAGGACCGCAGCGGTAAAAAGGTACGATGCCAGAGTGAAGGGAGCTGCTGCCCCGCCGGGCACCCTGAACCCGTGTCCTCATGATTACTTGCTCTTTCTAGGTGATCCAGGGCAACGAGAACCCTTACGAGGTGGTCCTGAAGGACCTTGGCCCACCCATCATTGCCCAGTACGTGCGGATCATCCCGGTCACAGAAATCCCCACCACGGTGTGTCTGCGTGTTGAGATCTACGGCTGCGTCTGGAGCGGTGAGTGGGGGAGCCGAACGAATGCCGGGGGTCCAGCGTTGTATTTATCACGGAGGGGTCCGTCGTGAGCGAGTCCTAGAACATACGATGACCCGCACGTGTGTCCTCCACCTCTGCTCTCGTTGTCAAGTCACACCATGCAGTCGGAGCATTGCAGCGTGCAGTGACACAAAGTCGCGGGACCACCGCAGTGCAGCAGTCACATAAACGCGGGGCGAGTGCAAGACAAGTAAAGAACGACGCTGCCCAATAAACGGACAAATCAATCAATCATATCACTGGCGTATCACAGAAAGCGTCCGCCTCCTCCACTGAGTGGGGCTCTGGGGGTCCACCACTGGAGCCTATTGCACCGTTTCATCTGCTGGACTCGCCTGCCCCCCCGTCTGTCCTTCTGTCTGCACCGACACCAGCAGGTCAACAGGATAAGTCTACAGTACTGAGGAGGGGGTCCGCGGAGTGGCCGAGCGCCAGCTTGAGGTCAGACACGGAGGGTGTTTACGACAGGGGGCACCACTCACCAGGAGGCTGGCACCAGGCTGTGTTGGTGATTTCCGTGCCATTAGCGGTGTCATCCAATGAGGTGGCACACCTGCCGCTCCTCCTAAGTGCGGTGAAATGAACAAGTGCGGTGAAATGAACGAATGTGTCTGATACTGCACTCGGTACAGTCGGGGGGCCGCCTTTGTTGAGAGGGCAGTGGGCATGAACCGCCTGTGTGGTGTGCTGACGAGAGCATCCTGACCGCTGCCACACACGATGGAAACACGGACTGAGGACGGGCAGCATAATCAGAAATACTAGCAGGGGGCTCAAAAAAAGACCACCAAGCCCACTGAATGCTGAGTCAAAGATGCACACACAGTGCCACACAGCATGGGCACCACACAACGTTCTTCATTTGAATTTGTACCCTGACTGACTTTTGGACAACCATGAAATGTGCGACGCTGACTTTTCTAACGTCACGGTGGCTGTCATGTGGTAGCAACGAAGCTAATGACAGTAAAGAAATGCCAACCAACATGGCAGCTTGCCAAGGCGTGACATTGCAGGTATCTCTGAATGTTTTAAATATTCATAAAAGAGTCCAAAAGCTGGCAAAACTACGTGGAGACCTGCAGACCTGAATGGCGGCCCACTCTGCCTGTGTCTGCCAATCCCGTGTCTCCCCCTAGCGTGGACCACAGGACTGGGGCCTGGGGGGCATCACCCGTGTCTGGGTTACCTTTAGCTTGATGTTCACGATGTGCCAGCAATCCAAGAGAAACTAAACTGGCTTTGCTTCACCAAACTGTGCTGTTTAGTGAGCTGAAGGTGGGCACCATGGAGCCAGGAAGGCTGGCACTTGATGTGCGAATGTCGGCCAGAAGGATCACTGGGTCTGGTGTGGGTCACCAGCGGGCACACTTGAACTGCCGCGACGCTGGTTCAGTATAAGGCGGTGTGGATCGCGGTGCCACTGGGTCATGTCTCACCATCATTGGTCCGTGAGCAGGTCGAAGCCGTTGGCAGTGCTGCCCCATTTCTAAGTGAGCTCGTCTCACTTGGGGGGCCGGTTTGCATTCACATTACTGCTGGTGGGTCGTCATTGAATTTCAAAAGGCAACACTGGGGTGCAGCACCATAACGGCTGAGGAACTGGCGTGATTGAGAATTAGCCACGTGGAGCGGCGCCCATCTGAACAAACCGTAAGGAGTCAGAAAACACCCGAGACCCTGCGAGACAAGAACAAGATGAAGAGCGAAGGCTGTGTTGCATGCGATTTCCAGAACTTTCTCCCCCAGTTGTTTCCCACCCTCCAGAAGTACAAATCGCCTGAACTCAGTTGGCCGTAAATCGGCGGGTGACTGCGATACAAAGGCCTTTCTCCCTCCCAATATTTTTGTTGTTCTCGTCTGTATCCTGGTAGCAGTGCCCACTTCCCATGAAGCAGCAGGAGTGCACAGTGGCTGATGGGAAGCCGTCGGACGGCCAGGCCGGAGTCACACCCCGTTGGGTCAGCGCGCCGCGCTCAGAGTTTTGAGGTTTTTTGTTTTTGTGTTCCCGAGTTTCGCTGCCCGCCTGTTTTTCTCGTCGTGGGTTGACTTTGCATTTCCAAGAAGGCTGTCACTCCGTTTGCCGTTTATTTTCCTTTTCTGAGAAGTCGGCGGGTCCACAATGGGGGTGCGCCGTTGCTAAGCGTCCCAAAAAGAAAAACGGAGAAAACAAAACGCCGAGTGAGTTTTTACGATTGTGAAATGAATTTTAGTGTCGATTTCGCAAAACTGTTTACGACGGGAAACTTGGCTCCCGTGCTCCTCGCTCCCTGTTCAGTTTCGTCGTGTCGTGTTTCGCGGCGACCTAAGGCGGCCATCGATGGGGTACGGGGGCAGTGCCACTGTGCTGCGTATCTCCGATGGTCAGAGCAGCGCCTTTCATTCTGGAAAAGTCGGGGGGTCTTTACACTCCTGCAGTCGGCGTTCTGCGCTTTTTACACGTTATAAGAAAAATAGTAAAGAAATGCCATCCAGCCGCCCACCCATTCATTTTCTGATGCTTATGTGGGTCTTGGGGGCAGCCATCTAAGCAAAGATGCCCAAATGTCCCCCCCACCGCCTCCAACTCCTCCAGGGGGGCTTGCTTGCCAGGAACTCCCATTAAGCTGAAAGATCAGATTTATCCAGAATCTCCTGGGGTCTTCCCTGAGCTCTCCTCCTGGTTGGACATGCCCAAGACCCCCAGGGGTCCCGAGGCCTGAGCCACCTGAACTGGAGCAGCATCTCTAGTTTGAGCTCCTCATGCTGTCTCTAAGGCTGAGCCCCTGTGAAGGACCCTCGTGCCCACCATTTGTATCCATGTTAGAGTTCTCTCAGTCACTGACCACAGGTGAGTGTCAATCCTCAGACTGACCGGTACAATATCCATGTGACTGCGGACCCCGCTCCGATCTGCCTGTCCCTCATCTGTGCCCTTCTTCCCTCACTTGGGGACTTAAACTCCTCCGCTCATCCCCAATCCATAGAGGCCACTTCACCCTTCTCCGGCTGAGACCCGTGACCACAGACTTGGAGGTGCTGATCCTCATCCCGGACCCCCGAGTGCGTGTCTAAGGTCACAGCCAAATGAAGCGGGGGGACCACATCACCTGCGCAGACATGTGATCCTGAGGCCATCAAACTGGACACCCTCCACTCTTTGGCTGTGCCTAGACATTCTGTCCTTAAAAAATCTGAACAGAATCGGTGACAAAGGACAGTCCTGGCAGAGTCCCACACCCACCGGGCACCAGTCGGACTTGCCGCCAGCAGTGCCAACTGTAACATTACATTCCGAGTTGCGTTTGTCCAGAAGGTGGCAAAGAGTGAATGATGGAGGACGCCATGTTGCAGTGACTGTAGGTAGATGTCATGGCCACCCAGGGGACATGGTCACAAAGTGACAAGGCAGACGAGTTTGACAACATGGCGTTGAGATTGGCAGCAACTGTGAGTCAAGTTTGGATGACACACCTCTGAGTCGTGTGATTCCCAGACACCGCCACACCTGCTGACCACCTGCCCCCCCAAGAGCCCAAACTGTCGAAGGCGTTCTGGGGTCCGTGGAAATTCTAAGACCGCCATGTCAACACATCGAGCGTCTCCAGCGCCACGAGAAACAAGAAGGGGTTCGATTCCAGGATGTCATTTTAGTGAACAGAAAACACAAAACCCGAGGTGCTCCTTCCTTCTGATCCTATGCCACTGTTACCTGAAGCTTTGGGGAGGAGTGGTGGGGCGGGTGGGCTGTCTTTACACCTGGCAGCTGAAGTGAGGGGTGTCAGTCTGAAGGTAATGTAATGTTATGCTATGCCTGCCGAGAAATCCCACCGCTGCCTCCAAGTGCATCTCAGCCTTGCAGCTGTCACTCAAGGGACATTTGTACACTCTGGGGACATTTATCACCTGCAGTTGGCACAGTCGTACGCGCTGCTGCCATGTAACACCACGCTCTTGATCTGAACTAATGGCCCAAGTGCATCTCTGTGGTGTTTGGGACCCCTCCATGTATGGCTATCCAGCCTGGGGGTCTCCTTCAGTATGTGGGCAGCTCAGCTTGACTGGCCCCTCTAATCCTACTGTGAACATTGGGCATTGGCCTGACGTCAGTGTGAGGATTGAAGACGCGCTGCGATGGACCGGGGTCCCTGTCCCACCCTGTGTTGGGGGCATCAGGAGATTCTCCTCCATCCCTTGTCATCAGCGTCTTCCATATCTGGTTGCCTGACCTCTCGTTTTTGTTTGTGAGTTAATCGGTCTGATCCAGGGGGCTTGTGTCCAGGTGCAGCTGCCCACCCGACTCTTTATAACTTTATGAGCTCTGCAGATCCTCAAGTAGAAAAGCATATTTTGGATGCGTCTCGGGGGACTTTCTTTCATGAGCTGCGTCCCTCCACTTTCCAGCCCTTCACACCCTCCATCAAAGCATCTGGGAGGCGGGGGTCCTGTTGCCAGTGTGTAAATCTGCTCACAGGCCTCGTTAAAATCGCTGCCATGTGTTTATGTGAGGAAATCTGAAAAGGGGGTCTGCACATGGTGGGCCTGCAAACTCCCAGTGAAGGTTCTTCTCCATCTCGCCGTCTTACAGGCCTGACCGGACTGGTGGGCTGCAGTGGGTCACCTCCTGGAACACTAGTCACATGCTGCTCCGGTCCTCCCGTGTCTTGGCTCCATTTTAGTGTGGTGGGTAAGAAACCCGGGGGCTTTGATGTTTGTACAAAAAAGTATTGGAGTCCACGCCAGAAGTGGAGAGCAAGTCCTCTTCTCGGCCTTCCCAGAATGCTCTGCTGCGTCTCCGGTGGGGCAGAAGGAGCGACGATGGGACCACTAAAAGAAACGTGCGTCAAAGAGCAAGCCAAGTTCATAAGCGTGGCTTTCAGGTCTTCATAGCAGGAAACCAAGACGTGCGCGCGTGTGCCAGTTTAGTACCACTATCACTATCACCATCATCATCGTCGTCACTATCCAATTCAGGCTCCACACACCCACGTGTCTTTGTGTTTTCTGGCGACTGCTGATTGGCTGTCAATCACAGGAAGGCGGCGACTCCCACCAACTCTCCAAAATGAGGGCCGTGAAGTCTGTGACTGAAATCGCTAGATAAGGCGCGCAGTGTGACAAGGCCGTAATCAGCCATCTTCATGACCACCAGATCACAGTCGCGGCCCCCTCGGACGAGAGGTCCTGCCATGTGCCGCTGGCTTAGGGCACCGCACAGAAATGACTGGAGTGGGATTGTTTTTATTTATTTTAATTTTGAACCCCTTTTGATCAAAGCAGGATATTCGCCCACTGGTGACAGTCCATCCATCTTGAATCCCCCTGCAGTTTTCAGGCGTTTCTGCTGCATTCGCCAAAGTTGGTTTTCACGATGAACTGAAATGACTGAAAGTCGTGGCACATCAGATGGCCTGGCCAAACACGTGACCCGTGGACTGAGGGGGTTCCTCAGGCTTTGATTTAAATCAGGAGGTGGCACTGGGGGGTCTGTGGTCAGTTCTGGCCCTCGCACACATGAAACACACAGAGAGACTGTGCAGAGAAGAGGGGCCGAGGGGAGGGCACTTCAGAGCGAGTGACATGGGGGTCTCAACGGGATCCTCAAAAGGCATTGATGAAGTGTGGAGACCATGGGTCAGGGCATTGGTGGGCTCCTCACACAGAGGCTCATGGTTGGGCACTGAGAGCCACCAGATATGTGCCCCTAGCTTCACTTACAGTAACGGTAGTGTGGCAGTGCCCACCTATGAACACTGTGGGTGTTCGACTTGATCAGTTTTTACCTGTCCGGACCACCCTGATGGCCTCGCTTGTCACTCATTTCTTTTTCACTTTTGCTGTTTCCTTTCAGATGGGCTTACGTCCTACGAGGCTCCGGAAGGTCAGACCATGGCTGCCCCGGGTTATCCCAGCACGTACCTCAACGACTCGACCTACGATGGCATTCTGGAGCGCAGGTAGGTGTCGGGGGGGCCAGTGGGCTTCTGGGTCCCTCACCCCCCCTTCAGCCTCTTGATTTCTCCTGTAATTGTCACCCCCTAGTGGTGGCCTGCCTCATCTATGAAGCTGGCATGTAGTTTTTATCATCATTACAGGTGGCTACATGGTGGCCTTGGGCAGCTGACCGATGGGCTCATTGGACTTGATGACTTTGTGCAGACCCACCAGTATCGCGTGTGGCCGGGCTACGACTATGTGGGCTGGAGGAACGATAGCTTCAGCGAGGGCTACGTGGAGCTGCACTTCATCTTTGATCGCTTGAGAAACTTCACTTCCATGAAGGTACCAGCAGATGGCAGCGGTGCTTTTCAAAATAGCCATCTAGGTGCCACTTCATTTGTCCCAGGATCCCAGCATCTCTCTGGGAGTGGCACGGCGCCCATTCACAGAGTCTTTGTGAAGGGGTTGTAGTTTTTGGGATTTGATGTGAATTTTAAAACCTGGGGGGCCACACACTGCCGGGATGGGGTGACCTTCAAATGGCTGATCTGCTGTTCTTTTTGTTTCTTAAATCAAAATTCCTCCAGTGGAAGAACATCAGAGAAGCAGAACCAGCATCTTTCAGGGCTTGATGAGCAGCAGTTGTTCACCAAAGGCTCTTTGACCTCTGGGGTTCTTCATATTGGTGGACCAGTTCCTACTGGAAATGCCTAAATGACACCCCACAGGACTTACGGCTGTGACACCCACTCATGTCATCACAATGGTGGCCCAGGTCCTGTCACTGCCCCTTCTGAGTCACAGATCAAATACAAAACCTGAAGACCTCCACAGTGGCCAAGGGTCTGTCACTGCCCCGGGTCACTTCACCTGAAGCCCTCCTACTGGGACTCCCCAGATAAGCTGCACCAATCTGACAGTGTGGTGTGGCTGAGGCGGGTGACCTCACCCCTAAGCAGTTGGGTGGCTACCTCGCCGTTACCCCATAGAGGGCCACACAAGGTGCCTGCGTCTGAACAGGCATGCAGGACAAACTCCATCAAGGCCGGGGGGCTTCTCCTGCCAGGTTACCTTTGTGCCACAGTTTCCTGCTCGTTGCCACTGAAGGAGCAAAACAAACTGTGAATCACTCGAGCGGGCACGCCGGGGCAGGTGACGTCGATCAACAAGGCAAAGTTCACGGAGGAAAAGTGCAAACTTGAATTTAATGAGCTAATAACCTCAAGGGTTTGTTTAGCGCCCCCTGTGGCTGTGCCCCCACATCCTCACAAGAGGGCCCTGAGCAGCTGTTGCCCACGCTCCATTACAAGGGCCTTGTATGGCCCCAACCGTGCCAAGGTGCCCGCAGTCCCAGCCCTGAGCGGCTCCCCCTCTACAGCTCGGAAAAGCTTCTGTTGAGCTGTTGGCAGTATTGGGCACCACTGCACCTCAGTGCCCAGACACCTATGCTTGGTTGGTGCCAGTTTATAGTCACCAGTTAACTGTCTTTGGGGATGGGGCAAACCTTTACAGATGGATCTGTGAGGCAGCAGCACTAACCCCTATGCCACCCCAACGCTAAAATCATCTTTTAAGTGTACTACAGTTGTTTGGGGGTAAATTAGCAAACCAGTGAAACCAGTAAATGATGCATGAAGGGTTTGGGGGACGAAAGGGAAATCCAGCATTGAAAAAGCAAGCAAACATCTTTGCCATTAGAGCTTCAATTTAAAGAACATTTAAATGGTCAGCTCACTTCCCACACCCCTGTTGCCCCCATGGCAGCTGGTACCATGTAATATCAGACCTGGTTGGCACCCGGGTGGCACTTATTGGGCCCACTCTCACTTTCACTCGTCTCTCGGCAGGTTCATTGTAACAACATGTTCACAAAAGGCGTGAAGATCTTTCAGCAGGTCTCCTGCGTCTTCAAGCGGCAGCTGGTCTCCAACTGGGAGCAGGAGGAGGTGGGCATCACTACCATCCTGGACGACAAGAACCCCAGCGCCCGCTTTGTAACCGTGCCCCTGGGTGGCCAGCTGGGTCGGGCGGCACGCTGTCGCTTCTGGTTTGCGGATACCTGGATGATGCTGAGCGAGATCTCCTTCCAGTGCAGTAAGCAGCTGGTCGACTTGTCCTTGGGGGGTGTAGGGGGTACTGGTGGCCATTTGATGGAGTTGCAGTTGGGTGTCCCCTGTTGTGTCTTTGCAGGCGCAGATGAGTCGAGGAGCAAAGCTGCACCTGTCAACACGCGGCTGCCATCTAGGCTGAGCACGTCGGCTCCTGCTGTGGGGTCCACCATTGGCCAGAGTCCAAGTATACCAGTCAGTGAGTATGTGGCATGAACACAAAGACCTGTACCAAGCACATGTGGTGGTCCTCAGACCCACTTAATCCATTCCAGGGTTGGGGAGGGGCTGAACCTGGCAGGAAACAGCCTGGACAGAGTGCCAGTCCATCACAGGGCACTTGCTCACCCAGTTTGGAGCCACCAGTTTACACAGTGGGCCTCAGTCTGGGGATGTGGGATGAGGGAAATGGGACTCTGTTGCAGTATGGCTCACCCAATCTAATCTCTCCTTCCTTTCTCCAGAGACCACACCTCCATTTGTAATGAGCCGGCCTGTGGAGCGCCCCAGTGACTCGGGCACCTCAATTCTGATTGGCTGCCTCGTCGCTATCATCCTGCTGCTACTTGTCATCATCTTCCTCATTCTGTGGTGCCAGTGTGTCCATGGAGGAGTGCACAAGGTACGTCTGTGAGCCCAGCTTCTCATGCCAGGCCTCGTGCCCACCAGCCAACCCACTGGGTACCACCCTGTCTTCACAGGCCCCACGGCGGATCTTGGAAGAAGGGACGACCATGTGGTTGTCACCCTGCGGTTCTGCCTTTGTGACCCAGGACCCACCCGTTCCATCACGTGATGCCCAGACTACCTCTGAATACGAGAGGATCTTCCCGCTTACTGATGAAGACCCCCCACTGGCACCTCCTGCCCATGTGAGAAAGTCAACTGTGAAAACTGCCAACTCAGGTACCCCAATGTGGAGTTTGTGTGTCACTCCTTCCTATACTCTGACCCCAATGGTCCCATACTACAGTAGCTGCCTTGTGACCCCGGGAAGTCATCAAAGATTTTAAATCACGTTGCCAATTGGCATGATGTGGGCCAGGGAGTGTCTAGTGTTGAGATCCCCCATGCAGTTCCTTTGGTCTCCACTTGGGGCGCTGCTATCCACGATGTTTTTTTTTGCAGGACGCCGACTAAAGAATGTTGAGCCGGACCTGACGCAGTGCACGTCTCGCCAGGCCTCCCCCCGCAGTACCCCCCACTATGCTGAGCCAGACCTGACGCAGTGCACCCCTCGTCAGGGCTCCCAGGCCGGCGCCCCTCACTACGCCGAGACGGACATCGTGAGCCTACAAGGGGTGACCGGCAGCAACATGTATGCCATCCCAGCCCTGACGGTGGAGTCCCTGACACGCAAGGAGGTCTCGGTGGGGGAGTTCCCGCGCCACTTCCTGCGCTTCCGTGAGAAGCTTGGCGAGGGCCAGTTTGGAGAGGTAGGCCTCATGCGTCTCCCAGTGTCCCATCAGCCCCCTGCCGTCTGTTAAGCCACACGTCTCTTCCTGCAGGTCCACCTGTGTGAAGCGGTTGGTTTGCAGCAGTTTCTCCAGGGTGACAGTCACCTCTTGGATGACAATGCCCAGCCAGTTTTGGTTGCTGTGAAGAAACTTCAGGACAATGCCAGCAGAAACGCCAAGTGAGTGTCTCCACCTGGTTTTTTGGAGTGGGGTCTTGCAGGTACGGGTGTAAAGGAATCAAAGTGTCTTGTGCTGCTCTTTTGAGGAATGACTTCCTGAAGGAAGTGAAGATCATGTCCCGCCTGAAGGACCCCAACATCATCAGCCTGCTGGCGGTGTGCATCACCTCGGACCCGCTGTGCATGATCACTGAGTACATGGAGAACGGAGACCTCAACCAGTTCCTGTGTCAGCGTGAAATGGAGAGCACGCTCACACACGCCAACAACATCCCGTCAGTCAGGTAAGGAGGTCACCCGCCTGGCTAGTGGAGTGGCCAACCTTGGCCCGCTCTCCAGCTAACTTCTTCTCCCGTTCTCGTTCTCATCACAGTCTCACTGACCTGCTGCACATGGCTGTCCAGATCTCCTCCGGCATGCGCTACCTGGCCTCGCTCAACTTTGTTCACCGTGACCTGGCCACCAGAAACTGCCTGGTGGACCACCAACTCACTATCAAGATTGCAGACTTCGGCATGAGCCGCAACCTCTACAGCTGCGACTACTACCGGATCCAGGGGCGCGCTGTGCTGCCCATCCGCTGGATGGCCTGGGAGAGCATCCTGTTGGTGAGTGTGGGACGGCTTTTGAGGGGTCTGTTGGGGCCCAGCGCCTGGTGAATAGACAAGCTGGTGGGTCTGTGCTCCTTGGCGCCCCCTGGTGGACAGCAGTTACCTTGATTTGTAAAAATCGTGAAGATTCAACACCTTCTTTATCAAGGCATTGTTTGTTAGACAAACATTTCTTTGGCATCTGAGAATGACCTGGAAACGGCAGAAGGAAGAGCAGATCAGATCTAATCTTCACATCGATCAGAATTACTGACTAGCAGAACGAGTTCAGAAACAAAAAGCCAAAGCAGAGGAACACACAGCTTCTGTGGAAGGCTGCCAGATGCCCACGTGGCACACGGATGTTTTGATCTCCGTGACGTTTGATGTTTTGGCTCGTCAGTCAGTTCCCAGGTTTCACCTGATTGGGCCCCTGGGTGTCTTCACTTTCTGTTCCCCCACCAAAGTCTCCCATCTGCTCCATGCTTTGTGTTCTCCTCTCCCTGGAGCAGCCCCAGTATGTCCTGGTAATCTGTGGATGCTTGGTGTTTTGTTATTGGATGCCCTGAAGCTTCCTGTTCTGTCTGGTGCCATCTCGGGCACACAAGCTAATGCCTGAGCTTCAATATTCCATGGTGGTGAAAACTTAAGAAAAGGATTTGAGGATGCACTGCTAGAACATCCACTTCACAAGTCCGTTTCCATCATTTGCTCGTCTTGAAGTCCTCTTGGCTTCTCCAGATTTTATGCCCAGGATTGTTATATTTGGCCTCTGAGTTGTTCCATCTCCCTGTTTCTCTCCACTGTCCTTGCCGAGAATGTTGTGTTTCAGTCATGTGACCCTGACATGAAGTCCTCCCCCACACCCCCACCGTCCTGAGGTCGCCCCCTCAATGCAATCCAGGAAGGTCCATGGTGGTCCCAGTTCCAAGTTTAATTTCCTCTGCAAGGTGCCAACAGGCTTGAATTGCACTTGTTGTGCCTTGATAGCCCCCTGTAAGTCATGTCCAGAAAGCCTTAGTGTTGACCTTTGATATGTTAAGACCCCCTTTTGAAGGACTGAGTTCCTTGCAGTTCCATGTGTCCCCCTCCTTTACATGTACCGGGGAATCCCACAGCAGGGCTGAATTATATAAGAGTGCCTTCCTGGGGGGCTGCACAGCTCTGCTTCTCCTCCATCTCTGTTGCGTCTTCCCACTCCATATTTTGTGATCCTCACTTAACAGAGTGATTGGCCTCCAGTGTTTTATTTCTTCTATGTCTGCCTTTTAGGGGGTCTGGGGGATGAGTCCCTTGCTTCCATGGATGGAGGACTCCTTCATGGTGGTCTTGGTGCACCTTCAGGACATTGCCGGCCCCTAAAAGCTCAGCTGGAAGGCAGCCTGCTGCTGGACTTCTATTTGTGTTCTTTGAAAGCGTTGGTTGCTTCTCGGTTGGGACCCTCTGATGTCATTCCTAGTGTCTCGTTGTGTCCCAATTACTGTCTCTGTTAGCTGCTAGCAGGCTTTTTGTTTCTTCCAGAACTTTCCTCTTTCTTCCCTCTGTAGGTGGTCCTTTAGGACGCCCGCACTGCCTTTATCTTTGTAATGTTTCACTTTTTTAGGAGAAGGAACCTGCACATTTCTTCTGTTTCGTGAATTGCACTTTAAATCTGATGTTTTCTGCGTGCCTCTGGTAAACGCCCGACATCTTGTCTTGAACGTCTTGAGTTTTGGCCTCCTTACTCCGCGTTTGTTGCTGTTCTAATTTAACGTGGTCAACTTTCAATGCTGTCTTCTCCTCTCCTGGCCGACCCCACCGCTTGTTCTTCGCTTTGACGGCCCGTGAAGGTTTCTCACCCCTCATAATTTTACACAAATTCCTCTTTTGACCTCGCCGTCTTCAGTTAGCTTAACGCCAAATTCCCAGATTCTGCTTCCACCCTCAATGGCTGCTGGTTGGAAAAAGAAGATGGAAGCAAAACTAGAGGCTCAACTAAAAAGCAACTGTCTACGTCCCTCCACCGCCTGCCACTCCCCTCCACATGTCTCCCCTTTCATCTCCTCCCTCCTCTTGTTTCGATATTCCAGAGTGTCATCGCACGTTCTCGTATCGTCGTCCTCCTCCGCGATCATCTTGTTTGGAT
Organism: Polypterus senegalus; assembly: GCF_016835505.1. Lineage (NCBI taxonomy): Eukaryota > Metazoa > Chordata > Cladistia > Polypteriformes > Polypteridae > Polypterus > Polypterus senegalus. The sequence goes on along the minus strand of NC_053166.1, from coordinate 3,300,028 downwards.
GTGTAGCTGGTGTCTGTTAAGTTTCTGAAGGCCGTCTGTCTGTCTTGTGTTTCTTTTGACGCACAAAACCTCCAACTCTGTGACTCCGGCCCCCCAGCCCTGCCACTCTCGGCCCGCTGATCGGATTCTCCTTGGAATTCCGGCTTCGGGTCCAACAGTGTGGAGCGGCTTCCCTGTCACTACAAAACTCAAGGAGGCCACGGCTTTCATGTCCTGCCAGCCTGCTTACAGACGAGGAATGGGATTCCTGAGCAGGGACCCCCACATCGATGGAGAGGCGAGCTGAGCTCTGAATGCTCTGCAGACTCCATTTCTCACATTGATGCAAGAAGCTGCTTGTTGACTTTCACCTCACCAAAGAGCCGCTACACCCTGAGCCCACCATTCTGGGGGTCCACGTTGGCACCAGGCTGGACTGATCAAGCAGCACTGAGGGACTGCAGAAGAGAAGGGGCAGAGCAGACTCTTTACTGACTGCGTGCCATTAACGTGGCTGGTGACATCCTCTGCATCAGGCTGGGATGACCCGCTGCGGCCACCCAGGGCCAGAGGTGGAGACCCTTGGTTTTCATGCGCTCTGTGATGGCCAGTGTGGAATGCTGGGCTTGTCACGTCACAAACTGAGAGGACCGCTGAATTAACAAGATGAGTAAAAGGGCAGGCTGAGTGGTGGGATGCACTCGGGACCCCCTGGAAGTAGAAGTAGAGGAGAGGATTACAGCGAAACCGAGTGCCGTTGTCATCAAAGCTGCACATGCTCTTGTCACGCAGCAGCATGGAGGACATTCGGCCGATGCGTGTCAAGAGGGGCGGCTGAGGCTGCTTCCCCCCGTGCGGTGGGCTGAGTCCGAGCTTTTCCTCCGTTTGTAGTTCTCGTGTGTTTCTGGGATTCTTGTCATTTGTTCTCGTGTTTCTTGATCTTCTCTCACCTTGGGTCAAATAAACTTCCATCGATCTACAGTATGCCTGCCGTATTTCCTGGTCAGTTTTATAGCGCCTTTCACACCTCTGTCTACTGCTGTTTCCCAGAAGGCCATGTGGGTTTTGCTCTTCCTCCTCCTCCTCTTCATCACTCCGCACATCTCGCCTTCCTGGCTCTTTTTTTTAATGACTTGCTGGACGGCTGCTGGCACAGTTCCTGAACTCGGCTCAGTTTGCCCATCTGCTCCTCCTACTTTTGGCGTCCGATTTCATTTCTGCGTTTCTTGGTATTTTGTTCTCATGCCGCCTGCTCTACCTGGTCACGTTGCTGGCACATTCTGAGAACAAGTCAAGCGCCTTCACGTGTTTCCCCCTTGTAGTCTTGTGTGTGTTTCCTTCTCCTTTCAATTTTCTTGAGCTCACATTCCTCCCGTTGTGACCTCCTTTACCTTCTGCTCCATTACTCACCTTCTTGGAGGACACAAGTGTCCCAGGACTGTCACCAGCCCATTGTTGTCCTCCTCCTTTTGCTTCAATGTATTTCTCCATGAAGGGGTTGCTAGTGGACGCCACCTCAAACGTTCATTGCTGGGCACTGCCAACCTAAAATCCACTTGTTCTTTTATTCTGTCCAGCTGCCATTTTGTAAGGTCTGTGGACCTGTTGGCCATCAGCTGTTTGTGGGTATGAATGAGCCTGGCACGTCCTGAATCAAAGGCTGGCATGGGTGTGAAGGGCCAGTGTAAGGCCACATCCCCGTTAGACAGTTGATTGGCTGCCATAAGATGACCAGCAGTTCTGGCTTCAGCTGGAGTTTCTCAACCTTTATGCCCTCTGGACCCCCCGCTGACCCCCTCACAGGCAGCAAATGAATAGCACTTTAGCTTCTCTTGGTCAGACAAGCACAGTTAGAAAAGCGGGGGGCTTCTGCTTGATGAAATGAGAATGTCACACAGCAAAGGGAAGGGAATGTCACAGCAACTCGATAGCTGAAATGGCTTTTACACGACCCACCGATTGCAACCTGCACCTCAAAGGGGGCCGCAGCCCAGTGGTTGTGAAAGGCTGACTTAAGAGGAAGACTCTGACATTTCAAAAGCCACTCTGCACTTGCTTAACTCCCTGTTGCCACATGTGAAGTGCATGCTGGGTAACTGTGGTACAATTCTAGGATGGCCGGCTGCCCAGTCGTCCTCTGTGTGATGCCGCATGCTCTCCCCGTGTCTTCTCCAGTCCCAAAGCTGTACCCCTTTAGCTCTGGGCTGGCTCTGTGGGATTGAACTCCATGATAAGCGGGCAGCTAACCCGGCACGGGCCACAATTCCCCAGGGGACTGCATGAGGTGGGCTTTTCTGTGCCATCAGGATGACGGGCTGCTTCATTCCAGTAGCGAGTCAATGCTGCCCCCTTTAGGCCCACTTGTCTCATTCCAAGTTCCTCCACGTTTTTAATGTCCTCTGTCTGTCTGTCTGTCTGTCCGTCCTCAGGGAAAGTTCACCACGGCCAGCGACGTGTGGGCCTTCGGCGTGACCCTCTGGGAGATCTTCACCCTGTGCAAGGAGCAGCCCTACAGCCAGCTGTCCGACGAGCAGGTCATCGCCAACACCGGCAGCTTTTTCAGGAACGAGGGCCAGCAGGTAGGCACCGTGTGCCACGTCACTAGAGCAGCCTACCTGAGAACAGACACCTAAAGTACCAGTGCCAGGTCTCAGAGCCCACCCTAGTTGTAATTTGGACCGTAGTGAGGGGGGCACACAATGCACCCCAAAAGAAGAGAAGTGGGATGTCTTAATTAATGAGTTGGATGTAAAGTCCAAAATAGAACTGGGAATAGAAGAAGAAGACGACCAGAGGAACAAAGCTTTTATTCAATTCACTCTGTGACGGCCCACCACAGTCCACCAGCCGCCCAGACCACGGGGTTGGGGGGGGGGCACAGCATCAGGCAGGGGAATGGAGGACCGCTGGCCTGTCCTGTCCTGTCAGCCACACAGACACACACACACCAAGGCCGTCATACTGAGGGTCTTCCCGTATCTGTCGAGGCTGGATGACATTTCCCGACTTAGGAGGGGCTGCTTATCAGGACCAGGACAAGGTACAAAGCACAGATTATGGTCCTCGGAATTGTATTTATTTGTTTTTTATGACATCAGTCAGGTCTTTTATGGCCCTCCTGGCCACATCTAAATCAAACGAGGTGACAAAGGGGCTTGGAGATGGAAGGTGACTTAGGAAGTGACTTGGGGTTGGTGCCCGCACAGTTGCATCTTCACGAGTTTTCTGTTGTGTGAGATCATCGGGGGTCCGAGTGCCTCTGCCAGCTCTGCCCTACCACTGAGGGTCTGGGCCGATGCCCCAATGTCCTCCTTCACCAGCTGACTCTTAATTTAAGCCATGTCTTCCTGTGTATGAGTTGCTGGACCACTCCATTCACACACAAGTCCTTCGGTGTTTCCTGAAGCCCCTCGGGTGACTTCTCTTCTCTTTGTCTTGCGGGTCCCAACCGTAGCCCATAAGCCCCTGACTTCTATAATGAGGCAGTTTAAAACTTCTGCTTGTCCATAAATTGAGCAATTTAATGTTTTGCCAGGTGCACCCATGGCATGAATGTTAACAGGCTAACTTGGCGCACTTCTACCGATGGTCCTCAGGACTCTGTCACCGCCTTCTGATGCCCACTGCTGCCTCAACTGGCCTTGGTGTCTCGGAGAGCTAGTGTCATTTCTATTGATCTTAGGAGCTGCCCCTGGTGCCACACTGCCACTGATGTGACAACGGTGTATGGCGCCGAGGGGTCAAAGGCCTTCAAAATGGCCAGATGAACCTCACTAGCTGGTAGGTGCAGTCCATGGCGGGTGGCACTTCGACCACCACCTTGACCTTTTGGCTCTTTGGTCCTTTAGGTGTTTGTCATCTCCTGCTCAGTCGCGCCTTGTTAATAAATGTAGTTAGCGCAGTTCTGCCCCTTTGGACAGTTTGTCCTCACTTGATGGGCACAACTGAATGGTGAAATGGCCTGCCCCTGCACTTGGTGCCATGTACCCCTGTCTACCCATTTTGCCCCCAATCTTCGGTTGTTGTCCCCTTCATTTCTGAAATGACCGGAGTGTTTTGAGGTCTTGCAGTGAACAGGATGCCAACATTTGTCCTGAACTTAAAGTCAAAATGTTGGGGGTCCACCTCAGAGGCCCCCGTTTACCACAGTAGGCTAAACAATGAAAAGAAATCAAAGTGAAGGCTCGGGGTCGTGTCGCCTGCCAGTCCGCTCTGATGCCATCTTGCAGTTTGTTCAGAAGGGGCGGTGCTACTGGTTGGTTGGAGGCGGGGTCAGGGCAGGTCAGAAGGTCGGGTGTTCGTCGTAAATGAAACACATGCGGTCTGTCAGGTGGTGGGCACTGATGGCGTCTCAACAGCCAGACTACTAATGGGGACAGTTGAATGGTGACACTGTGGCATTCCAACAGAACGGAGATGCCACACCTGACTGGTCATCGTCTATCTGTCTGCCTCTCCGTTTTGCCTTCTGTCTCTGTCACCTGTCTGATTGTGGCACACTCTTTCAATGCTGCCGATTTTGACTTTGTCCTTTTGTCCCCCTGCAGATCCTCCTCACCTCGCCACCCCGCTGTCCCCAGCTGCTCTTTGAGCTGATGCTGCGCTGCTGGAGTCGGGACATTAAGGACAGACCCTCCTTCGAGAAAGTGCACCGCTTCCTGCGGGACTGCGCCCCCTAGCTGCCGGCCCCCCGCGGAGCCAAATGAAGCTGTGGAGGCGCGGCGGACGTGGCACGGGGAGGCCCTTGGCTGGACGCCCGTGTGCCACGCACCCTGGCACTGATGCTGTACGCCTGAGGGCCGCGCCGGAGTGCGAGCGTGAGGGTCTCGCCTCCGGTGGGCCGTGGGACTGCATTTCACGGAGGCGCCGCGGTGGTCTCCGTGGTCTCTCTGTAAAGCACTGTTTGTATCGTCTTCCACCCACACTGGACTTTGCTTTCCTTGTTTGTTGCGTTTTGTGCCTTGATGTGAATGTGTAGAACATGTGAGGTCGGCAGAGGTGGCCGCCGACCCCTGACCGAGGGACACTTTAATGGGGCTTCACGCTGAACTACTGTCACCACGTGAGTGGACGTCGTCGCCCAAGGAACTGAAAAGCTGGGGGTCTCGCCACGTGGGGGCCACTCTGGAGCTCTGGCATAACAGGTCAGAATTGTAAAATACGAGAAAAGGGCAAATAAAGAATGAGAATGAGAAGGGCGGGTGCCAGTCAGTCACTGCTGTGTCGTCACCCGGGCCGGGTGGCATCTGTCACTATTCATAGCATGGAGCTCTGTGACCAGGCACTATATGGTCAAACCAGGTAAGGGGGCTGACGCCTTTGAATGTTCTTAAAGATGTGCCCACTGGGCACAGGCTCAACAAGTTAGCTGGCACAGTGCCCCATTCAGGTGTGTGACATGCCACCGCATGCACATGTAACCCAATACTTTTCTTTGATTTTGTTTTCTTTCATTTCTTTCTCTGGAAGTCGGGCACCGTGCCAGTAGGTCAGCTGAGCGGCGGGCAGCCACCTCCTTGACTTCCAGGAATCCAGAGCTGAAGCCGAGCTGGTCGGGCAGGTGCAGGGGGCTCTCCCGGATGTCCTTCTTCTTCCTCCTCCTCCTCCTCCTCTCACCCTGTCATGTGCCTCGTCCCCCATGGGTGCCCATTTCTGACATCTGTTCCTCTGCACCTCTTTATTGGTTTTTAATAAGGAGCTTTTGATGGGCCCACGGGGTCCCGGCCTCTCACATCTGCTGACTCTACGGCATGGGGGGCCGTCCTGCCGAAATGCAAACCTGATGCTCGGCGGGCCAAGGATGAAAGTGATGATGGAAACCACATGAGGGGCGTGCGGGCGCCCCTTGTTACTTTAGGGATGCAGATGTTGCCTCAGTCATCCTCCATAATGAAGATGAGCAGCAGGTGCGGATGCAGAATGTGGGGGGGGGCACACTGAGTGATTGGCAGTGCCAATGCTGAGGCTGGACACCAGTGAGGTGGCCCACTAGGATGGATGAGTGGCAGCTGTTGTTGTGCTATCTTGTCCCCCCAGTCGCTGCCGCCTTTCATTTCCTTTTCTGCTCTTCCTTGGAATTGGCCTGACTTGCTGAACCCGACACTGGTGGGCGGCTGCCATCCTCCTGTTTATCGGCTCGTGTGCCAAAGTAAAGTGGAAATGTCCCATGAGGCTTTGCTACCACCAACTCATGAACCGCAGCATTGGCAGGGGACCAGGTGACGCTTCGGTGACCCCTAGTGTGATGGGGACAGGATGAATGCCAGCTGAACCTTCTCATTAGGAGCTGGCAATGGGCACCAGAGACAGGGGTTTGGGGGGGGGCACAGTGGTGTCCGCTGGGCTTCTCGTCTGTTATTTCCAGTGCGTCTTTCTCCTGACTGGTAATCTCGTGGGCACTTTTTAAATCTCGTAAACTTTAATGGAGTTTCCATGGCCCACTGGGTGCCTCACTGGCGTGCGTCTTCATGCGTTCACCAAGTCAAGGACTGCGCCGAGCAGAGGGCAGCAGAAATGGACACGCAGTTCTAGTGGCCACCAAAGATGCCCTCTGCCTGTTGAGGGGGGCCGAATCAGTGGCTCAGGTGGGCACGGGGCATTGGCATTTGCCATTTGGGAATCTCATTGGAGTGGACCACTGCTCACGTGGCCACCACTCGCTCGGTCATCTGATGGTCAGCAGGCCCGCTTTGGCACACCACAGCTGTTTAATGAAAGCCCCGCTGCTTTACTGCCCGGCTGCCAGGCTCATCTGAGTTTTTTACGGTCTGACATCAAAACAACAAGCGACGCACTCGTAAAAATGGCAGCTTTTAATGGCAGCAGCGGGCTTCCCGTGTTCCAGAAAAACAAGCCTCTTGTGGTTTGCCAGCCGGACGCGACCCACTTGAATGCTGACCCAGCGCCACGCCCACCGTGGCACACTGCCTCCTGCTGGCTGCTCCAGTGCTGGGCTCTCCGCTCTGGGTGCACTGGCGGGTCAGTGACACGTGCCACTCCCTCCCGAGGCCCTGCTGCCAGCACTTATCTCTTATCAGGGGTGTCCACCGCTGCAGTGACCCGGGGGGGCAGGCGCCTCAGAAGCAGCAGGCAGGAAAGGAAGTCGAACGCCGACACTCGGGTAGGTGCAGGCTGGCGGGCAGAGGAAGTGACACTGTGATAAGCTGAGGAAGTGATACGGTGACATAATGGGGTTGTGACATACAGAGAGATGCACCCTGCCAAGGAAGTGATGCAGAGACATCGAGAATAAATCTCGCCAAGGCTCAATCAGAAGTGCAGGGCAACGGCAAAGAGAGAAGACCACCCTGGACGTGACAGCAGGACGGGCTGAAGGCCTCACAATCGGTAACAGACGGCTGCTGGACTGGACGACAACCAACACAGGTGTCCCTCATCATGGCCTTCTCTGGCTTCTCAGGTAAGCCTGGTGCCCACATTGGTACGATCCTTAATGGCCCTCTGGTGCCCCCCATGCCCACCGCCACCTCGCGTCCTGCTTCTTGCTTCCTGAACACCCGGAGGACCTGCTGTTCCTAGGGGGCCCTTAGAAGGACTTGCTGGGGTGGGCTGGTATGCTGGTGTCACACCAGTAATAAGGGCATCCTATAAGTGCGCCCATCACGTGAGGTGTAGAGACCTCCGACTGCCCTCCTGCTCTTTGATCCCCCACCTGCACTGCAGCAGCCCGATGCGCCACCCGCCTCCAGCAGCCAATTTTAGTGGCGGTAATGAAGTGCTGGGGGGAGGGGGGGTGGAGGGGCGGGACAGGCGGGCACATTATAAGGACGAGCAGCAAGTGAGCGCGCTCAAGAGACGGAGGAGGAGACGACGAGCCAGACGGCAGACGCAGCACAGGTGAGCAGCAGGTGGGTATCACTGGACGGGTGGATGGGCAGTGCGGGTCAGGGCTACTCGGACACCCGGTGGGCACAGGACGTCTGGGTTCAGGGCACTCCGGTCAGTCGGTCGACTTCATTTTCATCAATGGTTTACTGTTAACACTCACTGCCTGGTCACTCCTGTCACTGGTCACTTTTTTATTGATTAGTTCGGGTTTGGCTGGTCAGTTTGTGTTCTTATTCTCACTGAGATGGCCAGTTGCCATCTCTGAATTTCTTGTACTGTGACCTGGTCACTAAGTGGTCAGTCTCAGACCAGGCTGGTCATTCTGAGTTTCTTGTGTCAGATCACACCGGTCAGTTGACATTTATTGTGTCCGGCTGCACTGGTCACTGTTTAACTACAAATCAGCCTACAGACTGACCAGTGTGGTCCGAGAACCTGAATTCTTTTGTTTCTGACCATACTGGTCAGTTTCCAGTGGCCACTCTCTACTTATTGCTTCTGACCACGTTGTTCGTGGCTTTAGGCCACAACGGTCATTCTGTCTTCACTTTTTCGGACCGCACTAGTTAGCATGTATCCAGGCCACACTGGTCAGTCTGTCATTAGACACTCGGACCACGGCGGTCAGTGTGTATTCATGTACTGAGCCCACCGTAGTCACATTTATTATTGGAGACACCGCCGGTCGGTTTGTACTCAGACACCCGGACCACCTAAGCCAATCTGTCTTTATTGTGTCCGAGCCCACAGCCCTGTCAGTTTCTGTTGCTCCTGACATTCTGGCCACACTGGTCACACTGGTCACTCTGTGTCCACTCTTCTGAGCGCTCAGCTGAGGGCAGAGGTCAGGCTCGCCCTCCATGAGGCACACGCCACCCATTAAGCAAACAGCACACTGATAACCGAGTGGACTTGTGTGACCGCCGTCCCGCCCGCCTGCCATCCTGCCCGCCCGCTCGCCGTCCTGCCCGCATACTTCACACACACACACACACACACAAGCCTTGTGTTTGCTCTCTCATTTGAACCCACGCAGACCCGCCCACTGAGAGTTTCTGGCCACGCCCCCACCTCGCCTCTAAAGACATCCTGTTTGTGCTTGGAGGCAAACGTCCCTCAGTGCTGCCTAAGGTGCCAGCGTGTGGTGGCACGCTTTGCAAGTGACCACATGAGAGTGACCTCACACAGCCTCACGCTGCTCTTGTTTTCTTCTTCTTTCTCCTTTAGGTTTCTACAAAGCAACTAAAATGGCAGGTGAGTGATCTACGTAGTGGCCCTTGAGGGTCCTCAGCTTGTCCTTTGTCCCTTTCTGTCCTCTGCCACACGTGCCCATGGTATGAAGTGTCTGTGCCCCCTTTAATTTCCACTGTTCTTTTTCACTATTTTTCAAAAGGTCACTCATCCAAGTTTGAGAAGGAATTCCTGGAGGCCCACAACAACTATCGAAAACTGCATGGCGCACCCCCCCTGCAGCTTACCCGGGAGCTGTGCCAGTCGGCTCAGGAGTGGGCCGACCACATGCTGTCCATCAAGTCCCTGCAGCACAGCGACACGGACAATGGCGAGAACCTCTACTATGCCTGGAGCTCGACGCCCAAGGAGATCCTAGGTGAGGACGCCTGGTCCGGAGCGCCATGTGTGCCCACTGTGTGTGTGTGTGCGTGCCCACTCTATGCCCTGCATGTGCCTCCATGTTCTGTGGTGACCGCAGCCTCCCCTCAGACCCCCTGCTGTCTTCTTTTTCAGGAAAGGAGGCTGTGGATTCCTGGTACAGCGAAATCAAGGACTACGACTTCAGTAACCCGGGCTTCATGGGCAACACGGGTAAGTGGCAAAACGCAGCAGGACCTCAATGCTTTGTGAGCGCGGGCACATCAAGTGGCTGACACATCTGCAGACCCACTTCACCATCTGATCGTGTTGGCTCTGACAGCAGGTAAGGTGGGCCACAGAACCACCTCTGCAGGAACCCCACAGCTAAAGCAGGTCTGAGAAACCAGACCACATCAGGGCCCGTGGCAGACCTGATCTGAGCTGCCACCAGAAACGCCACACGCTAAGGTGGGCCTGCAGGCTCGGAGGGGACTTGACGGAGTCAGTAGACCATATCAGATGCTCAAATGAATGTGCAGCCCCCCTTGTGACACCAGAGCAGGCCTGCAGGCCCACAAGAGCTGACGATCAGGCAGACGCAGAAGACAGGTGGGCACTCAGGTAGGCAGGCGGGTCTGTAAAAGCTGGCGAGATCAGGCGCTACAGTGAGCCAGCAGACCCATAGAGGCCAGGCACAGATCTACCATCAGGGCGTTCTGGGTGTGTGGGGGGCAAAGGGCCTCCTCACCAGCCATCCCTGCACTTTGAAATGACCAAGGGGGGGCACTAACCCCCCTGCCAACGAAATGATCAAGGGGGGCACTTGAGATCAAGTCTCGTGCTGAAATCAAAAGTGAGAAACACCACGTTAGACTGAATGACTCGGTGTCCACACGCGGCCACCCGGGGGTCTGTGGGGGTCCTCGTCTGGACTTGAGTCCCACACTACACAGCTGACAATTTCAGGAGCTAAAATGGCTCCACAAATGTAAGAACCGAATACGTCAAAAGCTAAAAGAGGCCACTTGGCCTGTGACAGACCCCCCATCTGAGCAGGCGCTAGAAGTGCAAACCACTAAGGGGGGTCAACAGGCCCAGGACGGGGTCTGTGGGCCAAAGGACCGGCCCTGCTGAGAGAGGTGAGACCCCATAGTGTTTTAGGGTCTGCAGTGACCCTCGAGAGCTTAACGCCAACAGAGCTGACAGGACCAGAAATAATAAGAACAATTCTCGGCATTTCTATGGCGCTTGTCTCGCTACTCGGAGCGCTCAGCAATCACAGGGGCCCCCATTGGCATTGACGGGATTCGAACCGACAACCTTCCAAATGCCAGTGCTGATGCCCAGCCTCAGAGCCACCACTCCGTAAATGTCCTCAGGATCAGACACGTAAGAGTGGAACACCAGGGCAGGTCCACCAAAGCTGATGAGCCCCCATTGGAGACTAAAGGGGCTCAGCTGAACGCCTCAGAGGACCCTGATAGGATCAGACACCGAGGGGCCGGCCCACGCCCAGTGACTTCAGGAACTGGACTTGTCAAATCCTGAAGCCACCCTGAGTGCCCAAAGAAGCTGACAGTATCGGGCGCTGATCTGAGGGTCCTGGTAAGAGCCTTGGCCTGAGTTGGGTCTGCAGGCCCTCGAGGGTCACAAGATCAGGCGCCCAGAGAACTAAAAGGAGGCGGTCGGTGCGCCTTTAAGAAAGCCGACACGTTTAGATGTGCAGGACCTCTGAGCAGCCACAGAAACCTGCTGGCCAGTGAAAGCTGATAAGATAAGACATCGCATTGAGGAACAAATAAAATGAAAGGCCGGAAGGGGCTGACCAGGCGAAGGCATCAAACTGTAACACAGACCTGCTCGAGCCACCAGCATGAGGGACCACAATGAGGACGTGAAGCTGCGGCAAGAATGGCCCTGCAGCCTTCTCAAAGCTCACAGGGTCAGACCTGCGGGTCCATGAGAGCCAACGAGATCAGGCGACTGGAGACTCCAAACGAGTTGACCACCCTGACCTCTAAACCGAGAGCCCTGATAGGGTCAGACACCCACAGGTCCACACACAGTGTGTCAGATTCTGAAGCCATCAGTGCCAGGGTCTGTGAAGGTCCTGGGGTTGAGGTGGACCAAACCTGATAAGACGAGCCACCAAAGTGGACCTGCAGGCCCTCGGGGGGCCAACACGATCAGGCACCTAGAGAGCTGATAAGTGTAAGTGGTGAAGTGAGCACGCCGGCCCAAGATGAGGCTGAACTGGCACCCCCGAGAGACACAGTGCCCCCCTGAAGAGAACGGATCAGATCAGTCGATGGATTCTGGATCTGGCGTGGGACAAGCCCCTCACTCCCTGAGGCCGAGCCTGCAGCCCCCGGTCCGCCATTAAGGTCAGCAGAGCCCCCCATCTGTGCAGAGACTGATGACTTTCCTTTCATACGTCCCACAGGCCACTTCACCCAGGTGGTGTGGAAAGACTCCAAGGAAGTCGGAGTGGGCAAGGCCACCGATGGGAAGACCATCTACGTGGTGGGCCAGTACAAGCCCGCCGGCAACATCAGCAACGATGGCTTCTTCCAGAAGAACGTCCTGCCGGCCAACAGCTCAGGTGAGCGTTGCACCCTGGGGTCTTGGTGGGGGTGGTGGGCTGAGCATGTCGTTGCGGACGGGTGGGCAGTCGTCCGGCATTAAACTGCATGGTGCCTGTGACATGAATGTGGCGCCTGCCGCCATTAACACACACTGACCAGGAGCCTCGTTCGCCGTCTGCCATTAACACAGTGACCAATGACCAGTGTCCACTCGGCCACAGCCTGCCTTTAGCACGTATGGACGGTCACCGGCCCCCCTGCCTGAACCTGCACGTGGTCGGCATTTCGTATCACCATCCACTCAGAGTTCCCGACGACCCCCTCAATGTTGTCTCTTTTCTCTACAGCCCACTAAGCGGGCAGTGCCACGTAGAGCTTGGCCTGTTTCCCATGAGCCTCTGCAGTAGCCGACGTGTCCAGAGGGTACAGACGGCCATGTCCAGCAGCTTCCTGTCGGCTCTGCTTTTTGTATTCATACTTCGCGCTTTTCTGTCTGCTTTACGTTAGTCACAAAATAAAATCTGCTTTGAGCCACAGTGCCACCAGCCTCGTGTGCCCGAGTTGTTAATGGAGCCTCTCTTCGGGGTCAGCAAGAACAAAACGTCGGAGCGTGGACCACCAGGGCGAAGGGGTTCATGAGGACGGCTGTACAGTATAGTGTCTCTCACAGCTGGCAGGTCACCTAATGCCACCACCATCCTGCCACCTGGCCCTTGGCCTGAAGGTGTCACATCTCAAGCCACCATCTCGCCCTTGGCACCCTGCTGCTGCTGCTCTGACTCCTGCACTGTTCAGCCTGGCCCAGCCGGTTTCCTCCGGTTTTGTACTGGCACAGCCATTTGGGGGTGGGGGTTAAAAACGCTCCTAACCACGGAAGTTACCAGAAGGCCAGCAAGTGCCATCTCTGTCTGCCAGCCTGCCCCTAAGGACTGTCAGTGTGACTCGTCCACCAGCCGCAGGATCCTGCCCGACTTGTGTGAATTTGCATTCCTGAGGGAATTCCGATTCAGCAGGTGAGCCGTCGACTTTGCGCTCCTGACCCGCGCGATGAGGACACGTCTGCTGTCACCGCTACCGAATACAGCGCCTTTCGTCTCGGGGGGCCAATCCAAAGAAGACAATGTGCAAGTTTCTATTGTGCCTTTCATCATGACGACTGCTGTACGTCACTTCTGCTGTTATATAGCGCCTTTCATCACTCCATGTGTTTGAGTTTCTTTTCTTTTTGTCGTCCCACTCATGGCCGTCAGCTCGTCCACACCTACTGAGCACCGATACAAACCCTGGAGGGGTCACTGCCTCACTGTCCGGGGGTCCCAACCTCACCTGACGCACCCTGTGTGCACTTTAAGTGTTCTCCCCGTGTGGCTCTTCTACTCCCACATCCCAAACATGTTGGCATCAGGCTGGTTGGTGATTGGCACGTATTTGTGACTGGCATCCCATCCAGGCTCGGCTCCTGCCTTGCACCCAGTGCTGTAGGGATGGGCTCCAGTCCCCTAAGACCCTCAGATGATTGTAGGGGCTGTGAGCGTCTCATGTTAAGCTGGTGCTGTCGTTCCTCTGCGTTTATAGCGCCTTTCATTCCATAAGGCACAGTGGAGAGGGTGCTGGACTTCTGGTTCAATTCCCACCTGTGACTCGGGGGTCCTTTTTTTATGTTTGATTTTCATATAGTGCCTTACAGTGTGTGCTAATCTTTAATCTGTGTTTACTGTATATAGCGCCTTTCGCCAAGCACAGTAAAAGGCTCAGTCCAGACTCAATGCTCTCCAGCAGCTCGCCCTTCACTTTTGAATTCTATTTGTGTTTTCATCACCTGCACCACCACAGGGCAGCCCGTTTCTGGGTGGCATGGTGGCACAGTAGTCCATGCTGTTGCCCCACAGTTCCTGAGACCCGGGTTTAACTTGTGGCGGCCTTCTTTTCTCCTGGTCTTCTAATTCTTTCCACACCCCAGACATGTACCGGTCAGGCTGATTGATCATTGAATGGCACATGTGGGTGAGTAGGCCCTTCCAAGGACTGGCATCCCCTCCAGGCTTGGCTCCTGCCTCGTACCCAGTGCTGCTGGGATGGGCTCCGGTCTCCCAGACCCTGAGCTGATTGAAGACGCTCATGAGATGTTTGTAGCATTCATTTAAAAGGGTGTGGTGAGTCCATCACGGTGTTTATAGCGCCTTTCACTCTACAAGGATGTGGCACAGTGGAGGGCACACTGGACGCTGGTTCAATGCCCATGTGTGACTCGGGGAGCTGCTCCAATAATGTGAGCATGGTAAAGGTGGGACTGTGTATGTAAAGTGTGTGAAATGGCGCTATATAAAATCATGAGTGTTTATACAAAGGGAATCTTATATAGCGCCTTACATTGCGTGCCTTTCACCAAGCACAAGGAAAACAATCCTTTAAACACAACAGCTCACTGAATTCCATTTGTGTTTTCATCACCCACATACGCAGCGTCTTTCAGTCCCCAAGACCCGGGTTCAACTCATGGCTGCCATGTTTTCTCCTGGCATTCCCATCCCAAAGACATTCAAGTCGGGCTGACTGTCTGCTCTCAGTGTGGCTGGTGTGACCCTGAGCTGGAGAAGCAGCTTAGAAAACAGGTGGATATGTTTGTGTGACCCATCCAGGCAGGACTGGTGCCCACCTTGTGCCCATTTTGAACTAAGTGGGTACAGAACATGAGCAGCTGACTGAGAGAGTGCATCCTTAGCGCGGGCAGTGCCCTCCATCATCATTTGTTTGTCTTGTTTTGTGAAATGACTGACCCATACGCCCACCGGTCCATCCTTCGTTGTCTTGTTACATCTTGATGTCCACTCTGGGTCAGGATTGGAGCCAATTCTGGACGGGACTGCCAGGCAGGCATAAGGCATACTGGGTAGTAGGCAGGATGTGTTGTCTGCGGGGGATTTGGGGTCTCTGGAGTAGTGGGACAGATAATTAAATGCCAGGCCTAAATGTACCCGGCAGTCGTCTGTCTTCTCCATGTACTGAGAGAATCGTAATGGAAGAGACGGGCAGCCCCGCCAGACTGACGGGCACCTCCAGTGGTCACACTCGCTTCGCTGAGCAAACTGGACCAGAAATCAAACACAGGTTCAAGCACAGTGTGGCTGCAATGCTACATAAAGAAATAAAAAGGGCCACAGGGTCAGCGTGGGCACATTAGAGGGTCAGCATGCAGAGCGTGGCACTTTGTTACTGCCACAAGTTTCAGGTTGGTGACGACTCCAAAAGTATCTCTTAATCTGATCAAAAAATGGAGGGGTGAGTGAAGGGAGAACGGCAGGAACTCAACATAAAGGGCTTCCTGAACTGGTGGGGGGGGCTGCTTGCCCACCGCTCCTCCGGACTGATACACCCCACACTTCTGTGACAACAAGTGGCTTTTAAGACTTGACCAACCTGCCACCCTCTGACTACTCTGCTAGTGTCTGGTCACCCTGGCCGTCCAGAGCCCAGGCCATTGACATGGCTGAAGGTGTGTCACTGCCCAAAAGTAGCCCCCTTCGGAGAGTCAAGTAACCCCGACGTGAGTGGAGTGGGTGGGTGGGCATCCACGGACCGCTGCCAGCCTCTGCCCTCTAGTGGCAGCCCTAAAGGTTTCCTTCTTGGTGCCTCCGGCTGTGGCCCACAGGCTTTACTTACAAGTTCCGGGGTGGGGGTCTCTGACCCCCTAATTAACACTCTGGAAATAAAAATTGCGTGATTAAGTCTACTGGGAAAAAAAACGTTGTGAATCACTGGGCGCCCATTACGGAGTTTGCGAGGAAAGCAAAAAGCGCAGCACGGGCCGGTCTTGTGGTCAGCGGTCAGCGAGCGCGTCCTCGAAAGCTGGAAGATTCCAGAAGGAGGGCGGGGACTTCGACGGGTGTGTCGCGCCGGCGTTGGCGCTCCTTACCGACGGGCATCCCCGAGTGATGCTGAAGAGAGAGGCAGCGAGTACCGATGCGCTGATGCCGACAGTGCGGAGGTTTGTGACAGCGCGAGGCGAGCCGCGTCGTCTTGTCTCCCGTGCACAGTCGGCTCGACGGTCCCGTTAGATTGTTAAGGTCGGTGAGGCGCTGCCGTTTATTTTAAATACGGAGGTGAAGCGGAGGCTGTGCTGCTAGGAGAACTTCAACTCCCAGCACGCTGCAGGAGCGCGCAGGGGCCGACGGGAGGAAACCTTGCTCGGCGCGTACTTTTAAGGAAGTCGGCGCTGGCCGTTACGTTATTGTTGTTATTATTGTTATTTATTACTGTATATACTCTCTATCAGATGTCCCAATTGTGCATGCTGTGGAGGTTTCACGTCATTTATCTGTACGTTTATTTGGACAAAACTGAACATATGTAATGTTTATTTATGTCTCGCGGCTGATAGCATCGTTGATTCCTGCACTTATACAATTAAATGTTTTTAAAATAACATACCACGTATATTGGACGTTAGACCTACAAATGCTGACATGTCTCACACTAATAAAAATACATTTTGTAACAGCTGCCTGACACGTCGGGGCGTTACCGCTGATTTTGACAGTAGGACTCCGCATTTCTCCACATCTGCCTACGAGTTCACGGGTCGCCGTTGACCGCTGCAATATGGCGGGCGCGCAGACGTAAAGCGGTCAACGGCACTCTGGTCCTGGAGGTCCGCGGTGCCTGCTGGCTTTTGCTCTAACCAATTTTTTTTTTTTTTAATGGGAGTCCGTTTATTTACTACTAAAGCCATACATTCCTCTGCTTTGAAAGGAGCCCAGCTGAGATGGTTCGGATGTCTGATTAGGGCGCCTCCATGGTGATGTGTGCCTGGCATGTCAAACCTGGAGAAGGCCTCAGGGCAGACCCTGGACATGCTGCAGAGATCAGACCTCTCAGCTGGCCTGGGGATGGAGGATGTGATGTGGCGAGTGAAAGGGATGACTGGGCATCTTGGCTTAGACTGGTGCCCCAAGACCCACGTGTTTTTGAGCTTTGCTTTGGCTGACTCGCTTGGTACGATGCAGAAGCCTTACCCGCCCGTTTGAGTTTTACGTTTTCATTGTTGCCAGCCATCGG
Source organism: Polypterus senegalus (assembly GCF_016835505.1). Taxonomy (NCBI): domain Eukaryota; kingdom Metazoa; phylum Chordata; class Cladistia; order Polypteriformes; family Polypteridae; genus Polypterus; species Polypterus senegalus. Next base: position 3,282,968 of record NC_053166.1, on the reverse strand, counting down.
TTTATAATGAGTTGCAGATGACAAAGGAGCCACCAGCAGCTCTCCTGCTCACGTGTTCCCATTTAGACCTGCACGCCAGCCTCACAAAGTATCCACGTTAGTACAAAGTTTTGAAGTAAACGAGAGACGAGGGACGGACCAAAGGGTACAAATCTGCTCCAGAAAGCAAAGCACAGGGATAACATTCTCGGAAAATGAAAAATCTCCAATGTGACGAAGATTTGTCCTGGAGGAATGAAAACGGCAACAGGCCACCAAATGAAATCCAAGTGTCACGATCTACTTACGAAACCGCGGACCGCCAGGACCAGCGCTGAGTACCCCCGATCTCCACTACGTGGACTCACAGGAATCTGGCAGGGCAGGAACGTTTGTTGGGATTGGCGACTCTGAAACTTGTCCTTCCTTAGACGGCACTTGGAGTTTGCAGGGTGATGAGCTGCCAATGTGGGCACAATGCCAGGTAAGATTCAGGATTTAGCCCACTCTGGAGCCCAAAGGGGTCCCCCAGAATCCCACCGGAGGTTTTGCACGCCCTGTGCTGATTATTGGCAGGGCCTGTGGACCCCAGCAAACTCAGCTTGAGGTGCCCACCACCAGGATGTGTGTGTCAAGCCCATTGTTCTGTCATCACCCACATCAATGGGCAAAGTGGCACAACTTGAGCTGTAAAGCATCCTAAGTAGGCATGTGCCATCTCTTTATGGTTTGAGGAAATGACATCCAGTCGTTTTCTACCCGAGACCCTGACGTTGGAGTGTCCACCTCAGTGCAGTGCCCCCAGTCTCGACAGATACACGTGTCCTGCTCCTGTCCCAGATCAGTCACCAATGAGGAGGTGGCATCCGGGTCACTCACTCAGTGGACACGTAATAACTGAAATGCAGTTTGACCCTGGAAGTCTGGTGGTTTGTTAACATCTCGTGCTCCTCCACCGCTGACCGTTTTGGGCCTGAAGGACCCGCTGGTCACTCTTCACAAACCACCGTCTGTCCCACTTCTAGCTTTCAGGATGAACAAGGAGGTGGCATCCAGTGCTGCCAGGCAGGAACCACACCTGGATTGGAGGCCAGCCCGTTAGGGGACACCCTGACACAACACGAGCAGTCCCAGTCGGTTCAGGATAAAATCCCACCTGCACGCCGTGGATTTGTCCGGATGAGGAAGCGACTGAATGGTTTGGAGGACCAGGGGGTGCAGGTCAGGGTGCCACAAACCTGATGGCCGTCACTCGTGCAGGTCTGGCAGCACAGCGCCTCCCACTGGACCTTTAGAACGTGTCCGGCGATTTGCGGGGTCACAGGTCACCTCACACACCCACGCCATGGGATCTTCTGTTGTGGTGGTGACACCGTGTGGCCAAGCCCTGGAATTACACTCCTAGCCTTTCAGCTCAGTGGCGCTCACGCCTCCATTCGGACACCGACAGGCCAGACACAGAAGTGAGCAGCTCAGCTGAAGGCCCTGGGCAGGGTGGACATTGGGCATACATGAGCGACGCGCCTCATTCTTATTAACAGATACTTGGAATGAAATGGGAGAGGTGCAGACACCCTAAACGGGGGCCGCCATGCTCTGGGCTCTACGCACACTGTGTGCCCTTGGCCAGCTGGTCATCGAGCCCCCCAGCGATGAACCATTAAAGTGCTGCTCTTTTGTGCTTCACCCTTTGACACTCATCTTGTGAGCCACAGTAGTGCCCACTTGGTCCAGTGGCATTTCCATTATAGGATTGTGAGAAGCAGGGAGTGGGAACCCACCCTGGATGGGGTGCCAGACCACCTCAAAGATACATTGACGCTCACATCAGTCAGTTTAGAGTCACACTAAGCCACACATCCTTGACAGGAACACCAGGGTGCCATCCAGACCCACGCTGGGTAAGCAAAGAGCAGACAGTTGGACCCGAGTCCCCAGCACACCCAGCTACCCCAAAAGCCTGCCTTCTGACCAGTGATGCCCGTTCAGATTTTCTCCGGGTGGCCTGGTTGTCGGGGCTGATATTTGGGCTCTGGCCACAAGGTGGCACTGCTCTCTTTGAGTCTCACTGTCCCATTTCCTGTCTTGTGTGTGTCACTGCAGGTGGGCAACCTAAGTACAACGACCCAGACTCGGCCCCCAAGAAACTGGCAGACAAGAACAGCCTGGCAGCGCGGCCACTTTCCATGGCGGAGTTTGAGACGGAGGCCCTCGAGTGTCACAACGCATACCGCAAGCTCCATGGAGTGCCAGCCCTCAGCCTCAGTCGAGAGCTGTGCCAAGATGCCCAGCAGTGGGCCAACCACCTGGCATCACTGGGAACCATCCAGCACAGCAACAGCAACTATGGAGAGAATCTGTACTGCAAGTGGAGCTCCAACAAGGCTGATGCCACTGGTGAGATGCTGTGCCCACCTTTCTGCCCAGCCTTTTTGCCCAGCCTTGGGCCGCCTAACTTCTACGGTACCTTCTATTCTCCACAGGTAAGGATGTTGTCGACTACTGGTACAGCGAAATCAAGGATTACAATTTCCAGACGCCAGGCTTCCAGTCCAACACAGGTAGAGCAGCAGGCACCATGAGGATGGCATGTCCTTGTTATGTCTCTGCCCTGCTCTGCCACTTCCTCCTTTTCTTTTTTGACACAGGCCACTTCACTCAAGTCGTCTGGAAAGATTCACGCAACCTGGGCATCGGCAAGACAGTAAATGCCAAAGGGATGGTGATAGCAGTGGCACGCTACGACCCAGCAGGGAATATCACCAACCCAGGGTACTTTGAGAAGAATGTGCGCCCACGAGGAGCTGCTGCAGCCTCCAATGATACCCTGCCAGAGGGTGGCAAGAAGATGGCAAATCCAGGTGAGTGGGGGCCACAGCACCCAACTTGATAAGTAAGCAGCCAATCCTATTGTGTCAATGACTGCCATGATGGGCACATATGATGGGCATCCTCTCCTGGTCTGGTTGAGGTAAATGGGCATACTCTCAAAGGAGGGCATTGCTGCTCAACTTTCACATGCAGACGCCACCTGCCCGCACCATTGGCATTGTGGCCCCCTTGTGGCCGTGCCGTGTATGCGCTGTGTTCTCCGTCTGTCAGTTGTGACATTCTTGTCACGCTTCTCTGTCATTGCAGGTGGCGACAACTTTGCCAAGGACTTTCTTCAAGCCTGCAATGAACGGCGGGCTTGGCATGGCGCAAGGCCCCTTGAGCTCAACTCCCAGATCAGCAGAGATGCCCAGAGTTGGGCCGAGCATCTGGTCAAGCTGGGGACCCTCAAGCACTCGGACACCAAACTCGGGGAGAACATCTGGGCACAGAGGGGACCCCCGCAAGCCACCGTGTCAGGTATGTGGCTCGTAGTTGGCGCCGTTCAGTGAGGCTGCAGGCCCTTGGAGTGAACTGCTGACCGCTGTGACTTGTGCTTTTCAGGGGCACAGACGGTGGAGGCCTGGTACAAGGAGGTGGACAACTATGACTTCTCCAAAGCAGGCCACCAGGAGAGGACAGGTAGGGCACAGTGGCGCCAGGTTTCTCCCATTCCCCATGGGGTGAAGCACCTCTGTGATGTCTGGAGTGGTCTGCTGAGGTCACCTCCTCACGTTAGATAACTGCGCCCGCTCCTCCCGTCTCACAGGTCACTTCACCCAGCTGGTGTGGCGGAGCTCCACGGAGGTTGGTGTCGGGAAAGCCTCAGATGGGAAGGGGCTCATCGTCATCGTCGCACAGTTTAGTCCTGCGGGGAACATCACCAACCGGGGCTACTACGAGCGAAACGTCCTGCCAAAGGGGTCAAAGGTCACAGACGAGCCTGTAGAGAAGGAGATGGAAAAGCTGCAGCTCACCAACCAGGTGGTTCCCATTGCAGGTGAGGCCCCGGGCACTGAATGCCACTGGTGGGGTTCAAAGGTCCAAGCTGGGCCTGGATGCCCGCTGCTGGTACTCAGTGTCTGCCACTCTTGCCCTCCAGCTGGACAGCTACAGCTGTTCTCGTCCTCCCTGCTTGATGCTCATAACCGATTCCGCCAGCAGCATGGCGCCGGACCGCTGACCTGCAGCAGCTCTCTCTCAAGGAAGGCCCAGCAGTGGGCTGAAGCTTTAGTGGGCATGCGGGCCCTGAAGAGCAGTGGGATGGACTACGGGGAGAACCTCTGGTATCGCCAGGGCAACAGCCTCACTCTGCCCACAGGTAAGTTGGTGTGACATTGGGGGACATGGCATGAGGGGACAGAAAATGTTGAGCTGAAAGCCCAGATGAGTGAGCGGTCAGTATGGTGACACTTGTCGGGCACTCTGCATTCTGGTTGAAACGCGGTATAATTCGTTTTATTTTTATAGCACCTTTGCCATGCTCAACATTTCATTGACTTTCCAGCAAAGATGCCATCCACTGCTCTTTTGTGCCAGTTAAAAGTCACCAAACTGTGTCCTGTACCCGTCCATAGGCAAGGCTCACGATGACCTTTCACTGTCAATGCCACACACAACGATATTACGGCGAATACCTGCCAGTGGCACAAAGCAAGTGGCACGTGAAATGTGTGAGGCACACTTGAATGAACTGCTTCTGATGTTTTGAACCCGTGACCATGCAGGAACTATATTGTGTTAAGTGGACAGCTACACCAGCTTGGCACCACCAAGATGCCAACCTCTCACTTTGACCCAGGGCAGGCACTGCCAATATGCAGCTGTGGTCCTGCTCCTTCAAAGCATGGGCATCTTCAAGGGGGCACTCTCACCACAAGGGGTAACAAGTCCTCTATCCCAGTGCCAGCCTTGACAACACAACACTACCTGGCATTGACTTCAGTCATACATGGAAGAAACGTTCCTATGGACATGAGGGGGTGCCCACGAGCTGCCTGAGCCCAAATAAGGCCAAAGCAAAACTGAAAGGAAGGTTAAACATGCCAGGGAGAGTCCAGAGCATGGCACAGAGACAAACCCACCACCGTGTACCTTTCATCAAGACATCCCTTCTAGTTGAACCCAAGGCTCACCGCCCCCAACTCCAAGCTAAGCAACCCCAAGAACAGAAGGGGTCTTCATGGCCTGCCCAGTTAATCCTAACAGGTACTCCCTGGAATCACTTTTGGGGTCCCCCAAATGTACCCCCTGTGCTTGTGACCCAGGATCGTTCTGTGCTTGGAATCACTGAAGGCCTGATGCCAGCTGCCTGGGGCTCCCTCTAGTGGGCACTGCAGAGGTGCTGGTGACCCCCAAGCACAACATGTGGGTCTTCCAGAGTGTCCTCTGCTGGCAGTATACTAATGGCTGTCCCCCTCAGCTCTGCTTCTGTCCAGTGGCGCCCCCTGCTGGTCACAACTGGTGTCACTATGTGATTCCATTCAGAAAGCCAGGGTCTCCCCTCTTTTCATTAGACTCCTCCATTACTAATGTCCGCTGCCATTTCCCAGTCTCTGTGTTTTGTGTCAGACTGGTCAGAGCGGGCATTTCTAGGTGCTGCCATTCTTGATGTTTGTTGTTTAACTAATTAATGATGAATGCTGTAGACTCGGGTGCAGATGGCAGTAAGCACTAAAAGGCTGCAGCTGTTCCAATGTTAGCCACTTCAATATCCAGAATAGCAAAGGTAAGAATGTGGAGCTGTTGTGATACGTTCTTAGTCCACCTTAATAAAAGAATAAGTGTGTGTGCGTGTGTGTGTGTGTGTGTGTGTGTGTGTGTGCGCTCATCTTTGTCATTCCAACAGTTGACGCATCACAAACATTTACCACTGCTTCCCATGAATCCCATACCAAATGGCACATAACAGACATGTCTGCATTGCATTTGTCATTCCAACAGATGGCGCTACTCAAACATTAAAACCGCTGTTGTTACAAATGACGTGTCAATGACAAACACGGTGGGTGGGTGCACTGCACACGTTAACACTGAGGACTACACAGGTTTCTTCAATTTCCACCCTTCGTAGGCGACTAGCACAGCCAGTTTCTTATAAATTTAAATCTCCAACTGCTGCAACAGGAATAAAGACGAGCGACTGAAACAATGACTGCAAAGAAAGATGACTGACAGATGACCTGCCACCACAGGGGGGCGCTAGAATTGGAATTGAGAATCCCCTGTTCTAAAGTAAGGGTACTGGGGGCCAAATGCAGCCCATCGATGGGCTCCGTACGTTCCATCCCTTTGAGAATTGATGTAAACTGGCACCAGTAGTCTGCAATGGGCACCAGTGCCACATATCTCCCTGTCAAGCTGCTGCTTCCCATTTTGGGTGCCCAGCAGAGGGGCTCAGACATGGCAGCTGTTTCACATCTGTGAGGGTTGACGTCCTCTTAAGGTCAAACAGATGTGACCACAATGAGGGGACAGGGTGACATGAATTGCTGCCATCTTTGAGCTTGCTGCCCTGTGGGGTGGCAGAACTGATGCCAACTGCTTCAAGGTGACTCTCTCCCTCTTGCTCTCTCCTGCAGGCACAGAGGTGGCCGAGGCCTGGTACAGTGAGAACACAAACTACAATTTCAGCACCCCCGGCTTCCAGTCAGGATCAGGTAATTTGGCATTGAGCAGGCGGCTGGGGTGAGGGTGGGTGTGCCCGACAGTGGCACTAACATGACCTGTGTCTCCCCTGCAGGCAACTTCACCCAGATGGTGTGGAAGTCCTCGTTGCAGATTGGCATTGGCCTGGCACAGGATGGCGATGGCCTGTTTATAGTTGTGGCCTTCTTTGACCCTGCGGGAAACATCACCAACCAGGGCTACTTTGAGAAGAACGTGCAGGCCTCAGCCACTAGGGGGCTCTCCATCAAGCTATCCTAATATTCGTAAGCCTCACTTACCCAACAGTCCTGCCCGCGACAGGAGATGGACTGCCTAACTGCAGCCCACAATAGTTATGATGAAGGTCACGTAATGCCCCCTAATCTTGACCACAGTGTAATCGGGCATTTGATGGGCATTTCATGGCTGATGTGGTGGGCATTGCGTGATTGGCCGCATAGATATTGTGGGCTGCAATTACACTCTGTTGCATGCTAGCAGTGCCCCCTAAAGTACCCCTGTATTTGTGATGTCCCATTTCTCTGCCCTCAGTCCTGCTAGCAGCATGCCTACTGTACCTGGCACTAAGCACAGTGAAGGTGCCAACACAAGAGCCATTGCTGCTGGTCACTCAGCTTGTCCGTTTCCTGGTCTGATGCACTGATACCCGTTCTGACTAAATGCAGGACCTCCTCATGGTCACCTGGGGGCAGCAGCGAGCCACACAAATGACTCCCACACCTTAAGCCCAAAGACTTGGCTGCACTTACTGAACCTCCTGGAAATGGCGGAGGAGCAGCAAACACGGAAAAGAGCAAAAGGGACAGGGAAAGCCAGGGGCAGATGCTGGCATTATGGGGTCCAGCTAGGCCACAATGCCACATTTGTGTAGGGGACGCAGAGGGGTGAGGCCTTTGGAATGCCACCCAGCAGGTTGGGGCAGCAGGGTGCCGGTCGCCACAGGGAATGAGATTGTTTATCAAGATGAATGCGCCAGGTGAAGCCCCACCCCTCCCCCATCCCCATGCCCCCTCCTCTTGGATGGACATACCCCTGCCTGCGCTGTAACCCGAGTGCCACCCCATATGCTGTTGCATGCGCTTTGCCCACCACGCTGTACTGAAGGCTTTTTTAGGTTGACAGCCTTGCCCAGTTTTCATGGACCTGGTCAGCCAAGTGGACGCCAGCAACTGAGGTGGGCAGGAGTCCCAGTGGTCTGGTGAGTTGTCGGTCAATTGTGCTTTTGAGGGTCCTGATGACCTCTGACTGGCCTCGCTTTTCCTTGTCTCCTGAAATATGCCACCACAAAACACACGAGTGGCAGGGCACCTAAGTGGTACCGTTACCAGGAGGGTATGAACACGCAGCTCGTGTGCGTCTGAGGGCACCTTATAGTGTGAAAGTCGCTATATAAAATAAAGGCTAACAATTCTGAAGAGGACACACTCAGAGCTCCTTACTTTCTGTGTGACTCATGACAGTGTGACAGTCACATCTTGACAAAGGGGTCATGACCAGGGCATTCCGCCATGTCTCGATGGCCCGCAGTGTGAGGGTCTGTGGAGCTGAGTGAAGAAAGAGTAAAATGGTGGTTAGTTTACAGCTGGCACATGGGCACACTGGCTATCGCTGCTGCCTCCCAGAGTCACCAATCTGGGTTTGACTCCTGTGCCCAGGGGTTTTACGTGTTGTCCCCGTGTTTGTGTCCGTTTCCCACTTCACTCACAACAAAAGAGACACTTCTTTGATTAGTGGGTGGTCTATCGTATGAGTGGGCCCTGGCACTCCATCAGCTGACTTAGACTGAATGCTGCCTGCTGTGCTCCTTCATATCGGAAAGTGGTGATGGCGCCCCCTCTTGGTGAACTGCAGAACTGAACGAGGCCTAAACTGAGGAACAGAAGCAAAAACAACCAAAGTCCACTGTGGGCCTCGTCATCGGTGATGGGCACCCCTGCCCCCTCACCTGCTGGCCATGATCTTCACACCTTTCAGGCTGGAAAGGCGCTATATCAAGTGCACATTGTCTCTCAGCTTTATGTGTCGATTAGCGCTGGTCTGCTTCTCCTCTTGTGTCGCTCCTTTTGTTCTTGCAATATTTACAATAAAGATCAATCAATCAATCAATCCATCAATCCATCCACTTCTGCTGTTATCGTCTGGATTCATCCTGAATGTTCTGTGGTTAGTTAGGACCCTTGAGGATTGGGGGGCCCACCTTCATTGTCGGCTGATGAGACTGAGCCATTCTGGGGGGCACCACCCTCATTGTCGGCTGGTGGACTCATGCCCATCTGAGGTTTTTGTCCCATCAGACCCTCGGTGTAATTCGTTTTCTTGATTATTGTTTTTCTTTGTTTCCACTGACTGACTTCCATTTGTGAAGCACCTTGAATTATACTCGGTACTGGAAGGCGCTATATAAATGAATGTCCTTGCTGATAAACTATCTGGGGCCGTCAGTAGGAATGGGTGAGTATCTCTGCTTAGTCCAAAGTGCTAAGATGGGCGAAGTGTCTGTGTGCCCCCCCGCCTGGACAGGCCAGGGCCCGGGTGGGTGTTTGGTGTTGGCCCACTTCCTGCAGCTCTGGCTGCTCAGCGACTTTTAGGCTCGGCTGCCTGAGGGGCCTTCATTCTGCATGGAATTTCTGCTGGACATTGGTGGGGTTGGGCACAGACAGCGGCTTGGACTTGCCCGTCTGCACCCCCAGGTGAGGACTGCCTGCTAATTGGTGGCTTCCTTTGTGTCTCCTTCACACCACCTTGTTTCTTTGATGGCATGCGGTCCTGTGTTACTAAGATAAACAAACTCCATAGCAACGCTTGTGCTATTCAATGGCCACTGCTGCTCTCAGCCCCGGGGCTCTGTGCTGCGCCATGCCACCCATTCTCTGGACACTCCACAGGCTGAGCTTAGGGGGCACCAGAAATCGGCATTGAAAAAAAAGTGATGGGCAGAGTGACTGAAAAAAGTCACAGAGGGGACAGCACGTCATGGAGATGACAGGTTTCTGAGGGACATGAGCTACCTGAAATGAATGAAAAACTCCAACTGGATTAGGATGTGGGCACCAAACACGACAGGGTGATGCCAGCGCTGGGGAATGTCATTCGACATGCTGGGAACCACACGGCATATAATCATCGACAGACCACCTGAGAGAGCTTTAGTCCAAACACAGCTGAGCCACGAATCAGCACTAGGGTATGGATATTGGGGGGGGGTTTAGGTGATCAAAGTGGACAACCCACTATATGCCATCAGCAGGGAGCGCCTCTGAAAGGTGGGCGGCCTGGAAGGGGACATCCAGATGCCCAAGAGGCCCACTGCATCGGACTCAGGCAGGCCATCCTTACTCGGCAGGGTGCCATCAACAACAGAGTGACAGGCTGACACTCAAGAACACCCTGAGTGGGCACACTGGCCAATTAGGACCCCCGGTCTCCACACAAATGAGCCGGCCTTTAAAATTGTGCATCTGAGCCTTTAAATGAGGGAGACGAGGCTCTGAGGAGGCACTTTATGATCCTCGACATGAAGAAGTGCAGCAGGAAAGCCGACTCACTCTGAGTGGACTTGAGGAAGACGCCTGCAGTCAGTCGGGCGCGGGACTGGACCTGCCCAGTTATCTGTTATATAGCGCCTTTCACACTGTCTGTTTTATTTGGTGTCTTCCTGTCTTTAATCAGAACATTTCAAATCTAACTGTCTATCGTCTTGCTTTATATAGCGCCTTTCATATTTCTAGATAGTACTTTATTTGTGCCAATGGGGAACACAAGCTTTCTGCTGTCATCGAAATCAAAGCTGATCTCATTTTTAAAGCTGATTGGTAATTTAGGGTTAGGGTTTTTAATCTCGAGGGACAATTTAGAGGCACAAAGCAAGAGAAATAAAACTCACAGGGCAGATAATAAAATGCGGCCAACTAAAGAGTGGATTCAGTGGGACACATGGAGGACGCGTTTAACTGCCCGAGAGCAGAGAGGTGCTCCTTGGCACAAGCCGTGTGTGTGTGTGTGTGCAGACCCTTCTACAGTGCTGCACGCGGCCCCCGTGCCTTATGGTGACCGCCACCTCCTACCCAGTGGCCCAGGTGTTCCCCTCTTCTTCACGGATTTAGTGCCTGTAACTCCACGTCCACTCCGGCCCTCGGTCAGTGAGTCTATCCCGCTTCTCGGTGCCACTTTGAGTAAGATTGGCATTAATCCTGGCATCGTTGAGAGGCCCCCCTGCTGCTGCTCATCTGTGTGGAGTTGGCATGTTCTCCATGCTGTCGTCTTTTCTGCTTTTTCTCTGAATGTCTGGTGTGAGTGACTAAATTCTGAGCGGTGACGTATTGTAGTTATGAGGGTGACATACTGTAGTTATGAGGGTGACATATTGTAGTTATGAGGGTGACATATTGTAGTTATGAGGGTGACATATTGTAGTTACTGCCTATATTAATATCTATATCTGCGCTAAGCAAGCCAGGGTGGGTGAGCAACTTCAGAAGCTGGCTGATGTCACATACCCAAGCAGACTTGACAGAAATGTCACAAAAGAAGGAGAAGAGCTGAACATAAGAAATGTTTGGGAAGGACGAAAACGTAGTGGAAGGAGACCTCTAGTTTGGGAATGTCAGCTGGCGACGCCGTCATGTCAGATGATGTGTAAGCATCGATTCAGCACTGCCACGTAAATTCAAGGGTCTCGAACTGAGAGCCTTAGCTTGCTGACGGTGCTGCCACGGGCTGCTGTGACTGATGGGGTGTAGCCTTCATCATGAAGAGAGCTTAAAGGCGCACAGACAAGCTTCCTCCTGCCCGCTTTGTGACTCTTGTGGACAAAAAGTCTCTCAGATATCATAAAGCAGGAGCTGCCTGGTCAGATGGCCCTAAGGTGGACGAGTCTACCTGAGGGTTCATTCCTGTCTTGTTCCTGATGTTTCTGGGATTTTAACCAACACCACAAACCAATATTCCACCATCTGACCCCGTTAAGAGCTGGCATGGACTGGGTGTTGGTCAGGGTTGTGGGGTCCAGCGGCTGAGGGGCATTTGTTGGTGAAGTGAGATTCACTGATCATGACTTTGCTGACTTTGCTCTGATCTTCAATGGAGGCTCTGATCGGGGGTCTCGAGAGACTGAGTGAGGGGTCTGAGTGTCTGGGCTGGCGAGGGTACTTTTAAACACCAAGAGCCAGGCCTTCAATGAGCTCTTGGGCACGGCCATCTGCAGAGAGAGTGTCGACCTCGTCATTGAGAGGTTTACTGACCTCGGCAGTGACATTCATGTGACTCTGGTGACTCTTCCTATGAAGTCAGTAGAGGGACTGAGAGAGCATAGGGGGCCATGAGGTCACTTTAAAGGGGTGTGTGGTGGTCCTGAAATCAAAGGTCCAAGTCTTTAGAGTCCTGGTGCTCCCTGTTTGTGAGACATGGACGCTCTCCGGTGACCTGAGATGAAGACTGGACTCCTTTGTGTGGGTCTGTTTGGAGGGACTTTAGGGGCCACTGGTTTGACTTTGTGTTGCTCACGGGGTCCTGAATGAGTCACATGACCTGCATTGTGAAGGAGCGTCAGTAACGGCCCGAGTGGCTGGACCAGGCCAAGGGGAAGCCCACATAACACCAGGCAGTGGCAGACAGAGGGTCATTTCTGGAAGGTGGGACTGGACTGCCAGTCTTCCTGCAGCCAACCAGGATCCTGCTACCCGCTACCCGCTCACGTCTGGTCATGATGATGCGTTTTTATTATTCTTCACAAATATCTCTCTGCTTATTTTTTTTTTTTTAAATAAAGACAATTTCCTTCTGGGGGTTAATGAAGTGCCCTACTGGTCAGAAGTTTTACAACAACTCAGTTGTTTCAGTTTTTATGGAAAATCTCGCAGTTTAATGTTTCATGAAATCAAAGCATAAAACGAATTAACAATGGCAAGTCAAGGAAATGAGTCAAGGAATCTTCTTCTTCTTCTTCTTCTTCTTCTTCTTCTTCTTCTTCTTCTTCTTCTTCTTCTTCTTCCTCTGTCTGCTGTTCCCGTTAGGGGTTGTCACATCAGATCATCTTTCTCAATATCTTCCTGTCCTTGTCATCTTCCTCTGTCACAATCGTCACCTGCACGTCCCCTCTCACCACATCCATAAACCTTCTCTTAGGCCTTCCTCTTCTCCTCTTCCCTGGCACCTCTATCCTTAGCACCCTTCTCCCAGTATACCCAGCATCTCACCAAACCAATGCCATCTCGCCTCTCTGACTTTGTCTCCCACCCATCCCACCTGAGCGGACCCTCTAATGTCCTTGTTCCTAATCCTGTCCATCCTCGTCACACCCATCTTTAACTCTGCCACCTCCAGCTCTGCCTCCCATGCCCACGTGGGTGGCACCTTTAAGAATTGTCCTTCTTCCTGCCACTCGCCCTGTCACCCCGGCAGCACAAAGTCTCCTCTTCACAGTCCAAAGTGACACTCGTGTACTTGAAGCTGCCTGTGATCAGGCCAGCTGGTGACCCTCAGAAACTCGGCTTGTGATTGTGATGTGACTTTGGCTCTGCCACATCTCTTCCTGTCAGAATGTCTTCCAGTTCCCAGTTGCCATTGGACTGTGTAGGACACACTGGGCTCAGTTTCTCTAAACGTAAGGCCTGCACTTGTGAGGGTAGTGGTGCTCTGTCTCATTTCATTTGTCATGTTGTCCAAGTCGGACTTCAGAGGGTGCGGTGACACAGTCGGCTCCAACTCTGCTTTGAGTCACGCAGAAGGGTTTGAAGTAATCAACACAAGTTGGGACACCTGAGCAAATTGTTTGCTTCAACTTGTAAAGTTTCATTGACTTGAACTGCTGCACAACTTCTGTAGCTTGCGACCTGAAGAAGATTCATTTGAAATATTCTGAAATGTCCATGTTTTTCAGTTTTTGCGAACCTAAACTTTATAAATGTAAACCTCTGGCAGTTTACTGCTTGCCACTTCACCATTTTAGACCATTCATCGCCTCTCAACTCATTCAATTTGAAGAAAAACTGGAAAATGGAGGAGTTCTGAAACGTTTGACATGAGGTTTACATCAAATACCTTCCTCAAATGCCAACCACTGCTTTTCCAATTGAAAACTTTAGATGTAAAGAGACAGACGGGTATATTCAGGGGTGCGTTTACGAGTTGGGGGTCCCAGGGCTTAACCCCACCCACCTTGGTGATCTGAGGGAGCAGAAATAAACTCGTCAAAGCTCAGGAGTCGCCTACCTCTGAATGGAGAGTTCACAAAAACTGCAGGGAGTGTGAGAGTGAAAGAGAGTGAGAGTGAGAGAGAGTGAGAAAGAGTGAGAGAGAGTGAGAGAGAACGAGAGAGTGAGAGAGAGAGAGTGTGAGAGAGTGAAACTCATCAGAGATCAGGAACAGGGACAGAGGGGGTGACGCCAAAGCTCAGAATTCTATGTGGCAGAGGAATCAGAAGTAAACCTGATCCATTTGGTATAAAAGCCCAGACAGAGGTAATGAATTTAGGGGGAATTATTGACTCGGACCTTCATTTAAAATGACTTATTAATCAGATTAGCAGGACAGCACTTTTTTACCTAAGAAATATAGAAGACGTTAGGCCCCTTAGAACTTTGCAGGACGCTTTTGTTTTCAGTCGGCTAGATTACCGTAACACACTCCACTCAGGACCACCAAAAAAAACATCAATCGATTGCAATGAGTGCAGAATGGAGCGGCCAGAATCTTAACTGGGAAAAGAGAATCCGAGCACATCACCCCAGTTCTGATGTCACTACACTGGTGACCTGTGTCATTTAGAATTGACCTGCGTATGGCTGTGTGCGGTTTACAAAGCCTTCAATAATCTGCTCCATCCTAAATCTCTGAACATCTCTCACCTGACACCCCAAATCGTAACTTGATATCTTCAGATGAGGGTCTGCTTATTACTGTAAGAGTTAAACTTAAATGAAGTGGTGAGGCTGGCAGGCGGCCTTCTGCTGATACGCTCCTCAAATCTGGAATACGAGTTTACCGATAGACGTTCGCCAGGCTGATACGGTGGAGCACCTTAAACAACTGCTAACACCCCGTTAGGTTAACTTGGCTTCCTCAGAGCTTCATTTTAGTGTTTGCTGTATATGCATTGAATTATCATTTCTAATCTGTCCTAAGCCCTGCTGTTCTCTGCTGTTCTTTTTCCAACTTTCTGTGGTGATGATCTGCACCCCCACCACCTGATCAGGGTGCCATGCAGTCCCTCCATGGATGGATTGAAGGCCAGAGGTCCACATGACCAGCATCATCATCATCATCATCATCTAATTCTTCCACATGTAAAATGAAAAACGAGAGGACTGATTGAGATCATTGATGTGCCCTCGGACCCCCTGCAGATTTTGTTTTTTTTTTTCTCCAGCCCTCTGGGTTTTTTTTTCTTGTTTTTTTCTGCCCTCTCTGACCATCGGACCTCACTCTATTCTTTGTTAATTAGTGAAGTCTGATTTGATGTTTATATTGTAAAGCACTTTGCGCTCCATCATTTGTATGAAAATGTGCTGTAGAAATAAATGGTGTTGTTGTTGTGACAGCCATTAGTACAGGAAGGGGCGCCACCAAGACTCCCCCGACCTCTCACCTCGCAGAAAATGCCAATGAGACTCCCCCAACTTGTCAGCCCCCCCCCAGGAAGTGCCAGTGAGACTCCCCTGACCTCTCACCCCCTAGGAGGTGCCAGTGACACTCCCGTGACTTATTGCCCCCCCCAGGAGGTGCCAGTGAGACTCCCCCGATCTCTCACCCCCAGGAGGTGCCAGTGAGACTCCCCCGACCTGTCACCCCCCCAGGAGGTGCCAGTGATACTCCCGTGACTTGTTGCCTCCCCCAGGAGGTGCCAGTGAGACTCCCCCGACCTCTCACCCCCCAGGAGGTGCCAGTGATACTCCCGTGACTTGTTGCCCCCCCCAGGAGGTGCCAGTGAGACTCCCCCGACCTCTCCCCCCCCCCAGGAGGTGCCAGTGAGACTCCCCCGACCTCTACCCCACCCCCCCCCAGGAGGTGCCAGTGAGACTCCCCGACCTCTCACCCCAGGAGGTGCCAGTGAGACTCCCCGACCTCTCACCCCCAGGAGGTGCCAGTGAGACTCCCGTGACTTGTTGCCCCAGGAGGTGCCAGTGAGACTCCCCCGACCTCTCACCCCCCAGAGGAGTGAAAAGCAAACAGCACACAAGGTCAGATGGCACACCTCGCCACCACGGTTACAAGATGGCAAGCCTTGTGATTGTCTGCAGCTAATTCTTGCATCGCACAAGCTGCGTTTCTTTTATTTTTGTCATTCAGAACACAGTCGGCTGTGGCAAACATTCAGAAGAGAGTGAGGCCGATCCGTCCATCGTCTGTGTAGACAGAGAAGTGCAGAGAAAGCGAGAGGCGCCACTTCTTTCTTTTCACAATGTCAGGAATATTCAGCTGTTGTGATAAAACTAAGAAAGAGCCGATGAGCCGCAGTCTGGCCCTGTTGTCAGGCTACCAGTAAACTGTGCGTGTTGTTCAGCAGAGAGCTGCCAGCCCCGTCACTAACTGCACGACGTCCCGCTTGTTTGTTTGTCCCAACCATGTGACTTGTCAACAGGACGTTGTGCTCAGGTATGTAAAGCTTAGACAACAATTTGGATTTCAAAAAGGATTTCTCACTCCTGTGCAAAGTAACAAGCAAGACGTTGTCAACAACACGCAGACACCTGACACGTCAGCTGAAGCACGTCCTCGATGGTCCATGAGGCGATTCAGATAATTAATGGCTTTGATGATCGGCACATTTCATCGTCAGCCCTTTGGATTGTTCTTCAGTACACGAGTACAAAGAAAACCAGCAGCTCATCAAAACCGAAATCAGAGCCACACGCTCAGTGACATTAGCAGCTCATCGGCTCCGTTCTGTGAGGTGCCATCTGTACATGAAATGTCCCTCTGACCCTGGCGATCAGTGCGCAGCAGCTCTGAAAGTCGCCCAGACCTCATTTAAAGGTGGCATCAGAGTTCTTGTCTTCATACGCTTCCCTATCACTGGCCATTGCTGAAGAGCTCTCACTATGACAGATCGCTTTTATTGTCACGGACTTTCTGTTGCGACAGCCCACCTTCAGCTATCTGCCCACCCTCCACCACTACCCGCAGATAGCTGGAGACTTGTGGAGACGACTGGCAGTAACGTGAGGACTCGACTGGCCAGTCTACAGGCAGGAATAGATCTTCTGAAAATCTTCGTCATACATCTTGATTCACTTTGGGGGTCCCCGTGGTCCGCACAGCCCTGGGCTGCAGCCCACATTAGGCCCGGCTGGAGATCCAAGAGTCTCGTCTGAGAATACGAAGTCGCTTTTAGGAGAGCTCAGCACTGCAACTGAATTATAGACACCTTAAGAAATGTGGCAGTGTGGCAGGTCAGACTATTTACGTCATGTGATAAGATTTCCTGTGTTCCTATTGGACATTTTCACACAGGACGTGTAGTTCAAAGTGTTTCACAAAAATAAAGACAACTACATTTACAAGTACACACGTACATACATAAATACATACATACATACTCACACCATTTATCTTTGTGTAGCCCAAAATCACACAAGAAGTGCCACAATGGGCTTTAACAGTCCTGCCTGCCTCTTGACAGCCCCCCAGCTCTGACCCTCTAAAAAGACAAGGGAAAAAAAAATGGAAGACACCTCAGGAAAGGCAGTTCAAAGAGAGACCCCTCTCCTGGTGGGCTGGGCGTGCAGTGGGTGACAAAGAGAAGGGGGGACAATACAACACAATACACAGGACAGAACACAAGTCCTCCTCACCACAATAGAAATATGACAAGCACGGAGCAGAATTCAACAGGAGATGACATCCCATAATACCACTTGGATTTGTTCAGAGACCTGGAGACCATCAAGCTGGTCATTCAAGAGCTGAGTCAGTGCTGGGCCAGCCAATCTGACGGAAGGACCCCTCTACCTGATGATTCCTGCGATCCTCCATCAGAGATGACTTTACTTTAGGCTGGCAGGTGGGCAGTGGGCACCAAGTGGCACATTTGAGTACCGAGAAGAGAAACAAAATAGATGAGAGTAACAAATTCTAACTATCTTATTACTTCTGTTTGAGTGCTAATGGCTGTCTGTTCAGTTAACCAGCAGCTCTAGTCAGGGTGAGCTAAACTGAAGTCGGGAGTCTTTGAAAGCTGAGACTGAAGGGGCATCTCTTATGGTAGCAGGCAGACCACTTCACAGTTTAGGGGGGTCCTGAGACTAAAATCTCAACCTGCCACTGTTATTTTATGAATCCTTGAAATCCTAAGCAGGCCGGCATCTTGAGATCTTACTGTGCGCTCAGGTTTGTAAGTCGTGATAAGTTCAGACCAGTAAGCCGGACCTCGGCCATTTAAAGCTTTAGATGTTAAAAGGAGGATTTTGAAATCTGTGCTAAACTTAACTGGGCGCCAGTGTAAGGACTTGAGGACTGGGGTTATGTGTTTGTATTTTCTTGTTCGTCTAATAAGGACATCCACCATTAAATCAAAAGGGCTCCACAGTGGACACGCAGCCCACTAGACTTCTAACTCGGCTTGTGTTCAGTAAAGCAGAGGGCAGCACAGGCTCTGATCATTTTATGGAATATGGCGAGAAGGAAGAAGCGTCCGGAAAGACGACAGTGCAACTAAAACCACAAAGGGGTCTAAAGCTGGCAGGGAGGTCACCTGATTTGCAATAACGGTTGACGTGTGAGTTGTGACAAGGACCCTGTGTTTGATACACAAATAAAACTAAAGACGTACTCACCGTTTGTGAACTTTGGGAAATCACAAGTGACAGTCCTTCATTTTCTATTGTCTTATCCCGGAGATCATTAACTGCTTCTCCTAATTCACACAAATTTTCTAAAATGACAGAACCAAGGATGATTTGCCTTCTTTTCATTTGATTTCAAACACATACAGAGAAATTAGACTCGTCTTCAAATGCCACAGGAATGTTGAAAGAACCCTAAACTGAACTTCTGTAAAGTTTTGTCCCCATTGAGTAAAATCAACTTGGATTGTAAGAAAACGCCCACGGCGCACTCAGAGCCACGACATGTTAGTCCATCGCTCGTCCCTCCATTGTCTGTCCCTCCATTATGCAGGCAGCCCGTGCCTATCCCCGTGCCACTGGGCACAAGGCACTTTGTGGTTCAGTTTGTGTTCACGCCTGGCAAACGTAGAATAACCAGGGAAACCAACCTGCCCATCTTTGGGGTGCAGATGGAAAATTCACACATACATGGAGAGAACATGCAAACTGCACACAATGTCCAGGATGGGAACCCCGAACCCCGGAGTCAATAAACAATGAACCATTGTACCATCATCATTCTTATTCTTACTACTTGAGGCTGGCATAGACCTCTCTGCCCCACTGAGGGTCCCCACACAGGTCAGGTCTGTAATGGCAGTTCAGCCACAGACTCTCAGAGCCCAGTCCAGCCTGGAGACGCCAGGCCACTAATCTCAGCCCCCAAGGAGGCTTCTCTCTGTCGCCATGGAGCCAAGGTGGCTGGGCGCGGTGAGAGGTGACCGCTGCTCCCATCCTAAAACGTCGCCATGTCAACAGCAAATAAACAGGAACAAACAACACTGACTTGCAGCCTGCCCCACACACCACTCGTAGATTTAATGGCAACAAATCTTACAAATAAACTGGAAAAAAAAAAAAAAAACTTTCTAGGATTTGGAAAAAGCACAACAACTGGTGAACAATACAGGGATGCGGGCAGTGCCACGCTCTCTTTAACATTTTCTTGTAGGCCTTAACACACCGGATGCCCAGCCTGGTCATTTTCTGTGTCAGCCTGTATGTCCTCCTAACATCCCAGTGGCCTACTCCAGTGTGCCCAAGTCAGTGTGCCCTGCGACGGACGGGCATTCTGCCCAGGGTTGCTTCCTGCTGTGTTCCTAGTGCTGCTGAGAAAGACGCAGTTCACTACAACCCTGAAAGGACAAAACGAGTGCAACAAATGTAGGGATGTGAATTAAACAGGCGACCTCTAACATGAAAGGGAAGGCGTTTAAAGATTTAGTTTTATTTATTGTAAACGGGAAGAAAGTTGGCACCACATTTAGAGGACGCTTGAGAGTGCCAGCGCCAAGGCTACAAATCTCAGACTGCTCACTGCTTGTCTGCTGTTTGAACGTTCGTCCTGCGTGTGTGCGGAGTGATCTCTCTGTCCTTCGTTTATACAAGCCGTCAAGTTTATTAACAACTTGAAACTGGCCCCACGATGGACCGGTGCCCCCAATGCCTGCCAGTGAAGCCAGGAATTGGTGCCAGTCCTCACGACTAGGAACTCATCAAAAGGAACAGAAAATGGACACCTCGATATGAGCACAACGCAGAATGCTTTAAAAACCCGGACAAACTGGGGAGTGGACTCTCATTCTGGAGCGGGAGGATAAGAAGGAAAACGGGCAAATTTCATTTGGAAACATCAGCTGCCCGTTTCTGCTCTGTTGTTGTGAAAATGAAAGAAAAGAACAAGAAAAAATCTAAAATCATCCACCATCCCTCTGTCTGTCCATTCACCAGGAATTCAACTGAACCAAACTGGGCCTGCAGTGAGACGTGAAGCAGGAGAAGAGCAGAAAACTCCTAAAGCCGAGGAATGAAAACAGACGGAACGATGGAGGAGTGCAGCCCAGTCTGTAATGTCACTGTTAGGTCTTTGGAATTCTGGAACGGGTACGGACCACTCAGCCCAGCCAAGCTCGCCAGTCCCATTCACCCGATTCCTCCAACGTAACATCAAGTCAGGTTTTGAAGGTCCTTAGAGTCCTACTCTCCACCACGCTACTTGGTCGCGTATTACTTGTGTCTGGGATTCTTTGGTGATGTCGTGTTTGTACAACATTTACCCTTCACAAGTTCTCAACTGGGTCTCCCCTCATGTTCTTGATGAACTCATTTTAAAGTCACTGTCTCGACCCACTGGACTGGTTCACCTCATCATTTTACGCACTTCAGTCTCCTCTTCATCTCCTTTAAAGGCTCAGCTCTTTTCATCTTCCTCATCACTCATCCCCTGTAGCCCCCCTATAATCAGCCTGGTCGCTCTTCTCTGGTGCTGTTATGTCTTTATGGAGACCCTCACTGCCCCCAGTACTCCAGATGAGTCCTCATCAGTGTGTTATAAAGCTGAGCAGACCCTCCTGTGACTTGTTCTGCACACATCAAGGCGCTATATAACCTAACAGTCTGTTAGCCTCTTTAATGGCCTCTGAACACTGTCTGCTAGTTGAGTCCACTACGACTCCCAAGTCCTTCTCATAAGGTGGACTTTCAATCTTCAGACCTCTCATTGTGTATTCAGACCTAAACTTCAGTCTCCTCTTCATCTCCTTTAAAGGCTCAGCTCTTTTCATCTTCCTCATCACTCATCCCCTGTAGCCCCCCTATAATCAGCCTGGTCGCTCTTCTCTGGTGGTGCTATGTCTTTATGGAGACCCTCACTGCCCCCAGGACTCCAGATGAGGCCTCACCAGTGTGTTATAAAGCTGAGCAGACCCTCCTTGGACTTGAACTGCACACATCAAGGCGCTATATAACCTGACAATCTTAATGGCTTCTGAACACTGCCTGGTAGTTGGGTCCCCTATGACTCCTCAATCCTTCTCATAAGGGCTTTCAATCTTCAGACCTCTCATTGTGTATTCAGACCTAAACTTCAGTCTCCTCTTCATCTCCTTTAAAGGCTCAGCTCTTTTCATCTTCCTCATCACTCATCCCCTGTAGCCCCCCTATAATCAGCCTGGTCGCTCTTCTCTGGTGCTGTTATGTCTTTATGGAGACCCTCACTGCCCCCAGTACTCCAGATGAGGCCTCACCAGTGTGTTATAAAGCTGAGCAGTCCCTCCTGTGACTTGTTCTGCACACATCAAGGCGCTATATAACCTGACAGTCTGTTAGCCTCTTTAATGGCCTCTGAACACTGTCTGCTAGTTGAGTCCACTACGACTTCCAAGTCCTTCTCATAAGGTGGACTTTCAATCTTCAGACCTCTCATTGTGTATTCAGACCTAAACTTCAGTCTCTTCTTCATCTCCTTTAAAGGCTCAGCTCTTTTCATCTTCCTCATCACTCATCCCCTGTAGCCCCCCTATAATCAGCCTGGTCGCTCTTCTCTGGTGCTGTTATGTCTTTATGGAGACCCTCACTGCCCCCAGGACTCCAGATCAGGCCTCACCAGTACTGTACATAACCTGACAGTCTTAATGGCTTCTGATCACTGCCTGGTAGTTGGGTCCTCTATGACTCCCAAGTCCTTCTCATAAGGTGGGCTCTCGATTTTCAGACCTCCCATTGTGTAATCCCTACTCACTCCTACTCTCTCTTCTGTTCTTTTTCTAGTTTTCTGTGATCTGCGCCCCCACCACCTGATCAAAGCACCGTGATGTCCCTCCATTGATGGATTAAAGGCCAGAAGTCCACGTGACCGTCATCATCAAGTCCTTCCATGTGAACCCTGAATACCCTGAGGACTGATTGAGGTGAGACAGAAGGCCTAGAGGGGTCTCGTGGCCCCCTGCAGATTTTTATTTTTTTGTTTTTTCTGTCCTCCTGGCCATCAGACTTTACCTTTATTTTATGTTAATTAGCGTTCCCTTATTTTAATTCTTATTTGTATTTTTTTCTCTTTCTTCATCCTGTAAAGCACTTTGAGCTCCTCATTTGTATGAAAATGTGCGACAGAAATGCCTGCTGTTGTTGTTGTTGTGTATCCAAAGCTCACATTTTCACTTCCCGCCTGTAATTCTTCACACTTCACGTCTACATGTCTGCCCGAGCCTGTCTGCTGTCCACGTCCCTCTGTGACGACACCTGCCACCTTAACCCGCTCGTCAGTCCCGTCCATGTCTTTTAGGCAGCGCCTTACCGAAGTCCTCAGACTCCTCGCTGGTGCCTCATGTTCCTCAGCTGCGGCCCTGAGCTAAAATCATTTTCATTTGTTTGTTCCCACATCAAGCGACACTCAACACTGCAGGCTGACAAAGCAAATTTATTAAAAAAATAGCATTGAGCCCGTTTGCAATGACAGATGGAATTTGTCTCATGTGCATCCCATCATAGTACTCGTCATCGAGATGTTTCTACACCTTGTTTGGAGTCCAATTCAGTTAATGGACTGATTAGGAAAGACGGCCAGCTGTCGGTAGAAAGTCCCACAACTGAGCAAAAACCAAAGGAGCTACCAGCTGAGCTGAGAGACAGAACTGTGTCTGCCTGAGCTCCAGTGGACCAGTGGGCAGATGGAAGAAACTTCTAGAAGGACAACCAGCTCTCCGCGGATCTGGGCTTTATGACAAAGTGGATCAATGGACACCTGCTTGAAGCTTGCAAAACGACACCTAAAGGACCCTCAGACTGTGACAAAGAAGACTCTCTGGTCTGATGAAAGTAAGACTGAAGTGTGTGGCCTCACCCGGCACCACTCATCACCAGTGCCACGCCATTCCAATGATGAGGCACAGTGGTGGCAGCGTCTGGACCTGGGGGACCAGTCAGCATTGAGAGAAAGCTAAACGGAGCAAAGAACAGAAAATGAAAAGCTGCTCCGAGCACTTGGAACATCAGACTGGCTCAAAGGTTTATCTTCTAACAGGACAAAGCAAAGACAACACCGGAGTGGCATTGGGACAACTCTGGGAATGTCTTCGAGTGGCTCAGCCAGAGCCCGGGCTCACTCTGAATCAAACCTGAAAAGAGCCGTCGTCCACTGAGCGTCTCCATATAACCGGACAGAGCTGGAGATGATCTGCTGAGAACTTCGACAGAAAATCCCCAAATCCAGCAGGAGGGTCAAGCTTGTTGAGTCAAACTCAAGGAAGACTCAGGGCTGGAATGGCTTCACCTAAGCCGAGTGACGCATCTGAACACTGAGTGCTGCTTGATGAAGGAAAAAACACACAAAATGGAATGAGTTTAGCACAGGGCTGTGGGACAGTAACACCTGAAAAACATGGAGGGGTCTGAATACCTTCAGAGGGCCCAGGACTGACCCCAGAGGGACACCACCCTTACGGCGCTGGACAAATTTAAAGCACCTCAGACTGAGAAACAGAAGTGAAAGAAGCTCAAATACAGGCAAACAGATACACAGATAGATAGATAGATAGATAGATAGATAGGCTATATAATAGATAGATAGATAGATAGATAGATAGAGTGAAAGGCACTATATAATAGATATGAAAGGCACTATATAATAGATAGATAGATAGATAGATATGCCATCCATCCATTATCCAACCTGGTCTCCAAAAATAATTAAGCAAGCTGCAAAGTCAGTTTTTTTTTCTTCTTTGTAATCAATCCAGAAATTACAAAAAATGGATGTGCTACATATCTACAGAATAAAGCTACAAGTTGTGTTAGATCACTAATTCTTTTTAATTAATGTGACTGTTTAGAACATCTTAGTTATGTACGAATAAAGACAGTCGAGTAGCTGCCTATTAGCAATCTGTGTTGTTTGCACTTGTGTCTGTTCAGTTAGTCATGACTGAAATCCATCATCCAACCCGCTATATCCTAACTACAGGGTCACGGGGGTCTGCTGGAGCCAATCCCAGTCAACACAGGGCACAAGGCAGGAAACAAACCCTGGTGGGGCACCAGCCCACCACAGGGCACACACAGCAAGCACACATTAGGGACAATTTAGGATCGCCAATGCACCTAACCTGCATGTCTTTGGACTGTGGGAGGAAACCCACGCAGACACGGGGAGAACATGCAAACTCCACACAGGAAGGACCCAGGAAGCGAACCCTGATGGGTCTCCTAACTGTGAGGCAGCAGCGCTACCCACTGCACCACCATGCCACCCTAGATTGAAATGAAAGGCACTATATAACAATTAGAATTAGAATTAGAACAATCTAGACGAGAACAGGCCATTCAGCCCAGCAAAGTTCGCCAGTCCTATCCACTTATTTCCTCCAAGAAAACATCAAGTCGAGTTTTGAAAGTCCCTAACGTCTTACTGTCTACCACACTACTTGGTAGCTTATTCCAAGTGTCTATCGTTCTTTGTGTAAAGAAAAACTTCCTAATGTTTGTGCGAAATTTACCCTTAACAAGTTTCCAACTGTGTCCCCGTGTTCTTGATGAACTCATTTTAAAATACAAGTCTCGATCCACTGTACTAATTCCCTTCATAATTTTAAACACTTCAATCATGTCACCTCTTAATCTTCTTTTGCTTAAACTGTAAAGGCTCAGCTCTTTTAATCTTTCCTCATAATTCAACCCCTGTAGACCTGGAATCAGCCTAGTCGCTCTTCTCTGGACCTTCTCTAGTGCTGCTATGTCCTTTTGTAGCCTGGAGACCAAAACTGCACACAGTACTCAAGATGAGGCCTCACCAGTGCATTATAAAGGTTGAGCAGAACCTCCTGTGACTTGTACTCCACACGTCAAGGCTATATAACCTAACATTCTGTTAGCCTTCTTAATGGCTTCTGAACACTGTTTGGAAGTTGATAGCTTAGAGTCCACTATGACTCCTAAATCCTTCTCATAAGGTGTACTCTCGATTTTCGACCGCCCAGTGTGTATTCAAACCTAATATTTTTACTGCCTATGTGTAATACTTTACATTTACTGACATTAAATTTCATCTGCCACAAATCTGCCCAAGCCTGTATGCTATCCAAGTCCTTCTGTAATGATATAACGGATTCCAAATTATCTGCTAATCCACCTATCTTGGTATCATCTGCAAACTTAACCAGCTTGTTACTTATATTCCTATCTAAATCATTTATATATATTAAAAATAGCAGCGGCCCTAGCACTGACCCCTGTGGAACACCACTCTTAACATCGGCCAGTTCTGATGAGGTTCCTCACACCATCACCCTCTGCTTCCTGTGTCTGAGCCAATTCTGCACCCATCTAAAAACATCACCCTGAACTCCCACTTCTTTTAACTTGATGCCCAACCTCTCATGTGGCACCTTATCAAATGCTTTCTGAAAGTCCAGATAAATAATATCATAAGCTCCACTTTGATCGTATCCTTTTGTTGCCTCCTCATAGAATTCCAACATGTTAGTAAAACACGACCTCCCTCTTCTGAACCCATGCTGACTGTTCAGAATAACTCCTGTCCTTGCCATGTGTTGCTCAATCTTATCCTTAATAATTCCTTCCATTAATTTTCCTGTGATGCTTGTTAAGCTTACTGGCCTATAGTTGCTTGGATCTGCCCTGTCACCCTTTTTATATAATGGGATGATATTTGCCATTTTCCAGTCCTTTGGAATCTCTCCAGTGCACAGTGACTTCCTAAAATTTATTTCAAGGGTTTATATATGTACTCACTAGCCTCCTTAAGAACACGAGGATAAATATTATCTGGGCCTGGTGATTTGTTTGATTTCATCTTATTTAATCTGAGCAGCACTTCCCTCTACAATTTCCAAATCCCTCAGTACCTCCTTAGTAGTCCCTGTTACTGCTCTGAGGTTATCCACTTGCTCACTTGTAAACACCTCAGAAAAATGTAAGTTTAGGGCATCTGCTATTTCATTGTCTGTATCTTTTAATTCCCTTTTACTATTCCTGATGAACTTGACCTCCTCCTTAACTGTTCTTTTACTACTAAAATACTGAAAGAATCTCTTGGGGTCTTCTCACCTTATCTGCTATATTCCTCTCCAACTGTCTTTTAGCCTCTCTGATATCCTTCTTAATGGTTGCCCTCATGTTCTCATACGCTCTACGATTCTCTTTGCAGTCATTAGTCTTATATGCCTTATACAGCAGTTTTTCCTTTGCAACTTCTTTTTTAAATCTTTATTAATCCATCGTGGAGTTTTTTAGTTTCCTATTAATTCCAAATTTAGGTATGTATCTGTCCTGCATTACATTTTTAAACCTGTTCCACTGCTCCTCGACTGTCTCCACATTTAAAAGCTTATCCCAGTCTATCCTACTTAGACTTTGTCGCATCTGCTCAAAATTAGCCCTACTAAAGTTCAACTTAACAATTTTAGTCTTTGCATCTGTACTCTTACAAAATACTGAGAATTGTATTACATTATGGTCACTTGACCCTAGTGGTTCAATCACCTCTACACCCTCAATTCTATCCTGATTATTACAGAATACTAAATCCAGACAGGCTTCACCCCGTGTTGGTGCTTTAACATGCTGTGTTAAAAACAGTCGCTGATTACTTCTAAAACTCCTGCTCTTGTGCTCCTCCATCTGTAAGGTTATCCCAGTTAATATTTGGATAATTAAAGCCCCCCATGACTATAATATCCCCCTGTAAACTTGTCTTTTTGATATTACTAAACAGATGTGTGTTGAGATTACTGTCTGAATTGGGTGGTCTGTAACACACTCCTAAAATGAGACCTCTTTCCCTAATATTTTCCAGGCAAAGCCACATGTCCTCACTAAGATGGGGCTCATCATCCAACTGAATGGCTGAATGAACAGATAGATAGATAGATGTGAAAGGTGCTATATGATAGATAGATAGATAGATAGATAGAGTGAAAGGCACTATATAATAGATAGATAGATAGATAGATAGATAGATAGATATGAAAGGCAATATATAATATATAGATGTGAAAGGCAGTATATAATATATACAGGTAGATGTGAAAGGCACTATATAATATATAGTGCCTTTCACATCTATCTATCCATGTAATAGACAGTACTTTATTTGTTCTGAGGGAATATTAATCTTTTTACAGAAGCTCAAGAATTATTATAATACACAACAACAACAACAACAAACACCCTTAAATATACAGGAGTTCCAAAAATGAAGTAAAACGGTTCTGTGTACTCGTTGTCCTTTTTGAAAAGTGTCATTGCGATTTGGGAACCATATAACGCCCTCTGGGACCGCCACAATAATAACACACTGATCGTGTCAGTGGTGGATCGCGCTGCCCCCACTCTTCCCTTTTTAGCGTTCCGTTTCACGCCACTCGAGGGGTCCTCAGCATATCAGATGACCCGGCCGAGTTTCCGAGCAACTGTACACACGCACGTGTTTAACGTGGAGTTATGTGAGCGACTCTCAAGCCTGCGTGCCCTGACACGCCGGTTACTTGGCGACCGCAGCGGGTAAACATCGGAAGCTGGCTGCTTTGAAGAATGGCTGTGCTACTTCCTCTAACAAACCGGCAAGCCGCTGAGCATACGAATTTCCATGGCCATTAGCGATTATGTAAAAGCTCACCATTGCACAAACACAAGCGAAGATATGGGGCGGGGACATTGCAATGAACGGATCGGGTAACCAATTAGCAAGTCCGAGTCAGTTGACAGTTGCCAGTGGTAACCACGTTGCAACGGGGCGGAGCCAGCGTAGTAGCTGCGCGAGACGCGAGAAGCGTGCGCTCGAGAATAGCATATAAACGCAGAGCATCAGTGACGGTTGGAAGTTTGAACCGAGGAGGAGTGCCGACTGATTGGCTTGGTCAAGGTGAAGCAGCAGCACCGTCACTAACATTGAAAATGAGGGAAATCGTCCATCTGCAGGCAGGGCAGTGCGGCAACCAGATCGGTGCCAAGGTCGGTGATCTTCGGGGGCGCCTAAAAGAACTGTACAGGAATTTAAAGCAAGGGAATTTGGATAAAATATTTTGCGGTTGTGATTATTTTTAAGTGTTTTTTTTTACTTCGTACTCCATGGTAGGATGGGGGAGGATAAGTGGATGACACTTCATTATTGGACGACTCTTGTTTATTGTATCCCTTAATAATTTTACAAGCCATGAAGTGCCAGTATTATGACATTTTCGCAAGCTAACCGCGCAGTACACAGAACTAATTTAAAATGAGCACACTGGGGTCCGGCTTTGGACCTTTTAGCCCAAGTTATGCCAGGGTAGAACAGCGCGGCTGCCCACATCAGCCTGTGCCATGTGGTTAGTGCCACACATATTAGCTCTGAAATTTTTTTGCTGCTTTTTTTTTTAATGAGGCAACAGGCTGTCAGAACAGCCGGCCATCCTTGGTATGTACGAGACTCAAGTTAAAGCCTCTCGGCAAACTAACTGGTCTCGTCAGCTTGAATGCCGCAACTTGGCACGACGGCTTCGACTGCGGGAATGCGAGCGCTTCCAGCCTCACTCGGTGTCTTCTGGTCACGTGTCTGTCTCTCTTTTTTTTTTTTTGTTATGTGCACGCTCCTAATGTTTCCTAACGACTCTCGCGAGATGTCAGCCCTTGCCGCGGGCTCGCGTCCGTCATCCGTGGAAAGATGGTGGCGAAGTAGCAATCGCACGCAGTTTGATTTAAACGGCTTAACCGATAGCCCGAGCGCCGCTAATGCAGCTGTAGATCTTGAACGTGGTGTGAGGAGCGGACCAAACTAAGTGCATCGCCCTTATTCGTCCTCTGGTAGAACTGAACAAACATGAAGTGCGGCACAGTAACTGATGTCACTGCATATTTAGAACCCAAGTCTCACTGACACTTGAACTTTCAATCATTTTATGTTTTAGTTCTGTAGTACTAGGGTGTTGTACCGTGTTAGCCATTATGAATGTAGTGAAAAGCCAAGCAAAATGACACTTTTATTGGCTAACTAAAAGGGTTACAATATGAAGGCTTTTGAGGCAACGCGGGCCCCCTTCTTCAGGTGAGATGGAATACTGAGAGTGGCGTTCCCTGTGTTTATATACACAATAGGACAAGAACCAACATTGGGCATCTTAAATGTAAAAATTTAATAGACTCCATCAGGCTAGGGTTCATTTAACAAGAGAGAAAAACAATGAATGGTCAAGATCTTTGGATAAGAAGACTTCAAAAGACTTTGGATAGATTTCTTCTATTGTAGTTTTTCAATACAATGTGGATCTGTAGTCTGGCTGTCTGAGTCAGTCTGAGAGATGCAACCCATCCTCATACCTGGCCATAAAACTCTTGTCTCTGTTCAAACCTTGTTGAAATGTGTTACATTTTTGCACGAGTTTAACTTCCAATTCTTCTCTCTCACTGTTTTAGTTCTGGGAAGTCATCAGTGATGAGCATGGCATTGACCCAACTGGAACATACCATGGGGACAGTGACCTCCAGCTGGAAAGGATCAACGTGTACTACAATGAAGCTACAGGTAAAAAGATGAAGCGAGACGGGCAGAAAAGTTAAACCCACAGGCCTGTGATCTCAGCAATATGTGGGGTTCATGCAGCTTTGGAACAGAATAGTACATCAGTTTTAAATGGACAGAAGAGCCCAACCAGTTTCATACTTTATATTTTAGTAAATAATGCGCATTGTCCAAGACATCGATAATGTTGTGGCTGTGAAACCTGCAGGCCCACTCGTTTTTCTTGGATTAGTTGACGGTCCTGGCAGGAGGCCCTACAGCAGACCTGTGCCCTTTCCAGAGTAGCGGTTCTTGCTTTATGCTGCCCAGGAGTCTTGAACTGGATTTAATGAAAATGCGAAGGTGTGACTTGCAAGTCTTAACACCAGCAATGGAGCAGCGGAGCTCCTGGGATTTTCTGGGTGTTACAATTCAGATTAGGATCACGACTGGCGGCTGCGGCTGCTGCTCTACCTTTACAGTCCAGTGAACGCCTGCAGGTGTCCATTCTGCTGCATACAGCAAAGTACTTGGGTGGCTGGTTTTGTGATCATTTTTAGACTTTGATTTAAATTTTATTTTGACTTGTGCTGATGTATTGGACACCATCCCAGAGTATATTTGGAATCATTTTTTTTTTTTTTACTTTGTTTCAGGTGGCAAATATGTTCCTCGTGCTGTTCTGGTGGACTTGGAGCCTGGCACCATGGATTCTGTGCGATCAGGACCATTTGGGCAGATCTTCAGACCAGACAACTTTGTGTTTGGTAAGGCTTTGGCACTTTTTTCCATTCTAGTAAATAGTGGAAGCTGTCTGGACACCCAGAGCTTGTTCTGCTCGTAACAAAATGTATTTTAAAGTTAAAGTAAGAGATGGGAAGAAGCACTGCAGCCATCTGTGCAAGTCTACTGTACCGGCTAACCTTCAAGATGTTGGTTTGATCTTTCTAAAGTCTTGCTGTCTCTCGCTTTCATTCACAGGTCAGAGTGGTGCTGGTAACAACTGGGCCAAAGGTCACTACACAGAGGGTGCTGAGCTGGTGGACTCGGTTCTTGATGTGGTCAGAAAGGAGGCAGAGAGCTGTGATTGTCTACAGGGATTTCAGCTCACTCACTCCCTGGGTGGGGGCACTGGCTCTGGCATGGGTACCCTACTGATCAGCAAGATTCGAGAAGAGTACCCTGACCGTATCATGAACACATTCAGCGTTGTCCCCTCGCCCAAAGTGTCGGACACTGTTGTGGAGCCTTACAATGCCACACTGTCTGTACATCAGCTGGTGGAGAATACAGACGAGACGTACTGCATTGACAATGAGGCTCTCTATGACATCTGTTTCCGCACACTTAAACTGACCACACCCACTTATGGGGACCTCAACCACCTGGTCTCTGCCACCATGAGTGGGGTCACAACATGTCTGCGCTTCCCTGGCCAGCTGAATGCCGATCTGCGCAAACTGGCAGTCAACATGGTGCCCTTCCCTCGTCTGCACTTTTTCATGCCGGGCTTCGCCCCACTCACCAGCAGAGGAAGCCAGCAGTACCGTGCTCTTACAGTTCCCGAGCTCACCCAGCAGATGTTTGATGCCAAGAACATGATGGCAGCATGCGATCCTCGCCATGGACGTTACCTGACGGTGGCAGCTGTGTTCCGTGGCCGCATGTCCATGAAGGAGGTGGATGAGCAGATGCTGAATGTGCAGAACAAGAACAGCAGCTACTTTGTGGAGTGGATCCCCAACAACGTGAAGACCGCAGTCTGTGACATTCCACCGAGAGGGCTGAAGATGTCTGCCACCTTCATTGGCAACAGCACTGCCATCCAGGAGCTGTTCAAGCGCATCTCTGAGCAGTTCACGGCCATGTTCAGGCGCAAGGCCTTCTTGCATTGGTACACCGGAGAAGGAATGGATGAGATGGAGTTCACAGAAGCAGAAAGCAACATGAATGACCTGGTGTCAGAGTACCAGCAGTACCAGGACGCCACAGCAGAAGAGGAAGGAGAGTTTGAGGAAGAGGGAGAGGAGGATGCTGCATAAAAAAAAAAAAAAAAAAAAAGTGTTAAGTGTTTTCTGACTTGCCTGGGAATCTGTTGGTTTTCTTTGTTGTTCTGTCATTTTGCGTTTTGTCATCTGAAGCTGTACAGAAAATGCAATAAAATAAAAACTAAATAAATTCTGCGAGTTGATTTTAGTTTTGGAGCACAAATAGGCCGGAGGTCTTTAATTTACTCTAATAGCATTGCACAGTTAGTGGAAGGTTTATGAAATGGCCGTTTCAGTGTAACACAGTTGCTATATGCTTCACAAAAAATGCCCCAGTATGAATTATTACACGTAAAGCACTTGGCAACTGAGCGGGAGATTCGCCCGTCCGCCTCTGTCTGTCTGTCTACTATTTAGATTGGCTCTGTAAGTAGTGGCACGTCCAGCCAATGTGTAAATTGAAGTTTTCACTTGTCTATGTTGTTCCATGGTGCCAAAGTGACAGATCTTTGTGGAAGGTCCCAGAATATGACGTGTACTCCTCCTGCCTTACTAAATAAAAGCCTTAATTCCCTTTGTCTTTCAAAAACGTTCCAAGTGTTAATGTTTGTGCTGATTGAAGGCATTTTGGTGGATTACTTGAAGGGGCAGGGTGGGTGGGCCTGCATGCATGAGCTTTGCAGATTTCCCAGAAGTTTGAAGTTCTCGTTCCCCTTCACTGTAATGTCCTCTCTCGGCAACAGTGAAGAGGTGATGAGTTTCAGCTTGTAGGGGTTTTAGGATATTACAGATTAATGGAAAGTGCCGACTAAACATGCCCACACTGGAAAAAAAAAAAGAAAAGGTAGCAACCTGAGGTGCATTAATGCTACAAAAATGTACGTCAATGGAGGCTGAGCCTGCCAATGAAGGTGTTGTGGCCCGAGTTCTTCCAGGGTGGAGTGTTTTATGTCGTGTTCTTCACTTCAGGTCTGTACTTAATAAGCTCGAACGACACTTGGAAACTGCCAATGTAAAATCTAATCAAAGGCTCGTATAACTGGATCAAGTGTGAAGCTCCAGTGACCCTACTGAAACTGGTTAACTGGAATCCTCTGGGCACCACCTGCACTTGGACGAGATTCGTAATTGTATTCTGTGTTACACATTTACTATCTAATGGTTTCAGAAATAATAAGCACATCCGCACTACTGGATGGATCAGGCCTTTTAATGGAACAGTCGGAGAAGGTGACGTTATAAAGAATAAAATTCATAAGCGACGCACGTCACTCCATGGCAGCCACAGTCACCAAACCTGTGGAGAGTAGCACAACAAAATGGCCACAGAGGATGAAGCAAACTTAAAACTCCTCCGCGTTATTTACGGCTAACGATGCAGCGTCTTCACATTAGGGGCCTGATTAGACCCAAATTATTACCACCACTTCTATCGAACTTATAAGACTGAGGACCGCCGAGGACTTCTTTATTGATTCAGTAAAGTCTGACCCTCTGAATGTGTAGCTCTTGTCTGTTGTTTTTCATGCCAGTGGGTACCGAGGCTGGTAGCCGCCCAAGTGCAAGTAGCACTACATTTAAATTTAAAGCATTAACGTTAAAACCTTGTCATTCTGATGCTGTGTCTGTATTGTGACCTTTAGGGTCTCTCGAGTTTACCTTGAATCCAAAAATGAGCCTAAGAACCCCAAAGTACGAGGTGTGATCAAAAAATACGGTGAATATTTAAATCAAATAATGATTACAGTTAAAGACCACCCTGCCATTAATCCCGCTGGCTTCAAACACACGTATCCCATCGTTCTCACCACATCGTGAAGCAGTTGTGGACGTCGTCCTTCGTGAGAGTCTTTAGTTGCGCTGTCATGGCTGCCCCGATGTTCTGCACGTCAATTGGGATCCCACATCAAGGTGGTGATGATGATGATGGTGTTTTTTGACTTTGATGGAATTGCGCAAGCTGAGTTTGTACCCAGGAACACTACGGTGAACTCTGAATAGTCTAAGGGCTTATTATGTGCAGAGAAAACGACCTGAGAAATGGGAAAACGATTTCATTCTCCATCATGACAATGTTCTGTGTCACACATCATTTCTGGGACGGAAATTTCTGTCAGATAAAAATATTACAGTGTGTCCTCATCCACTTTATTTCACTGGATCTGGCACCGTGTGACTTCTGACTCTCCCCCAAAGTCAAAATGACCACGAAGAGTAAGCATTTAGAATCAATTGGGGACGTCGAGGCAGCCATGACAGCGCAACTAAAGACACTCATGACAGAGGACGTCCACAACTGCTTCAGAAAGTTTCAAGGACAATGGGATATGATGGTTTGAAGCAATGGAAAGTATTTTGAGGGGGATACATGGCAATGCGTCTTCTTCTTTTTCTTCTTTCGGCTGCTCCCATTAGGGGTCACCACAGCGGATCATCTTCTTCCATCTCTTTCTGTCCTCGTCATCATGTTCTCTCACACCCATCAATTCAGCACATCCATAAACCTTCTCTTAGGCCTCCCTCTTCTCCTCTTACCTGGCAGCTCTCACCTTAGCACCCTCATCTCTCCTCTGCACATGTCCAAACCAACGCCATCTCACCTCTCTGTCCCCAAGCCGTCCCACCTGAGCGGACCCTCTAATGTCCTCATTTCTAATCCTGTTCACATCTTAGTATCTTTAACTCTGCCACCTCCAGCTCTGTCTCCTGCTTTCTGGTCAGCGTAATGATTTTTTTTTAATTTAAGCATTCACCATATTTTTTAATCACACCTCATACACAACAAAAGAAACGTATGACAAAACTTGAGAGTAAAGCAAAGGGTATGGACTACTGAAGAAATGTAACTGAAAACAGCAAGCAAGCCTAAAGTGGCGTCCTTATATCCTATTAGTCACATTCCTGCCAACTCTAAAGACCCCGTCCAGCCCTAACCAGCTTACCTAACCAGAGAAGCACTTCAGAGGTTAGTACTTGACGATGGAAACTCCTCAGACCACCCTTCTAGAACTCTCTGTAGTGTTCATGCAGTCCTGAGCCTGACATCTTCCTTGAGAAGGTCCCCTACTCTGAGTCATCTGGCTGTACCCCCCTGTAGTGTTTCAGGTCTTCCTATTGCCAATCTCTCAGAATAACACAACAGGTTACCCCACTGGTGGTGACCCGATGTCACTGGCAGCCAAGGGGTCTTCTGAGCAGCTCGTGTCCTTTCACTCAGGGGGTCATCAGGCCCTCATTCACAGTATCTAGGTGAGCCTTTTGTCACCGAGCAGCTGCCGTACCCTGGATGTGCGGCTCTCCCACCGTTACTGAACTCTGTCACGTCTCAGTTTTGCTTCCCCTTAAATGAATTTCTATTTGTTCACACGAGGCTCTTCTTACTCCTTCCTGCTTTTGTTAGCAGTGCAGAGTATTGAAATGTGCATTTTGTATTTGGACGCATGGAATTCTGCTCGCTTTCATCTTTTGCTTGTTTTCCATTTTGGATGCCTGCGTTCGGACCTGTTAGACTGGAGGTCGTTTGTTCGACTATCGATGAAGCGGCTCGCCTTCGTCTGCAGAATCCACAAGCCGCTCTTGTACCGCAGCACAGTCACTGCCTTGTTGATGATACAAAGCACAGATTCTCTGACTAAAAGCACCTCTGATTTATATTTCACAGGTTAAAAAAATAAATCAAACTTTATTACTAACCAGGCTGACCCGCCTTTTAAGGCGACCGACTTTTAAGTTGACAACTTCTTAAGGCAATTCAATATGTCGATCAATTTGATATTTTAGACAAACTCATTAATTTGGTTATATTGCATTTGAGCGGGATTACTTTAATACTCGTGGTTTCTGTTATTTTTGTGATGAAATTTAAACTTTTTTTCTATATTGAGGTCGCCCTTTTGAACCCCCCTGATATTTACTACGCGGTGAGGCATTTGTACTCCATCAACATGAATTATTTCCAGAGACATCATTTTGTCTATTTTTCCAGTGCATCGCGCACAAAAGCAAGAGAACGATGGGAGCACCAGAACTCACATCATGTCGCTTCGTACCGCAAGCTGCAAGTACTGTATAGTAAGTCTGTGATAAGCGGAATACCGCTACGCTTTCCACTCACGGGGCGGAAGGACAATCCCAACCGCTTTTATATAGGAAGAAAGAAGAAGAAGATATCGCACAGTCTGGAGTAGAAAAATCATCTTTTACCTGGAAAAACGAAACTACAAATCCTATCGTGCATTGCAAAATGGACGGGGCGTGTGTGAAACTCCGAGCCTCGTAGCACTCACGGGACAGAAGGACAATCCCGACCGCTGATGTTAAAGACTTCAGTGGATCACGTTGAACCTCCTTCACTACTTTCCAAATAGGTTTCTTCTTCTGTACGTTAGCACTTTTTCTTCTGTTAAATCCGCATACAAGGCGTGATCAAAAAATACGGCCGACCCCATTCATTCTTTTAAAAAAAACTACTTAAAACTCATCTATTTAGGAAGGCTTTTAACCTAACCTCACATTCTGCCCTTTCTTTCAGTTTACCTCTCTGTCCAGGTGCTCAGGAGAATTTGTGAGTCTGTTAGATCACACATTAGGTTATTTGTTAGGTTTTTCTTTTAGTATTGAATTTAGTATTTTACTCTGGTTTATTCTATTTAATGCTTTGTTATCTGTTTCATTGTTCTATTCAGGAAAACATTTGTATCCAATGTTACATATACCCTGCTGTTTTTTTTAAGACTCTGTGAAGCACCTTGATCATGGGAAAGGTGCTATATAAATAAAATGTATTATTATTATTATTATTATTATTATACCAAAGGCATTACAAATGTACGTGTGAAAATCAACATGGACTACAACTGGGCATAAATTAATTCATTTATTCAGTTACTGTCTGTGAGGAGCCTGCACATTTTCACCAGAGTTGGGATAACCGACAAGTCTATAATTAAATGTGTGACTGTGTCCTGTAACAGACGGGCACCAAATCCACTGCTGGCTCCTGTCTTATACTCAATATTCAACAACAATAACAATTTATTTCTTGTATAGCCCAAAAGTGCAGCAAAGGGCTTTAACAGGCCCTGTTTTATTGACAGCACCGACTACTCCCCACCCCTCACCAGCCTTAACTCCTTATGAAGACAAGAAAAAACTGCCAAAAAATACCCTTTCAGGGAAGAAAAATGGAAGAAATCTAAGGAGATGCAAAACAGAGTGGGACCCCTCTTCAGGTAGGTTGGCCGAGAGACGGGTGTCAAAAAATGGGGTGAACACAACCTAGAAAACAGAACACAAGTAATTCACTTCACAAAGCTAGACGGCCAATCTGTCATGGCCACCTGAGAAACACACTCACCTAAAGGATTATTAGGAACACCTGTTCAATTTCTCATGAATGCAATTATCTAATCAACCAATCACATGGCAGTTGCTTCAATGCATTTAGGGGTGTGGTCCTGGTCAAGACAATCTCCTGAACTCCAAACTGAATGTCAGAATGGCAAAGAAAGGTGATTTAAACAATTTGGAGCGTGGCATGGTTGTTGGTGCCAGTATTTCACAATCTGCTCAGTTACTGGGATTTTCACGCACAACCATTTCTAGGGTTTACAAAGAATGGTGTGAAAAGGGAAAAACTTCCAGTATGCGGCAGTCCTGTGGGTGAAAATGCCTTGTTGATGCTAGAGGTCAGAGGAGAATGAATGGGCCGACTGATTCAAGCTGATAGAAGAGCAACTTTGACTGAAATAACCACTCGTTACAACCGAGGTATGCAGCAAAGCATTTGTGAAGCCACAACACGCACAACCTTGAGGCGGATGGGCTACAACAGCAGAAGACCTCACCGGGTACCACTCATCTCCACTACAAATAGGAAAAAGAGGCTACAATTTGCACGAGCTCACCAAAATTGGACAGTTGAAGACTGGAAAAATGTTGCCTGGTCTGATGAGTCTCGATTTCTGTTGAGACATTCAAATGGTGGAGTCAGAATTTGGTGTAAACAGAATGAGAACATGGATCCATCATGCCTTGTTACCACTGTGCAGGCTGGTGGTGGTGGTGTAATGGTGTGGGGGATGTTTTCTTGGCACACTTTAGGTCCCTTAGTGCCAATTGGGCATCGTTTAAATTCCACAGGCTACCTGAGCATTGTTTCTGACCATGTCCATCCCTTCATGACCACCATGTACCCATCCTCTGATGGCTACTTCCAGCAGGATAATGCACCATGTCACAAAGCTCGAATCATTTCAAATTGGTTTCTTGAACATGACAATGAGTTCACTGTACTAAAATGGCCCTCACAGTCACCAGATCTCAACCCAATAGAGCATCTTTGGGATGTGGTGGAACGGGAGCTTCGTGCCCTGGATGTGCATCCCACAAATCTCCATCAACTGCAAGATGCTATCCTATCAATATGGGCCAACATTTCTAAAGAATGCTTTCAGCACCTTGTTGAATTAATGCCACGTAGAATGAAGGCAGTTCTGAAGGCGAAAGGGGGTCAAACACCGTATTAGTATGGTGGTCCTAATAATCCTTTAGGTGAGTGTACATTACAATAGTACAATAGGAATGGTACAAGCTACAGAGCTTGTAATTATTACAAGAACAAGAAAATACAAACACATAACTCCAATTCTTAAATCCTTACACTGGCTCCCGGTTAAGTTTAGGGCAGATTTCAAAATCCTCCTTTTAACATATAAATCATTAAATGGCCGAGGTCCGGCTTACTATCTGAACTTATCATGACTGACAAACCTGACAGCACATTAAGATCTCAAGATGCCGGTCAGCTTAGGATTCCAAGGATTAATAAAACAACAGCAGGAGGTCGAGCTTTAAATTACAGGACCCCTAAACTGTGGACTGGTCTGCCTGCTACTATAAGAGATGCCCCTTCGGTCTTAGCTTTTAAATCTCAACTGAAGACTCACGACTTCAGTTTAGCACACCCTGACTAGAGCTGCTGATTAACTGTACAGACTGCATCTCTGTTATCAGTCATTAGCACTAAAACAGAAGTAACATGATAGTTAGAATTTGTTACTAACCCTCACCTATTCTGTTTCTCATCTCGGTACTCAAATATGGCAGTTGGTGCCACGGCCCACCTGCCAAGTTGTTTTGCCTGCCTAAGGTAAAGTCATCCTGATGGAGGATTGCAGGAATCGTCGGGTAGAGGGGTCCTGTCATTGGATTAGAGCTATTTCAGCTGTGGAATGGCCAAACGGGGGAGGCAGCTTGATAGATGAGGTCTCCAGGACTAAAAAAAAAACCCAAATCATATTATGGGATATCATCTACTGTTAAATTCTACTCCGTACTTCTAAAATGTTTATTTTTCTACTGTATTGAGGATTTGTTCTGTTCTGTGTATTGACCCCTTCTTTTGACATCCACTGCACGCCCAATCTACCTGGAATGGAGTCTCTCTTTGAACTGCCTTTGCCGAGGTTTCTTCCATTTTTTCCCTACTGGGTTTTTTTTTGGGAGTTTTTCCTTGTCTCCTCAGAGAGTCAAGGCCGGGGGGCTGTCAAAAGGCAGGGCCTGTTAAAGCCCATTGCAGCACTCCTATTGTATTGTATTGTACAGAGCAAAATGTAAAAATACAGTAGATAACAGAATAGTCCTCATGGAGGAGAAGGCTCTACATGTTGTGCTGTCAAGGGCGGTCCGTGTCTGATGTCAGATGTATTGCGGTCTGTAATTACACTCTGTTGTCATGGAGTGGCACCATATCTATCCAGGGATTGTTACTAATGATTACTGGGATAGGCTCCAGCTTCCCCACAACTCTGCTTAGGATAAGCAGGTTTGAAAAATGGATGTTGGCTTGGACATGTGCAGAGGAGAGATGCTGGGTATATTGGGAGAAGAAAGTTAAGGATAGAGCTGCCAGGGAAGAGGAAAAGAGGAAGGCCTAAGAGAAGGTTTATGGATGTGCTGAGAGAGGACATGCAGGTGACGGGGGTACCAAAGCAAGATGACGAGGACAGAAAGATATGAAAGAAGATGGTCCGCAGTGACAACCCTAACAGGAGCAGCCAAAAGAAGAAGAAGAAACATGAATGGATGGCATCCCCACAAAACATTGAACTGGATTAAGCAAACTGGACAGCTGATGGTTGTTGGTATTTAGCAGCACAGCTCAGTTGCATTTGTAATTATTACTATTATTTTTTCAAGTTACCGCAAAAGCTTGCATATTGTCATTAAGGTGTCATTTTGCTTGACTTCTCACTAATTATTACTATTAATTATTTCTTAGGCAGGCACAGTGTGGTGTACTGGGTACGGCTTTGGACTTCAAACACTGAGGTTGTGGGTTCAAATCACACTACTGACCCTGGGCAAATCACTTCACCTTCCTCAGCTTCAACTGGAAAAAGAAATGTTACTAATTGTAAGTCAAATGCTGTAAGTCGCCTTAGATAAAGGCATCAGCCAAATCAAATCTGTGTAAGAAAGGACAAAGCCGACTATACTTCCTTAGAAGGCTGGCGTCCTTCAACATCTGCAATAAGATGCTGAAGATGTTCTATCAAACGGTTGTGGTGAGCACCCTCTTCTATGTGGTGGTGTACTGGGGAGGCAGCATAAAAACAAGAGGGACAAACTGGTGAGGAAGGCAAGCTCTATTGTAGGCAGGAGCTGGACAGTTTAACATCCGTGGCAGAGCGACAAGCAC
Organism: Polypterus senegalus; assembly: GCF_016835505.1. Lineage (NCBI taxonomy): Eukaryota > Metazoa > Chordata > Cladistia > Polypteriformes > Polypteridae > Polypterus > Polypterus senegalus. The sequence continues at coordinate 3,242,666 of NC_053166.1, read as the reverse complement.
TGAGCAGGCTTCTATCAGTCATGGAGAATCCACTGAACAGGATCATCTCCAGACAGAGGAGCAGCTTCAGAGACAGACTGCCGTCACCTTCCTGCTCCACTGACAGACTGAGGAGACCCCACACTATGCGACTCTTCAATTCCACCCCGGGGGGTATTAAAGTTAATATTATACAAAGTTATTGTCTGTCTGTTATACTTTCATTGTTATCACTTTGTAATATTGTTCTTTACCAGTATGCTGCTGCTGGAGTATGTGAATTTCCCCTTGGGATTAATAAAATATCTATCTATCTAAATCAGGTAATAACATTTCTTGTTACTCCATCTTATCTGTTTAGTATTAACTGAATCATTTCTACAGCCCGACAATAAAACTTGACCGTGATCCTTTCTACTTGCTAAAAACAGGCCCGTCTTCTGTATTACTCGTGTTATGAAATGGCCTTCATTTTGCAAAATGCTGAAGGTGGAGAAAGCCGCAGGTCCTAAAAAGTGTGAAGACAGTCAATGAGTACCAACGTTTGTCAAATTGTGTCCCTGCCTCTAAATAAAATGCACCTCAGGTAGCTCTTATCACCAATGTATGCACGTCAGCGCTGGGATTTGCCTTCATGTACTTGGGATTTGTAAAATACACTTCCATATGCCGCATAGAATCAACAAAACGAATTGGATAAAGAAATACAAAGAAATAAAACTGAATCGCACTCATATTGAGTTTACCTGTACAAACGTTACGGTCAATCAAAGCAGTACTGAGAACTGTACAAGAAATCAGCGGGTCGCGCTAAATAAACGACACGTTCGCAATCCCGGACCTTCGTTCACTGAGGGCACTTTCTACTCGCCAACTCACTCACTCGGCGGGTGCTGACGGCACGGCTTCCGGGGGCGCTCGCTCGCTCACTCGTGGGCGGGAGAATCGCCCGCCAATAGAAAGCATCCGTTTTGTGTCGGGCGCGTAGCCTGCTTTCGATTGACAGTTCAAACAGCGAGTCAGCTTGCAATGAAGGCTGGTCTACTTTAGGGTATAAATAAGCCCTCCTTTCAGTTCACTGCAGTCTAATACGCACTTAGGCGTTGTAAGAGCGAGATATCTTGCTCGATTAATAAAGGTGTAGTTTCGTGGGACCTTTGACAAACAAAAATGAGGGAAATCGTTCATTTACAGGCTGGGCAGTGTGGCAACCAGATCGGAGCTAAGGTCAGTATAGCCTGAGGCACTTTACATTGATGGGGGAGTTTTGAGCGGCGTATGGGACCGCAGTCAACTGACTCCTGAATAAAGACACGCCCGAGTCGAAGGCCGGGAAGTTGGAGATTAAGTACGATAATTCTTTACCGTGTGTTCTTTTTGCTTTAATTTAAATTATTGGATTTGGCTCATCGGAAAGTGCGGTATATTAAAGTATATTGAGCTGGTAGGGTAGTTAGTCCGTCGAGAGTGGTGTGCTCGGGCGCGGCTTAAATGGCGGACGAGAGTAAATCTTTGAAAGACCGCCCTACTCACTTGGGTTGTTTAGTCGGCGGTCCAGTGTGACGATGTAGGTCAAGTAGAATTAAACTAACGCCCCTACAAGGCGAATGAAACGTTGCGGCTCGGTGAGGCGCGCGATCGGCCGCACATTAATGAACGCGCCCTTTGAGTGCCGGAATGCGCCATAGGCCCACGTGGCCGAGGCCCGGCTGGCAGGGTGGAGTATCGGCCATTGCGCCACTTGAGATTCCTTTTGGGAATCGTAGGTCTGACTTCCGGAATTAGAACAGCTTACTATTTTTGAAGAGTCTTATCAGCGCTTTGTTCTGCGGACTTGTTTCCGTAATAGTCGCTTCATAACACAGCAAGTATCTGGCGCTGGACTGTGGCGGGTAAAGCTTTTATATGTGCGTTTTGGGGGTGTGGGTTTTAAGATCGTTTTTTCGCTTCCTTCCGTGTTCTTGGTCCCTCCGATTTTTTTTTTTGCAGCCCCTTCACACCTTTATAGAGGATGCGATGTGGCGTAGTGCTTAAGGCTTTTAACGCTAAATCCTTAAAGGTTGTGGATTCAAGTTCCGCGGCGGTCCGTGTAAGCAGCAGAAGTCGCGTCACCTGCCTGTGCTCAATTTGATAAATTCGGACAAAAACGAACTAAGTTTTGCAATTCGTCTTGGATAAAGATGTCGGCTAATTATATTGTGTATAGTTGCTGCTGCTTTCGAACAGTAATGACGCGGTCATATTTTTGTCTTTAGTTCTGGGAAGTAATCAGTGACGAACATGGCATCGACCCCACTGGAACATATCATGGGGACAGCGATCTCCAGTTGGAGAGAATCAACGTGTATTACAATGAAGCCACAGGTGAGGTGTACTGACTTGTATAAACCCGTTGTATAATCGTTGTGCCAACTATACAGCCATCCTGAGGTTTTTCTGTAACCTGTCATTTAGGTGGCAAGTACGTACCTCGAGCTGTTCTGGTGGACTTGGAGCCTGGCACAATGGACTCTGTACGGTCTGGACCATTTGGGCAGATCTTCAGGCCTGATAACTTCGTATTTGGTAAGTAGACTTAAGGGTTTAGTATTAATAGTAATAAGTTGTCATAAACTAAATCAAATACAAGATCAGGAAAGGTAAGGCTGTGTACTTTTCCCAGCTGAATTATGATTAAGTCATTTAGTAATGCTGGTGATTTACATTCACTGGCATAACTTGGAATGATTACACTTTGGGGTGTGTCACTGCACAAAAATTTGAAATTCAAGCAGCTGCTCTCTGCTACCAGTGAGGAATGAGACACCACCCAAAATATTGTTCCTCTACTAATAGAAAAATTGGTTTATGTAGTTCTTTTGATGTGAATTTTGCAAACTACTTTTATAAATGTTGGCCTGGCTTACTCAAATGAGTAAAAATGACATTAAATGGTTTAACATCAGAATTGGTAAAGTAGTGATTTTAATGCCGATCAAAAAAAATCAAATGAAGCCTCCTATTTATCGTGTAGGCTTTTTGTGGGACTGAGTGGAAATTTCTTAATGCCCCCTCAGAGTAGGAGCTGCATTTTAATCTGGGCAAAGAATCACAAATTAAAGTTGTGATGCAGTGCGGACTGTTCTCCTCTGCTAATAAACCTGTTCAGCCAGAAATGTCACCTTGTGATGAATCCCCCAAGTGTTGCCATATACTTGGTGTTTAATCTGTTAAAGTGATTATAGTATTTTTCATAACGGCCGGCTGAAACCTTTTTAAGAAATGTTAACCAGATTTATTTGAATGCAGTGGAACAAAGGTGAGGTGTCACTTGTGAATAGTCAAACCTTGTAGTACGCATATTGAAGCATTTGGATCAAATCAGTAAAGTAGTCCTTTGGCAGCTGGCCATAGATTTTAACTGTATGGCCACACTTTGCCAAATACAATAGCATTCAGTTTTTAAGTTGTCTGTTTTGACTTGAACCTATACTATAATCTTAGTATGCTTTTTTTTTTTAAACCTACTAAATGTTTTAGGATTCTCAAAAGGAGCACATAACTAGATCAGTAATCTTCCAGCTCACTAAGATTCACTGTACCACATAGCTTCTTTAAAATAAGACCTGGCTGTAAAGGTTTTCAGTACACTTTACATGATCAGCATGCCTGTATAGTACTTCACTGTTTCGATTTAATAACTATGGGGAAATGCCATAATTTTACAATTGGGTTCTTGTCAGTTTTCCTAATGTCCTTTATGATCAGCATCAGAGCAGTAAATTACTGACATGTTTAGGTGACTTGGTTCCTAGGGTGCAAAGCCTACTGATCCTTGTGTCCAAATTAACTTTAATTTGTTCCTGGGCCTGGATCTTTTGCTTCTGTCACTGCGTAAGGTTAAGAGTTTTGACCTGTGGCTTTCCTCAAAATATGTAATCGGTAAACGTGTTGACTAAATTAGTGACCAGAGTGCTTTGTCAACTGTAGGAGCATTCCACAGTTAATGTTTGACCTACTCTTGTAGTGAGGCCTAGGTGGTTAATGGCCGTTTTTAATTTAGAGATTTTTTGCATTATCTCTAAAATGGAAGGGTTTCAGTCTGTGCAATGAAAAGGTGACATGCATAGTAATCTATGCAGCATTTGAAGATTTTTGCTTTAGTATCAGCAGGCTCAATTGTTTCAAAGCCTGGGTAAAGGATTTAGGTTTCAGCTTCACTATTTGTTACTCAAACTTTGTTTTTCCCCCCACCCACAGGTCAGAGTGGTGCTGGTAACAACTGGGCCAAAGGTCACTACACAGAGGGTGCTGAGCTGGTGGACTCGGTTCTTGATGTGGTCAGAAAGGAGGCAGAGAGCTGTGATTGTCTACAGGGATTTCAGCTCACTCACTCCCTGGGTGGGGGCACTGGCTCTGGCATGGGTACCCTACTGATCAGCAAGATTCGAGAAGAGTACCCTGACCGTATCATGAACACATTCAGCGTTGTCCCCTCGCCCAAAGTTTCGGACACTGTTGTGGAGCCTTACAATGCCACACTGTCTGTACATCAGCTGGTGGAGAATACAGACGAGACGTACTGCATTGACAATGAGGCTCTCTATGACATCTGTTTCCGCACACTTAAACTGACCACACCCACTTATGGGGACCTCAACCACCTGGTCTCTGCCACCATGAGTGGGGTCACAACATGTCTGCGCTTCCCTGGCCAGCTGAATGCCGATCTGCGCAAACTGGCAGTCAACATGGTGCCTTTCCCCCGTCTGCACTTTTTCATGCCTGGCTTCGCCCCACTCACCAGCAGAGGAAGCCAGCAGTACCGTGCTCTTACAGTTCCCGAGCTCACCCAGCAGATGTTTGATGCCAAGAACATGATGGCAGCATGCGATCCTCGTCATGGACGTTACCTGACGGTGGCAGCTGTGTTCCGTGGCCGCATGTCCATGAAGGAGGTGGATGAGCAGATGCTGAATGTGCAGAACAAGAACAGCAGCTACTTTGTGGAGTGGATCCCCAACAACGTGAAGACCGCAGTCTGTGACATTCCACCGAGAGGACTGAAGATGGCAGCTACGTTTATTGGTAACAGCACTGCCATCCAGGAGCTGTTCAAGCGCATCTCTGAGCAGTTCACGGCCATGTTCAGGCGCAAGGCCTTCTTGCATTGGTACACCGGAGAAGGAATGGATGAGATGGAGTTCACAGAAGCAGAAAGCAACATGAATGACCTGGTGTCAGAGTACCAGCAGTACCAGGACGCCACAGCAGAAGAGGAAGGAGAGTTTGAGGAAGAGGGAGAGGAGGAGATTGCTTAATGTGGTCACCATTAATGACTTTCTGTTAAACTGTTTACTTTATCTTCAGTGTGTTCTGTGTATGTGGGCTGCACTAAAAATAAAGTTTATATTGCATTAAATGTGGCCTCTGTGTCAAATTGGAAGGGACCTCATTAGACAGGCCCATGTTCCATTTGTGTTTAGGTGGGTATGTGGTGGTTGCTGGGAGACAAGCCTGTGTAGTGGTGATTGTATGGAGTGCCTCCTGTGTTTCTTGGCTTTCCCTGGGGCTGCGGTGCTCAAGTAGCATTACAGGTGTGGCTTTGTGGCCGCTTTGGGTGTTTGCCTTTTGTGTTGGAGATGTTTGCAGTCCCCAAGGAGATGCTGATACGCTCTTCTGACAAATGGTTTCCAGGAGGCTAATGAGTTTTCTACCCTTTCAGAGTAACGATTGTATTACACTCCAATGGCAGCACAATTTAGCTCTTGGAACTATTGTGCAAAAGCCGCTCCTGTTACTTGGTATGAGGACAATAGTCATCCAAATAAAAGGTGAACCTCTGATCCTATGATCTGGTGCCAACCTAAAGGTTTTTAATTAGTCCAATGATTTATGTATCCTGTGACGACTTCTGATGCAGTTTGCTGGTGTAGTAGGGGTGAATAGCCAGGTGACTAAAGGGGGTGGTTTTTTAATATGCCGAAAATCCACACATTTACATTTCATACAGTAAGTGTCCCAGAAATGAGGACTTGTGGACTGGCACACTTTCCGTGAAGTATTCCTGCTGTTAATGAGTGGAGGTAAGTGAACTTGATGTGGTGGCTGGAGTGTAGAGTTGCTGGGACTAAATATCCCTTTACTGAAGTTTATTCCCACCCAGTCAGGACTCCTTGGTGGTTTCTACAATTACAGGTACATCTATATTGAAATGTCCATTAATTTCAATTCAAAAAGTGGACCTCCTTTGATTTCCTTACACACTGCGTGATATTTCAAGTTTTTATTTTGGTCTACAGGTAAACTCAAAATCAGCTTCTTGGAAAATGAGAATATTGTGAACAAGTTCCATATTGTAGACTCCTGGTATCCCACTGCACTTGGCTAATGAACCGAAAATGCATGCATAGGGGTCCTGAGCCTTGAAATGAGGTCTCCACACACAATCAGACTGATGGTCATTGAGACTCTCCACTAGACGCTGGCTGTTCAGAGTGCTGTGTCCAGGCACATTAATGGAGAATCGAGTGGGAGGAAAAAGGGGGCACAAGCAACAGGGACAAGTGCAGCTGTGAGGGGATTGACAGAGTGGACTGTGGCTGGAGTTGGTGCTTCAAGAGCCACCACACAGACAGATGTGCGTATCGGGGACGTGGGCTACAACTGTGTCAGCCCTCCTTATGTCAACCAGAGACCACCTCAGAAGTGTCTTACTTGGGCTTACTGGACTGTTGCTCGGTGGTCCAAAGTCCTCTTCAGATGAAAGTCAATTTTGTGTTTCATTTGGACATCAAGAGTCTGGAGGAAGAATGAAGAGGCACAGAAGCCAAGTGGTTTGAGGTCCGCTGTGATGATTTGGGGAGCCACGTCACCTGCTGGTGTTGCACTCCTGTGTTTTATTTATCAAGTTCAAAGTTAGTGCAGCCAGACGTCTACCAGGACATTTCAGAGCACTTTATGGAGATGCTGATTTCATTTCGCAGCAGGACTTGGCACCTGCCCACACTACCACAAGTGCCATTACCTGGTTAATGACCATGGTGTGTATCACTGTGCTTGATTGGCCAGCAGACTTGCCTAAACCCCACCATAGAGAATTGATGATGAAGATGAGACAGCAGAGCAGACGAGCTGAAGCATCCTGGGCTTCCATAACACCTGAGCAGTGCCACAGGCTGGTCACCTCCATGCCACGCCGCATTGATGCAGTCATTCATGCCAAAGGAGCCCCGACCGAGTATTGAGTGCCTACATGGACAGACTGTTCAGCAGGCCGGCATTTCTGTATTAAAAATCCTTTTTTATTGGTCTTTTGTAATTCTAATTTTCTGAGATACTGAATTTTGAGTTTCATTATCTGTAGGCCACAATCAGCAAAATGAAACAAAAACGCTTTAAACGTCTCACTCTGTGTGTAATGAATCAATAGAATAATAAAGGAGTTTCACTTTTTGAATTGAATTACTGAAATAAATGAACTTTTTGCTGATATTCTAATTTATTGAGCCGCACCAGTAGAGCACTCGGTGTTTTATGGAGAGGAGGATCCTGTTAGTTCTACAAATCGCTGCTTCAGTACAGGAGCTGAGGCCATAACTGTCACCCTTCTAGTTTAGTGCCCAGTCTATCTACACCCCATAATGACATTTTTACTTGTATGTCTTGTGAGTAGTGGACTTCAGGAATACAACCCAAGTACTGTAGATGATTGCTCTTGTGTGTTTCTATGACTGCGTATGCTGCAGTTCTTGGGTCTCTGGATGGCAGCGTTTTATATATGTGGTGGCATACGTGGCATGGGTCCGTAAGGCTTTCACTAATCCTGTTCAACTGCACGTGTCCTGAACAGATGGCTGCTGGGTGCTAGTGGTGATCTGTGCCACCTTCATCACCCTCTTGAACTGAGCCGGTGCTGTGCCAGGATGGACTCCACCGTGCTCCTCTATCTGCCTGTTTATGGTGGCCTGTTGGTTCGACATGTGACGGAGTTTCAATTTGTTACCATGACGATGTGATGTTTGTGTGAACATCAAATGAAGCTCAGACTCCACCACTTGCTCTAAGGCAGTGGAGACCTTTGAGCCACCTTGTGGACAGCAGCAGTGTGTTACGCCGAGTTCCCTTTTGTCAGCGATGGTCACGCCAAGACATGTAAGGCTGCAGGTGGCAGTGTGGTCAGCGTACTGAGGTCACCTTTGTGCAGCACTTCTAATGTTGGCACTCCGTTAACTAGGAGGACAGGACTGACCTGGACAGCTGGCATTTTATGAGTTCCTAGGTTCTTTTCAAGTGTGGCCGTCTTGGCTCTGTCGCTGCCAGTGGTCAGTAGATGTCCTCATACTTGTGTCTGAAATCTTTCAATTCTTCTCTATGGGGAGTTTGTTTTTAGAATTTTCGGGTTTACAAAATGGACCTTCAGCTCCCCAACACTGAGCTTGAATGTGGATGGATGCTAATACACCTTGTTGGGACCAGCAGAGATTGGCACACGATGGCAGTAACCCTTCAGTTGGCTCAATGAAGTTTTTGTTACTGACTGGGTGCTGTTAAGTCAAACTTTTTGCGCTGCCATCCCCATTTTTTTTAAAGTGTGATGCGTCCCTTTTGAGCTTCTTGACTGACACCTGCATGCAATGCAGCACCATCTAAGGTGGCAACATGAAGACCACCGAGAACAAACTCACAGAAACCACACAAATTGGTGGGTGCCACATAATGCTTGGACTTTTTCTGTGCCATCTGGCCCTGCGTTTGCCCCATTGGTAATCTGTGGGTGGTCTTGGCGAGCCCTTAGTTGAACATGCCCATCCCAGTTGTGGCAAAGACAACTGGGTACTGAACAAATGGCATTCTGTACATTAGAATGACACCCAGCTTTATGTCTTGCAGTCTTGCCCACCACCTTTCTTGCAGATTACCCTGAAATCTCAGGTTTGCTTGATCGTCCGGAGATTATGGTTTGTCATAAAGGGGAGTCCCGGACCCCCCAGACAGTCACGCCCCCTCCCCAAATCATTATTTTCAGAATACCTTGGTCAGGTTTGTTCCTCCATCCATTAACACCGTTGCTTTTCCTCTCCCGCCACTTCTGAGTTTTGTCCTCCTCCTTATTTCATTTGGGGAGTCCGAGGCAGGTAAGGTGGTCCTTTTTTTACACAGGACCCCCGGCTCACGTCTGGTGCTGGGACATTTCTTGCAGCCCTTCCACGCCCCCACAGATCCCAGCAGGGCTGACCAATGGGACTAAAGTGCCCACTGTGGGTGTGTAGAGGGGACCACCGGCCTGTCCAGAAATGCTGCCACCTGGCGTATCGGGGGCACATGTCATCTTGGAGGGCTGTCTCCCCCAATCCATCCATCACACCAGCCACCAGGCTGACATCCCATGCCCTGCTTCTGTCTCAGACGATCCAGGTAAGGTAAACTAATGGGGGTCCATCCCGGCCCATTCAGGACAAACACTAAGAAGTGCAGAGTCCCATAAAGAAACCTACAGACGCAGGACGGTCCTCACATTTCATTGTACAACACAAATTAACATAAGAAAAATGACGGGCAGGTGAAGGGATCACTTGTAATACAAAGATCATGACAGCCTCCTCCATTACAGTTTTCATGATCCAAATGAAGTTTGGGGTGCCACGCGGGTTACTGCTTCTTCCGCGCCAGCTGTGGATTTTAAATTTAGAATTGAACTTCAGTGCCAGGCAATGGGATTACTGGGAGTCCCTCTTGATGTTCCATTCATACAAATGACAAACGTAGGTGCAATGCACAGCGGGGCTTACCTTGCACAACGCAATCCCAACATTAACTACGCCAATGGCCTTAATGGGGGCGAGCTCTGGGATGGACTGGTGCCTAATGCTGTGTAACTGGATTAGAAGACTGGAAGGTATAGTGCACCTCAATAACAGGACAGACGTCTGCATCTGTGTCTCCGTCTGGTTGCAGTGTCTCTGTCATTCTAACAGGTGACGCATCACAAACGTGTGCGCTAATAAGATGCATTGCAGGTGTCACAAACATTAGTGCTACTGCATTTTATTACTGCTAATGTTCATGATGTGCCATCTGTTGGACTGGCACTTGATGTGCATTTTATTTCTACAAACTACATTCCAACCGATGGTGCATTGCAGACATTAGAGCTGAATGTCTCAAAATACCAAAACAGTCCTTAGAAGCTGTCGCTTGAGACTGAAAGCCACCCAGATGGAGACGGAACCTGAGGTGGTCGGCACCATCTAGAGCCCCTCTTTGATAATCATTCGCTTTGTCAACTGGTCACATGTGAAACTTTGTGATTGAACATTGAATTTGATTTCAGAAGCCTGTGAGGAAACTCGCCATTCGCACTCGGCCGCTCTGCACTCCTGAAGCAGTTGGTGTTTTTCCCCTCACATATTAATGCCAGTCAAGCTCACGTGAGAATGGGCACCACATGGTCCAGTGTCTGTGGACGCTCCTCCAAACGACTGAGTTCAGGAGTTTCATTCAAGTCAAGAGCACCGCCACGCAGTCTCCATGGTCGACCTGAAGAGCTCGGTGACCTTAGACGTGGCTGGTGTCACCCATTGCAGGGCTGCACTTGGGTCCTAATCTGGGATCCTGATGTGGTTTGTCATGTGGTGGCATGCTCCTCACCTCTCTCTCTCTCTGCCACAGGTCTGCTCTGCTTAGGTCCCCTTTGGTCAAGTGCCATTGGTGTTATTGTGACGTGGAAGGAGCAACAGCAGCTCAGCCAACACAAACTCACTGAGAGGGCTGGAGTGAGTGACATGGCCTCTGGCCTCCCTGTGGTGTCACTCACAGCCAAGTCCCAAACTGCCACAGGATGCAACAGCAGCACAAGAACCGGGCATCAGGAGCTTCATGAGACAGGTGGCTGTGGCTGGGCCTAAGATCACTGCATGCAATGCCAAGCACTGGCTGGAGTCATGCCCACCACCCGCCATTGGACTCGTACGTGTCACTGTCTGGCCGTCTGATGGATGAGTCTGGCCTTGGTGGATGCCAATACCTTCTGAACCTGAGTCTAGGCTGGAGCCCCTCGGTTTCAGGTAAGGATCCTGATAATGCTAAAGCATACAGAGACATTTTAGACAAGTGTGTGCGCTTCAATCAGGAGAAGACCTCCTTCTGTCCTAGCAGGTCTGTGCTCCATAAAGTCATGGAGGAACTCAAGCGGCCTGCACAGAGAGCTGACCTCAAGCCTACTAGACACCTTTGGGATGAACAGGAATGCCCACCATCAGTCAGGTCTTCTCGTCCAACAGCAGTACCTGCACTGACAAATGGCTGAATGGGCACAAATGCCCACAGACACACTCCAGGATCTTTGGAAAGACCTAGTAATGGCCGTGGGTTTGGATCAGGGCATCCAGCGAGGTGTGAGGGTGAGGTGTCCGCACGCCAGAGGCAGTCCTAGACAGTCCATGTTAGTGGCGTGGTGACTTCATGTTGTTGCTGCTACAGTTTCTTAAATAGCGGGGTGGTCTTCCACTCCATCAGCTGACGTGTCACAGAACTTTCTCAGCTAGATTTGTAATAACAGAATATGAAGGAATCAGAACTTGTGGACCAGAGACACCAACTGTCAGATTTGCTTTCAAACAGGACAATGGCGCTGGGTTCTCTGACCGTAAGGACTGAAGGTGAAGTGCAGGACAGGAATTTAGGGAAATGTAACAAGACATATGAGCCTTAAGCAGAAACATCTCGTCCTCCTGGGATTAATAAAGTGTATCTAATCTAATCTTTCAAATATGGACGCAGCTCTTCTTGTTTATAATGTACGTCATGAAGTAAATCTTTACAATTTTTTATGAACACCTCGAATTAAGGCAGCTTATGCTGAGACTTTTTCCCTCTTTTTCGTACAGTTTTTAAAAGCAGGATACGTGCATTGTTGATTTTTTCACTCATTGCATTGAAGTAAACTGATGCTGCAGAAATTTGGAAACCCTGGGCAAACGCAGCTGCAGTCAGCGCACATTGCTGGGCAGAGGATCGCATTTGCCTTCTTTTGCTGCTTATTTCTGAAGCGACGTCTGCTGGGCATTAAGAGAATGAGAGCGAGAGAGACAATCATAATGTGCGTGTGTCTTATGACGTGACTGAAACCTGCAGGAGCGCCTCACGCACTTCACTCGCCTCCACGGGTCCCCAACTGGGCTTTCAAAGTTTGAACAGTTCTGTGGACTCCAGAATCTGGAGGTCGACGGAGTGCGTGCGCTGTTATTATTTGAACAAATTGCAACGGGCGAGTCAGCACCCAATCGCGGCAAGCGCTGTCATTCAAATTGACCAATGAGCGACAGACACTGCTAAAAGAGCGAGCCAGTGAGTGTGTCGGGGCTGAGTCAGTAGTGTTTGACAGCTCCCTCGGCGAATTAGCATTTAGCTCCGATCAGGCGACGATGAGTTAGCTGATTTAACAGTCGCTTTAATTTTCGCGTGAACAACTTTATGTTTAAGAATTCTTCTTGGCCGTGTTGTACTTGTCGCCACGTGCATTTATCGGTGACATAGTTACGAATGTTTTCCTATTAAATTCCTAGAATTATTGTAAAGCTGATACGCTTTTCCTGATATTGGTGGTCCTGATAAGAAGCACCTAAGACTTTGTTGCCTCGAATTGCTTTGCTTCCCGGTAGTTCTTTTCTCTTTCGCCGTTGATTTAATGTTACTTAAACGCGCTTCTGTTTGTGTTTGAGCGTCGTCGGCTACCTGAGTTTGCGTAACAGATTGAAAAGTAAACAAGCCAATCACCGTGTTCTTCCCGGTCACACTTGTACCTGATTGGTCCTTTCCGCAGCACCTCCCCTTGACACACACACCCTCCCCAGGAGGGCGTAGGCGTACTCTCCCCCAAAAGCCCCACGGATCGGGTTCTTCTGGTGGTACCTGGCAACCGAGTGTTTGAATCGCGGCTGGTCGAGTTTCAGGTCAGGATCGGAGATAGTGAAGTGTCTGCGCCTAAGTGAAATTTTACAGTAAAACAAAATGAGGGAGATTGTGCACTTACAGGCAGGGCAGTGCGGAAACCAGATTGGGGCAAAGGTGAGTATCTGGACGTTTCAGGCCTGCGCGGCTGCTCGTTTTCTGAACCAGTGACTGATGTTATTTATTAGGGGCTATTTATTTGCCCTGCTATTTCCGTAATGCACTTAAAACGCAGAGAAGTAATATACGAAAAGTAGTTTTTGTGCCGTGTCGCACTCTTGTACGGTTTCGAATGGCTTTTCATCGCCGAGGCCGGAGGCGCGCGCTCTTTTGTTGTACGTGCCTAGTGATTCCCCTACACGCTTTTACTCGAGTCGACTCGACATTTCTAAATTAAAACTTGGCTTTGGGGTTTCGAGTTTCCACCGGTAGTGAGGAAATGGCGCGCGCGCGCCCTCATTTCGACAGGGTCTGGCTGCAGCCACTGTGGAGCTCCACAGTAAGCGGAAACACGTGACCTCCACAGTCGGCGGAAACCGCCTTCAAGCATTCACGCATGCGTTAAACAGATTGGGCCGCACCGTTAAGTGTGTGATGACGTAGCCTTTCAATACGCACGTGCACGCAGATCGGGCCGGCAACGGGAATCACGTAGTGACACACACCGCATGCGTTTAATGAAAAAAATATTAAAAACAAAAATATCCACTTTACGGCCCAATCGGAACTGTGCATGATGTACAATTTGACATTACAGTATATTATTCATTTTAGTTCCACATTAGTTGACCAAAATGAAAATATTAATCGCGCAAAATAAACGAAGCAGCCTTTGTGGCGTAACGTTGATGTCAATGTTCAACCGCCGTAAGAGGAAGCTTAGGTGTGCACACCTGATAAGCCCCAATTAGGGCGAAACACATGCGGTGTACTCTTTGTATTATTTGGCAGGTACTGTACTATATATATATTATATAAAGTATGTAGTGTTTTATTTTCCCACTCATGTAAATCATATAAAGTTTCCTTTCCGTTTTGATCTATTGTTGCAACTTCCCTCTTATGAGCAAATTGTGTTTGTTTAAAGATATCTTTAGACATCAGTTATTATTAATAAAACTGCCATTTGTCTTAAGGCATCAGGTTTATAAAACCTAACGTATCCAACCAGTTTTTAAAGAAATGTATGATCCTTTTTCAAAAAAAGAAAAGAACACTGTGTCGCTGACTGTCCCTGTCCTTAGTGCTGTTACTGTCCACTTGTTAAAATTCTTTAATTCGTTCTGAGTTGTGCAATCAGGTCAGATGCCGAAGAAATGAAGAGCATAAAGCCACTGGTTCAAATACTCATTTATTCCAATGGCTATTAATCTTACAAATAAGTTTAACTTTATATCCACAGACTTAAATTAAGGAAATGAGCTATTATCACTTAAACCAATCTATTTGATCAATTTTTTTTACAGTAAGTTGCTTGCTGCTATAGTTCATATTTATAATACATTTGTTCTTAGTGATGTTTTTAATGTTATTTCAAGGCATCTTTGTAAAACACCCTGAGATATGGAGGAATATTTCGGACAAAATTAAATAAATAAATAAATGCGTGAATAAATAAAAGTACTGTGAAATGTGAGCATAAATAAATAAATGTATCATGAAATGATAGCATAAATAAATAAATGTGTCACGAAATATGTTTTTCGTTGCTTATTTATTTATTTCATTTTTCCGTAACATTCCTGCAAACCGTCATGAAATACGGCTTGAAATAAAACTGTCACTTTCACTCGTCAAAGTTGAGAGGATGGGCTCTAACACGCCCTCTAGTTACTGATTGGTGAATCGATAGCACAAGAATGAATTAGAAAAATGCTTACTACTGCCGATGAAATGGATTCTGCCGAAGATATTACGTATTTCAGAGAGAATTGAAGATTTATCGGAAGAAATTACAATGTTGACGGCCCTTTTAGACTCCGATTTAGATTAAACTATTTTTGAAATTATCAAAGAACAGGTGGAACAGACTCGACTACACTCCAGTTCAGGTGACGCAGTTCCTGCTCTGGACGTCCATCCTTTGACATTCCAGCTGAGTTAATAGAACACCTTCTGTTATGCGGTTTAAAAGTACGACAGATTGCAGATCTATATGGTGTATCGGAGAAGACGATCACAAGGCAAATGAGCCAGTTTGATATACGGTAAGCTGCAACGGCTGTATTAGTTTAGGTACTTTGACATGGAATGCCCAAAGCAGCGTCAACTAATATTTTGAACTGAACAACTTTACCACTGATCAGAGCTGTACAGTTGTTTGAAAAAGTAGCTGCGAATATGCACCTGACTTTATACTCGTAAAACAAGGGTCAAATACTCAGTTCAAAATATTAGTTGCAGTTTACCGTATATCAAACTGGCTCATTCGCCTTGTGATCGTCTTCTCCGATACACCATATAGATCTGCAATCTGTCGTACTTTTAAACCGCATAACAGAAGGTGTTCAATTGACTCAGCTGGAATGTCAAAGGATGGACGTCCAGAGCAGGGAACTGCGTCACCTGAACTGGAGTGTAGTCGAGTCCGTTCCACCTGTTCTTTGATAATTTCAAAAATAGTTTCATCCATATCGGAGTCTAAAAGGGCCGCCAACATTGTAATTTCTTCCGATAAATCTTCAATTCTCTCTCTGAAATACGTAATATCTTCGGCAGAATCCATTTCATCGGCAGTAGTAAGCATTTTTCTAATTCATTCTTGTGCTATCGATTCACCAATCAGTAACTAGAGGGCGTGTTAGAGCCCATCCTCTCAACTTTGACGAGTGAAAGTGACAGTTTTATTTCAAGCCGTATTTCATGACGGTTTGCAGGAATGTTACGGACAAAATGAAATAAATAAATAAGCAACGAAAAACATATTTCGTGACACATTTATTTATTTATGCTATCATTTCATGATACATTTATTTATTTATGCTCACATTTCACAGTACTTTTATTTATTTACGCATTTATTTATTTATTTCATTTTGTCCGAAATATTCCTCCATACTCCACAGTGGCCGCAGCCAGACCTCTCTCGTTGCCTGCCCGATCTGCGTGCGCGTGCGTATTGAAAGGCTACGTCATCACACACTTTACGGTGCAGCCCAATCTGTTTAACGCATGCGTGAATGCTTGAAGGCGGTCTCCGCCGACTGTGGAGGTCACGTGTTTCCGCTTACTGTGGAGCTCCACAGTGGCTGCAGCCAGGTGCTCTTGTCATTTCCGGGCGCCCGCCAGTCCGCTCGCGCGCTTATTTTGAATTGCTCAGCGGTCGCTCAACCGCCGCCCGCCCGCCAAGAAGTGTCAAGATGGACGTGTTTGAACTTGTGGGTCTCGTGCCGGGTGCTGGCAGCGTAATTTTTTTATTAGAGCTGCACCCGGCCGCTTGAAGCCGCCTCTTCTCGACTGAACGGTATTGATCTTGTTAAATCCACCTTTTTAGTTGGAAATCTGGATACACGTTAATATTCCTCCGGCATTTATCCTGATAGCCATAGTATACGAATTCGGGGGTTAGTGTGTAATCTGAGTTTCTGTAAAGATTGAATAGCCCTTTCTGCATGATTAAAATATAGTGGCCACAGCATTCCTGTGTTGTTTTAAATGTGCTATATAAATACATTTGACATTGTATCTCCTGCACGTTTAATTTCAGCGAATTTCCGTATTAATGGCTTCTTCAGACACCCGATCGCATTTATTTAGGTGATTATTAAAGTCCCAAGGCGTCTTTTGTGTGCTTTTCGGGGGCAAAGGAAGGGACGGCTGCGTGATAAAGGAGCGGAGTTCCTTTACTTTTCGTGTTTCTGACTCTCCAAGGGTTCACTACCTGCAGTTTGACTTTACAGCGTAACGTTCGGCGCTTTTACCAGCAGGGGGCCCCAGATGGCCGTAAACCGCTGGCGATATTAACGATTTCAGGCGTTTTCATTCAGCATGTTGACTTAGTAAACTGTAAGCGTATATACCACATGGTACAGATTTTTATTTTCTGCCCCTTTTTGTTGAAGCTTTATAGTATCACAAACAGAGCAGCTCATTCTGTGGGGTCTTTAGTGGTTGCTCTGCACCGGTGGTTCCCAAGTTCAGTCATGGAGGCTTTCACCCCAGTAAAGCGTTACTTTTAGTTGGGCTCCTAATTGAACAAACGGTTATTTCCCAGTCTGCGAGTTTTTACAAATTTACACAACTGCATTTCAAGTATTTCTGTATGTTTACGTGGAGGTTCTTTCGTGTTTTTGTTCATTTATTGTAAGATTTTCATCACCCTGTTTTCATTCTAATTTTCCAGGTGCCCTGGCTCTTGTTTCCTGATTACCACACTAGTGGGTCTGATTGTCAGGTGGCTGCAGCCTTTCGCCATCCTGCGTTGTCTGTCCTGGTGTCCGATTTCATTCTTTGTTCACTGCAATTGTCAGAATGCAGTTAAACAAGCTCAACGGGTGAATTTAATACGACCAAAGAAAAGTGCCATTGCACAAATTCACACGTTTATGATAAAGATAAACCTCCCACTACTGTGCTTTTTTTATTTAAAAATTCAGAATTGGAGGAGAACGAGTACGACTTGCTTATTAAACAATGCGATCAACGGACTGATCGTGAAATGCTGACATTAAAACCTTCAGCCATGGTGGTCCTTCTGGACTGAACTTGGGAACCTCTGCTCAAGGCCCAGTTATGTCCGTGTGCTTCTTTCACCCAATTCCACGGTTGATCTCATTGTTTATCTGCTCTTTTTCTTGTGTTTTTTCATATTCGGTAAAGCGCAGTAGTTTTAATATTTACATTTATAAGAAATGTTTGCTGTGTTTTACAGTGTTTTACACTGTTTTGTTTCTTCTTAATTCACTTTTTCTTTGAAATTCTCTTAATCATATTTCAGTCGGGGTGGCACAGTGGGTAGTGCTGCTGGTTTGCAGTTAGGAGACCCGTCAGGGTTTGCTTCCTGGGTCCTCCCTGTGTGGAGTTTGCATGTTCTCCCTGTGTCTGCGTTGGTTTCCTCCCACAGTCCAACGACATGCAGGTTAGGTGCATTGGCGATCCTAAATTGTCCCTAATGTGTGCTTGGTGT
The DNA here is from genome assembly GCF_016835505.1 of Polypterus senegalus. Taxonomy (NCBI): domain Eukaryota; kingdom Metazoa; phylum Chordata; class Cladistia; order Polypteriformes; family Polypteridae; genus Polypterus; species Polypterus senegalus. The sequence goes on along the minus strand of NC_053166.1, from coordinate 3,224,632 downwards.
GTGTGCCCTGTGGTGGGCTGGTGCCCCGCCAGGGTTTGTTTCCTGCCTTGCGCCCTGTGTTGACTGGGATTGGCTCCAGCAGACCCCCGTGACCCTGTAGTTAGGATATAGCAGGTTGGATGATGGATTTCAGTCATGACTAACTGAACAGACACAAGTGCAAACAACACAGATTGCTAATAGGCAGCTACTCGACTGTCTTTATTCGTACATAACTAAGATGTTCTAAACAGTCACATTAATTAAAAAGAATTAGTGATCTAACACAACTTGTAGCTTTATTCTGTAGATATGTAGCACATCCATTTTTTGTAATTTCTGGATTGATTACAAAGAAGAAAAAAAAAAAACTGACTTTGCAGCTTGCTTAATTATTTTTTGGAGACCAGTTCATAGAAAACACTGCTTGAGATGAAAACCTGCAGCCTCGGCGTCCCCCCAGGATGGCACTTGTGATCCACCATTTTAGACATTCATCAGCTTAAGTGCAGTCTGCCGAACGAGAGTTGTGGGCGTCATCGTCCGTCAGCCTTTGGTTGAGGGATTAACTGGGAGAATTATTCTAATTAGGTTGACAATTTAAGATGATATTTGTGGATTTAGCAGTGAATCTTTCAAGCGGTTTGTTTTAAATGGTTTTCAAAGGAGTTTCCATGAGCCACATTTTCGTATTGGGGTTCTGCTCAAATGCGTGTTTAGTTCGTCCATTAGGACACTTTCTGCCAACACCAGTGAGGTGGTTGTATGTACTGAGAGTCTTCTTTCTTTGCAGTTTTGGGAAGTCATCAGTGACGAGCATGGCATTGATCCAACGGGCACATACCATGGGGACAGCGATCTTCAGCTCGAGCGGATCAATGTTTACTACAATGAGGCCACAGGTATAAATAAGGGAGTCAGATGTGTGGGTTTTGATTTGTTTTTGGCTTTGCCTTCGTTTATCAAACGGATACTTTCTTTGTTTTAGGTGGCAAATATGTACCTCGTGCAGTCCTGGTGGACTTGGAGCCTGGCACCATGGACTCTGTGAGGTCTGGGCCCTTTGGCCAAATCTTCCGACCTGACAACTTTGTGTTTGGTAAGACTGTTTAGGTGTCAGATGTTCATGAAGCTTCTTTTCTTGCTCTCGATTGACTTTGCTTGCCCTCTACTCAGCTGCTGTTTACCTGGGGGCACTGCCAGTGTACCCTGTTCTCTGTATTTTCATTATCCTTTCGGTCAAATTGAGAACTAAAGCCCTCTTCTCTGATGCCATCAAAAGTTGGCGGTTAAATGGCTAACCCTGGTGAACCCTAAATATGACATTTAAGTTGTTAAACAGAAATCTGGGTCTGCATTGGCCATAGCTGATGTTGTAATGCTGGTGGGGGTAAAGTTGGTCTTCTGTTGTGATAATTAAAGGGTGCCATTTTGCTGCTTTTAATTTAATATTTTGGTGATCTGATCCAGGTGGTCTGTCATGTGGTGGGTACTGTAATTGTGCTTGCTGCCAACCCTCTGTCAACTATTTGAGTTGCTTCCTCAATAATTTTAAACCTAACTGAAGATGGCATAGATGTGTTGTATTTCACCACCTAGCAGACATTTTAAGTACTTTTTGGGGCCGGGGTGTCAGATTTTCCCATCAAGACCAACCTGAAAAGTCACACAGATTGTCATCTTTGTGTGCCAAATAAGGCTTCGAATGGGTGACGAGACAAGTTGGGGAGCCTGCACTGGTACAGCGCATTGCCACACCATGAAACAGCTTGGGATCCCAGTTGGTGACCCACCACCAAGGCAGACACACAGTCCAGTCCCACCCTCTGGAAATGACCCTCTATTTGCTGTAGCCAAGTGTTACATGGACGTCCCCTTGGCCTGGTCCTGCCACTCGGGCCCTCAACAATGAGGGTCTTGTGAGACGGATCACCCTCGGGTAATCGCGCCTCATGGCCATAGTGCCGTAATTGACGCTCCCTCACACTGCAGGTCACGTGTCTCATTCGGGACTCCGTGAGCAACACAAAGTCAAACCAGTGGCACACAAGGATTCCCCAGAGAGACACACATGGAGTCCAGTCTTCGTCTTGGGTCACTGGATAGCGTCCATGTCTCGCATACAGGGAGTGGCTGGACTCTATAAAGACTTGGACCGCCACTTTCCAGTGACCTCGTGACCCCCCATGCTCTCCCAATCAGTCTACTGGATGACCACCGTATTAAAATGGCTGAAAGTGGACACAGTGTCTGGAGCCCTTTAGATGAATATGATTGCTGTTGTTATTGAGACCTGCACCAGGCCCAGGGTGTGAACGTCGGTGTGTGTTCGTCATTGTCCATCTGCTTATCAACCGATCAGCCACACCAAAATCCTAGTCTCACAGTAATTGAAATTTCTAGAAGGTGATCACAGCAGACCCTCGCAGTTGCAGCATATTGTGAATTTCCCCTTGGGATTAATAAAGTATCTATCTATCTATCTATCAGTAGCCACCGGTTGTAACAAGTGACAGTGGAGCTTAGGGGCTGGATGGCCGTGCGGTGATATTGTGACAGTAAATCCTCTTAAGCTTTGTGTTGACCGACAAGCGATTTTAAATCTCAAGTGCCAACAATGCCGGGTTGGCTCAATACTCTTGCTCATTTCTATACCTTGTGGTGGCACACTGAGCCTAGTAGGCCACTTACTGTATGATGTATGTTTAGTCTCTCCTTTTGTGTCATTCACAGGTCAGAGTGGTGCTGGTAACAACTGGGCCAAAGGTCACTACACAGAGGGTGCTGAGCTGGTGGACTCGGTTCTTGATGTGGTCAGAAAGGAGGCAGAGAGCTGTGATTGTCTACAGGGATTTCAGCTCACTCACTCCCTGGGTGGGGGCACTGGCTCTGGCATGGGTACCTTACTGATCAGCAAGATTCGAGAAGAGTACCCTGACCGTATCATGAACACATTCAGCGTTGTCCCCTCGCCCAAAGTGTCGGACACTGTTGTGGAGCCTTACAATGCCACACTGTCTGTACATCAGCTGGTGGAGAATACAGACGAGACGTACTGCATTGACAATGAGGCTCTCTATGACATCTGTTTCCGCACACTTAAACTGACCACACCCACTTATGGGGACCTCAACCACCTGGTCTCTGTCACCATGAGTGGGGTCACAACATGTCTGCGCTTCCCTGGCCAGCTGAACGCCGATCTGCGCAAACTGGCAGTCAACATGGTGCCCTTCCCTCGTCTGCACTTTTTCATGCCGGGCTTCGCCCCACTCACCAGCAGAGGAAGCCAGCAGTACCGTGCTCTTACAGTTCCCGAGCTCACCCAGCAGATGTTTGATGCCAAGAACATGATGGCAGCATGCGATCCTCGCCATGGACGTTACCTGACGGTGGCAGCTGTGTTCCGTGGCCGCATGTCCATGAAGGAGGTGGATGAGCAGATGCTGAATGTGCAGAACAAGAACAGCAGCTACTTTGTGGAGTGGATCCCCAACAACGTGAAGACCGCAGTCTGTGACATTCCACCGAGAGGACTGAAGATGGCAGCTACGTTTATTGGTAACAGCACTGCCATCCAGGAGCTGTTCAAGCGCATCTCTGAGCAGTTCACGGCCATGTTCAGGCGCAAGGCCTTCTTGCATTGGTACACCGGAGAAGGAATGGATGAGATGGAGTTCACAGAAGCAGAAAGCAACATGAATGACCTGGTGTCAGAGTACCAGCAGTACCAGGACGCCACAGCAGAAGAGGAAGGAGAGTTTGAGGAAGAGGGAGAGGAGGAGGCGGCCTGAGGAGTTTTACCTACCGCTCGTGTGACCTCTTAGTTCAATCAGGGCTTTTACATGTGTGTGTCTTCTGCCTTGAAGGTGTCTGTGTTTACCTGAAAGTCACTGTTTTTGTCTTTTTTTTTCCTTATTTTTGTGTAAAGGGTGCAGTAAAGAATTTATTTTGGTCTGAGCCATTCTTTATACTGGGATCGTGGTGTAAAATATTCTCTTAATAAAGATCTCCAGGTTTGACTTGCACGTCTCCTGTTGTCCGTTTTGTTTCTCGCACACACACTTCTAGACTGTTCTGTGTCCTGAGTGTTGCTATGGAGACCACGATGTGGTGACACTCCTGTCCATCAGCTGCACTGCGTGCTTGAGGAGGTCTGAGCAGCCTGTTGAAGGCACATGGTGACCTTACTGTACTCATCTTGGTCCTGTGATGTTCAGAGGACGTCCCATCACTTGAAACATGAAGCTTCGGTGTCCTCCATTATGTAATCTGATACGGACCTCCATGGCCGGTGTCTTCCAAGTGTGTAGATTTGGTAGAAGAGGGCTTGTCCTGTTTATCACTGACACTGAGGACCAGCGGGTACGGCTGCTGATTTCCTTCTTAAAATCACGTTTGTGTTTTTAATTAGGTGTCCTTTTTTTTTTTTTTTTTTTAATGCCATCTCAGTAAAGAGTGAAGGTGGTGGGCTTGGTGTGCTGGGGTCTGGTTTTCTTTTAAAAATGAGTTGCCTCTGGGGTTTGTGGTCCTTTTATGTCTGTTTTTAACGCCCACCTTCGTCACTCGTCTGTTTTTTTGGTAGCCTGCCCTTGAGGGTGGGGGTACTTGTGCCCACACTGGTTCAGTTCATTGAAAGTGTGTGTAAAGGTGGGGCCCGTCCTATTAAGTCTTGTCCTGTCTGTAACCACTAGAGGGCGACAGTGACTTGAATTCTGCCCTCTTGTGAGCCGTCAGGTAATGGAAGTTGTGTCTAAAGAGTTGCTGGCCATCCTGATAAACTGGGCCTGTTGGTCACACACTCTGTCCTCACTGGTAACAAAATTGCTTTTTCTTAATCTTTGCTTTAGATGGTTCAGGCAATCCCAAGACAGAAATCATCTGCAGACAGGGTGCCAGTCCACGTGTCGAATGGCCAGGTAAACTAAGCTGCTGCCGTTCTAAACGTGTGTTTGGACAGGAGGGCTGCGTCTGTGCCTGTCTCATTTTGCACAACTGACCAGATCACAGAGTTTCCTTTGCCCGTCTGCCTGTCCACCCCACGTTGAGATGTCTGGTCATCAGAATGTGGTTGGTAGTCCCAGATTACTGGTGCTGTTCTGTCCAATCGCAAGAAACAAACAAAAGTGTTGGCTACTTTTACAACTGTAGAAGAGTATGGACCTGCTGTGTTGGCACACCTCACTGCCACCACCAAGGGTGCCTCCGAAGTGCAAATGCCCTCTGCTAGGGTATCTTGGCAGGGGTGAAGCCTTCCATTATAAATGCCATGGCCGGACCTGGGCTGCCAGTATCAATACTAAGTGCCGCCGGACCCGAGCTCACTACCTGTCACTGACTGACCTTTCAGGATGTCCAAGGTGGTCGACGCTTCCAGAAGAAGTAAGTTAGAATGGCAGCAGCCAGCAAGACGAGAGTTCCACAGCAGACTCTGATGGCCATCTTCTCGGGGTCTTCCTTCTCACCGTAGCGGGCCTCAAAGCCAGACTGGTAAAGAGATGACAGACAGACAGAGCAGTAAGGCCTTGCATGTGACATTGCCGTCCTCGTACGCCTTGCTGGTGCCCTCCAGGCTTAAACTACTTACTTACCCAGCCTCCTTTCTCCCTGAGCTGCGGGCACACAGTCCTCTCCACATACTCGCCCACTCGCTCCTTTAGGACGGGCAGTGCACCTTGTAGTCCGCGCTCCTGGCAGTGCTGAGCCATCTGACCAGCCAGCATGTAGACGGAGAGGATGGCACTCCAGGGCAGCTCCCGAGTGCGGCCTCCAGCCACTTGAGGCCCAAAGTGCTCCTCCAGGATATGGACGAGCGTAGTGGCAGCGTTGTCCTCCGTCACCTCCTGGAAGAGTCGAGGCCAGCGCTTGAAGAACAGAGGGAACTTGTGGATCAAAGTGTCCCCTGCATGTCGCAGCGCCGCACATGCCTTTGACGGTGGCCGTCCTGAGGCCCCTGGGGCCTTGGTCACGTAATCGATGTAATCGTGGGCCATCAGGTAGGCTTCACGCACCGTGGGGTCTACTTGTGATCTCGTGTGCTTCCCAGACTCCATGGTGGCTCTCTGTCTATGTGAGGGAGCCTCTGTGCTTCACGCGCCTACCTGTCTAATTTTAGCAGCTCTGCAAGCTGACACTGGAGCCACATGGCAGTGCCATTCTAATTCCAGCTGGCAGCTCTGTTGATGGTTGCTGGACAGGTAGGTTGGTGGGGGCCGTGACCTGAGCAGACCATTAGTGTGCTGCCCACTGCTGAGCCCAGCAAGTCCTTCATGCAGGTAAGGCGCTTTATTGACATGGCAGCCGACGCAAGCATTCTGTGTTGTCAGCTTTATCAGAATTATTAAAGGTTAGTAGCCTCACGGTGCTGTGCGGTGAACGAAAAACAGATAAGGACGACCATAAAACAGTAAAAAAGAAGAAAGACCCTGACCAGGATCAGCCAGTCAGTCATTAGTCAGGCTGATAGGTGACCGTACGCAGTTCCTGTGCGGTGCACTAGGTGGCAGTGCCTCCTATCTGCTGTGCTAGCCAGTTGCCATTCCTTCATTTATTTCTTTATTTATCTATCTTTTCTTTTCTTTTCTTTTCGTGGATGACAACTGGACGTTGGTCCCACGGTCCGGCCTGCCGTTCGCCTTTTCTCCTCATGGACAGCATGTCCGTCTAGCTGACTGCTGATGAATGGCGGCGCTCCTGACTCCTGCACGTGGACCTGATAAGGCACTCCTGCCATGACAGCACTTTCTGCCACCTGTAAGCCTCCACTGAATTGTGCTGCCTGAGGAATGGCGCTGGGATGGGATCAGTGGGCATTTTTTAAAAGAGACCACCTACCCCTCCAGCCACAAGAATGCCCATGTTTCCGTTCATGGCTGGCATAACTCGCATGGGGTGATGGAGTGTTGCTTCCTTCATACGGCTGCTGGCAAGGGCACCACATAGGAATACCCAGGTGCTTAGTGGGTGCTCTCTTTGCTTATCTCCGTTGCTTATTGCAGCTTATCTTTATTCCAGGGTCCTAAAGGGGCCCAGTGTGGGGCACAGGCCACGTCCTGACGTGTACTAAATGGATGAGCGCAGTGAAAGTGTGCCGCTTTAATTGGCTGACTGTGCCCTGATAAGATGGCATCTGCCCTTCTGTCAGCTGAGGTCACCAGTGCCCCCCCTCCATGCCAATGTTGGTGCCCTCACCACTATGTTGCTACTAGCCTCATGGTGCTAACCCCCCCACCCGTCTCCTGCGGTTCACCAGCCCGGGTGCTGACTTGACTCCTCTCCCCTCAGCTGCCCTTATCTTGTTCTTTCTCGTCTGCCTCCTTTGATTTCCCGTCCTGACGTTTGCTTTGATGTCCCTTCGCCCACAGCACATGTTCCAGCAAACGAACGCAGTGAACCCTGGCTGAGCTCTGTAGGTGGGAGGTTAAAGATGGTGAGCTTCGGCGAAGACGTCCTGAGCAGCAGGGCCAGTGGTTCGCAGTGTTTCTTTAGGTGGGCGAGGCTGGCAGGCCTTGGATGTACCTGGACAGAGCCCACTTCAGTGCCATGTCCCATTTCTGTGTTAGGTATAACAGTAAAGAAAACATCTGAATACGCGTCCAGATGGAAAGGCGCGCTCTGACTGAGGGGCTGAGTGGGGGGCCGATGAGCCATCAAACCACCAGCTGACTGTTTGGACGTCTCCTGGCACAACTGATCAGATGGCTGCTTCATCAGGTGACCGGGTGGCTCCTTGTTGATTGCTCCATGGCCTCCACGTGCTTCTCAGGCTGTTCATCTCCACTCTTGGCCCACAGAGCCATTTGTTTTATCGTAGCCCCCTGTTATAGTCGCTTAAATTCTTTTTCTCCCTCATCGACCGACGCTCAACACCCCAGGATGAATCTTTGTGAATGGATGAACAGGAAAAAGTGAGGAGACCCTTCATTCAGCAGATAGTTGAAGCCCCTTTGGTGGCCTGGAGGCGTCTTGGTTTGATGTGACTCCTGGATTTGTGCCACTCTTCTCGGCTTACCCTCTCAAGTTCTGTCAGGCTGGATAGAGGCCATCATTAGAGTGCCATCCTCTGACTGGACATTCACAGGTGTGTCCCTCAGCCACTCCTGTGTCACTGCTGAGGTCCTGCACGCTGCGAGCAGAGTCTTCATGGAGACGGTCTAACATCTCAACTCTGCCTCGTCTGCCGGTCCCTGATGTTGTTCAGGTGGTAAGTGGAGCGTCATGGCCTCCAGACGTGACACTTACAATTGAGGCCATCATCACACCAGAGGGTCTTTCGTGGGTCTTCTAGCCAGCGGACGGTTGCAGTGATGGTTGTCCTTCTGGACATTCCTCCCGTCTCCCCACGTGTTCTCTGAAGCTCAGCCCGTGCGACTGTCAAGTTTGTGGCCCCCTATTTTACCAAAGCCCTTCATCCCTAAATGTCCAGCTCTAGAGAGAGTTGGGGTCTTCCAGACTTTAGGGACTATGGAGGCCATTGTGCTCTTAGGGGTCTTTAGTGCTGCAGCCGTCCACAGATCTCCTCCTTGACACACTTGGCATCTCGAAGCTTGGCTTGGATTTTGTCCAATGGGTGGGCTTGCTTCCTCTGGATGGGTGGGTGCCTTTCCTAATCAGTCCACCCAATTCTGTGAACCCCAGACATCCCAGCACGGATCAAAGAGACGCCCCTGAGGCCAACTTCCGGTGTCATCCTGGTTATTCAGTGTCTTATTTTTAATACCATCCTCTTCTCGCTTCGTTATTTTGGGGTATTGAGCCTGTAGAAGTGAGGGTCTCAATGTGCTCCCCCTGCTTCAGCATGGTCCTCGTTTGCCCACTGTTGACCTTTGCCACAGACCCTGATCGCCCCGGTGGCGGCGGCGGCCCCCCTTTGTCTCCCCCACCCTGACCTGTTCATCTGATTTTGGGTTCACCCTGATGAGCAGGAAAGAAGCATATGAGCCAAGCGATGCCCGCGGGTCTCATTCTTTATTCAGCTCTGCTGTCTCTACAAGACATTTTGTTTTACAGGGCAGCGAGTGTCCAGACTGTCTGTGTGGCCAGGACAAAAGTGACCTCTGAAAACTGGAGTGGGGTTGGGGGGGGGTCACCATGAATCATCATCTAGGTGGTCACATCGGCCTGCCACCCCAGGCTGTCAGTCCCATCTTTAAATTGCTGTCATTTTTGAACCCCAGGGGTCTGCCCAGTGCATCCTCCTGTTGGTTGATTGGCACCTGGTGGGTGTCCGGGTGGTAGAAGATGACAAGTGTGTGTCTCTCTTGTTATGTGATCCTAATTTTTGTTTTCCAATGGATGCCCATTTGGACCACCACAAAGTGGGCACCTCAGGCCCAAGCGTGATGTTGATGTTAAAATGTTGAGAGTGAAGTAAAAATGGTGGCACCCAACTTGTGACCTCAAGACATTCATAACAATTAACTGGACTCTGAGTGACCACGAGATCTGTCACCGAGGCCTAATGAAGTGTATTTGTGACAAAACACAAAATCTCAATGGGAGGTTGGGGATAAAGTCGGAGCGGTGCCAATGAAAATCCAAATTGAACTTTGAGCATTGAAATTGAAGTTCAGAAATGAAACCAACATTTCTGTATTAATGGATAGTGAAAGGGGCACAGGGGGACCGGTGACATGCTGAAGCCACCCAGAGGGGACACTGAAGTCTTTCGAGGTTTAATGGGACTTTAATTATGTGAGTCAAGTTGGCATCTTGGCATTAAGCTGGCAGTGCTGAGAATGTCATTGAAGGTGACGTGTCACACCAGCACCTCACAACATGTCACCCACCTGAGGCTCGGCAGATTCAGGCCCGGCCACTGCTTGGATTGGATGCCAGCTGGTGATGGTACTGGTGAGGCCAACAAGGGGGAGCTGTTCCGGACCCCAATGCCCCAATGCAGTGACTGGGACACTGGGCTGTAAATGTGACACCGTCCTTCAGGTGAGACTGTCTGTGCTCATTAAAGATGATAAAGAGTAGAGGGCATCCTGATGCCCACCGTGGCCCCCCAAGCACCCCCTGTCTCTAATTGTGTCTCTCTCTCTCTCATCACTTCGCCTCCTAACAGCTCAAGTGTGCCGAGTGCACTGGTGTCATAATGGCTGCCGTCGTGTCACCCAAGTGGGTGCTGCACATCAGTGGTGTCTGAAGTGGCTCCACACTCACTACGTGAAGGCCTAAAGAATGATTACTGATTATTATATTGAAAGACTCAACACTAAACCTGCAACGCTGACGATAAAGTCGAAGTGTGGAACTTGAACTGGACGTCGCGTGATCACATGATCAGTCAATGCACCAGCACCACCTAGAGGTGAAAAACTGAAGTGCACTTCGAGATTAAATGGCCAAAGTGAAAACAACGATGAAGTGACACAAATGACATCAAAGTAGCGATGACGCGAATGACATTGAAACAGACGAGGAGTGATCATATGATCAGGCATGAGGGGCACATACGTAGATGCCAATGTCTGTCCGCTTGCTCTTCCTCACCACCCAACGCGCCCCTCCCTCAGATCTCTGCACAGGTTGAAGGACCAGTTTGTCATTCTCCAGGTCGTGTTGTCACACACGGGACGCTGTGTTAGGTTCCCGCATTTTCTAGACATTTTCAAAAAGCCCCCTGCCCATCCTGTGGCTTTGCAATGGGGGCATCGGGGCACCAAGCACCACTGGAAATGAACGCCTAACACAAAGGAAAGGCACTTTATCAATTCAATGTATTCTTATAACTGACCAAAGACATCCCCTTAGAGTTTCGATAAATGACGACACATGCATGTGACAACAGGAGGGCCCTGGACGTCACCGTCGTGTCACGTGTTCCTCTGATCATTTCACTCATTTGTGGTTCAATTCTCTCTTAAGTACGCAAGTCAGTTGACACAAAAGCCACCATGCAGTACAAACCGTCTCCTGTGATTGGGTCATTTGGGGTCAAAGGTGAGACGGCGGCGTGGTGGCACACGCACACACGCACACACACGCACACACACACACACACACACACATGCGCGCAGGTCTGCTTTTAAAATGGCCGAATCGCATGCCGTTGGTGTTTCGTTTGTTCAGAAATGTCAGCCATGAAGTGTGTCACAGTGTGGGTGTCATCTGGAGGTCCCCAAGGGTCCTGCCTGGACATATTCGGTGAGTTGTAAGGCTGCTTGTGAGCCCCCCACCCCAGCACACTCTATCACTTCTCTACCCCCTGCTGGTTGAGGTCCTGTGCCAGTGGTGCCGCCTCATCCCCGGGTGTGCATGAGGGTCAAAGTTAATCCTCCCTTCTCAGTTGGTGCCACCCCACCCGTCTGTGGTCACACACTGCAGCCTGGCCCCCTGTCCTTTGTCCATTTGGCCCAGATTGACATTCCTCTTTTTAGCCCCCAGAGACCACCACCTCCCCTCACCCCATCTCCGAGGGTCACACATGGGCCAGCCTGAATGTCAAAAGTGTCCTGGGCCGGGTACTTGAGGGGCTTTGTCCCTGTCATAGATCCCCTCAAAGTCCCCTGGGCTGTTAGACCCCCTCGGCGCTGGGCTCTGCCGCCGGGTTGTCATACGCGTGCAGCTCGGTGCTTTCACATTTGCTGTCACTGCCATCTTCTACACCGGCTGGCACCTTCTTCGTACAGCAGCGGCAGCAGCAGCAGCAGTGACGTTGGCACTGTGACACGAGATGGTCCCAAGGCTCCAAGGAGTGCATCCAGAGGGGTAGAGAGTCCCAGGTCCGGAGGCAGTGGGGCAGATACTGCGGGCATCTGCGCTGGCACAAAGTCACCACAGAGCTGAAAGCAGCCAGCAGAACGATGGGACCTGCCACTCCCACGAGGACCGGCCAGCCCGCTATAGACAGGCCAAAGATGGCAGCGGGCAGCAGGAAGAAGCTGAGGAGCAGGTAGAGGACGGCAAACCAGCGATACTTGGCAGTGATGTTTCCAAACTTCTTGGCCAAAGGAATAGGCAGTCGCATCACGGGGATGATATACCAAAGGACGATGCCAGTCAAGTTGAAGAAGAAATGGATTAGGGCAACCTGAGGGGCAGAAGGACAGAAGATCAATCTTGACCCCTCCGGGAGGCCTTGGTGAGCTCATTGAGACCCCCGCAGCGGGCACACTACCTGAAGAGAACTCCGCAGCTTCTCAGCAGGGCTGGCCAGAGCGGCCAGCATGGCAGTGGTGGTGGTACCAATATTGGACCCCAGGCATAGAGGGTAGACCCGCTCAAGGCTGATGACCCCGATTCCTGTGAACAGAGACAGTGACATTAACACTATGAGGACTTGGGGCAGAGGGGCACAGCGGCCGGCCCCCTTAGAGCCGAGAGCAGGTCGTGCCACCCGTTCCGTCTCAGCCATCACTGACCCCAGAAGTGACAAGCCCACTACTCAGGGTGGCTCATCGATCTTGGTAAGTTAACCCACAGAATCAATGATGGCAGCGCCAAGGGGCCACTGATGGGCACATCGGAAACCCGGGGAAACCAAGAGAGCATGGCGAGGGCACGGGGGCCAGGACACTCACCGATGAGCGGAATGATGGCTGACGTGAAGACGGAGCTGCTCTGTAAGATGAAGGTCATCAGGGCGCCAACCAAGATGGCCAAATAGCCGTTCACCCAACCAAAGGGAAATGGCAGATCTGTGGACCCCAAACACATGGTTACATCACATGAGCGGTCTCGGGAGACAAGCTGTCACTCACCTTCAGCTGCCACTCTGACAATCCATCCACTCAGGGGACACAGTGGTCTCCATGTCGTGTGGTTTGTGCTCTTCTTGCCAGGCACTCTGCTGGAAGACCACTCTAATGCCCAATAGTCGAGACCACTGGTGAGCGGGTCACCCTGGTACAATGCGCACTAATGGTATCACAATCAAGAGGCTCAGTGTGTCCACCAGCAAGTATACTTATGACATCATACTGCCAGCTGTATGCCCACCACTGCCATGACAAATGCCACATTACTGTGCCTGCCAGTCACACAGTCAGAGTGGTGGTGGTCAGCATTGTCAGCACAGTGTCCACTATGAATATCTAGAGTGTGTGTGGTAACCCCATGCCCACCACTGACATCACAGCCAACAGTGTCATTCTGGCTGGCATTATGCCCACCCACACAAAGATCAGTGGCCAGCCACATGCCCTATACTGACAATGCAGCTGTGCCCACTATAAGCAGTCAGTGTGGATGGGCATCAAGTGTCAAGTGCCCCACCCTGTGTACTGCCCACTTTGACCTGCGGCTGTACCGTCCACTAGCCGTCCTCCTATGGACAACATCAGTGTGCTGCCCACTGCTGCCCGTCTCTAATGCTTGGCCTATCCAGGCTGACGTGTATCTTAATGCCCTCTCATGCATCCCCCTAAGGGAGTTCAATTGACATGTATGGTGGTCTCCACAGAGTGGCCTTGAGGGTCTCCCCCAGTGACCTCACCAGTATCCCAGGTTCAATGACATGACATGCCATAGACACGCCAAACCTCGTTGTTTCCTTCAGTGTCACTTGGCCCATGTTACAGAGGGTGGATGGCACTGGACTGGCACTCACTTGCCATGTGTGACGTGTACCTGCGTTGATGACCTTCTTGATGGCCTGTGCAATCTGCCCCCGCAGCACCGAATTGAGCAGCTTGACGATGAGCATCAGACAGCCGCAGAGGACCAGCAGGGAGGCAAAGAGGAGGATGAAGCCCACCGCCATGTCTGGAAGGGTTGTGTGGGCAAAGATGTGGGTACCTGAGGGCAGAACAGAAGGACGGCCGTCACGAGGCCCACCTGAGAACCTCTGTGGCTACCGTGTCCCCATGTCACACAGGCGGGATACTCACAGGCCTTCACGGGTTGTATCTCGGTGACGTTTTTAAGAGCCACTTGGTTGTCATCGGACCCAAAGCACTCATAGATGGCGCACTCAGTAGCGTTGGACACCGTGACGTTCTTGAGGAGCTTCAGAACACAAAAGCCACGTCAGACGGAGCAGCAAGTGAGGACATTGAGGCCTGGCCATGCAGTGGACACTCACCGTGACATTCTGGGTCAAACACCAGTGAAGAATCAAACTCTGATTGCCGATCTCCGGGCTGCCCGTGCCAAGTCCGGCGATGACCTCTTTGTTAAGCTGTGGGACAAGAAAAGGGACAAAGACATCAACAGGCTGACTGGCACACACGTCCACATGGATGAGGAGCGGTCAGCACACAGATGTGTACCCAGACAAGCCAACCCAGGTAGGTGCCATCCTGGAGCTGGCTGGTCATCCCATTGTGCCTGCCACCTGTGGACTGGCCATCATAAGAGATCCACACCCTGAAGTGGCCCGTCTACCCTCAAGTGGACTGGTCACTCCAGAGAGATATCTACCCAAATGTGCCCCATTCACCCCCCTGGACGGGCATCTGCCCAGGTGTGCCCAAGTTATCTCAGAGAGTGAAGTGTAGTGAAATCTGCCCTCAAGTGACCTGCTCATCTCTGATGCCAATTGGGGCTTGAGGACCCCAGAGGTACCATTTCTAGTCTCAAGTGGACTGGTCACCCTGCCAATTATATACTGTGATGAGACCCCTGAGTGCCATCTTACTGCCAGTCATGTCCACCCTCATTTGGGACGCCAGTGCAAACCTTTCGCTCCCTGCATTTGTCATTTCAAAGGGACAACAACCCGGGACTGTGACTTTGGAGCTGGGCGTGAGTGAAGGCTTCTGGTGGGCACGGGGTGCCCAATATGTGGAGCGCTTCAGGAGTTCCAGCACTGAGATGATGACTGACATCTTGAGCTCTGAACAGGGGGGCAGTGGCAGTGGGTTTGTGACCTTGACATCCAGCTGTCACCTTAGTGTCCTGGGCCACAGCCTGACTCTGTGTGATCGTCCCCTTGTCCCAGCGGAGGCTCACCTGGATGATCAGATGTGTGAAGGGCTCGGTGATCACCTTCAGGATGTCTGGGGCCGTCTCGCCTGATTGGATGTTGAAGGTGTCCACGATGGCGCTGGTCAGGTGGTACAGATAGTGAGTGCCAACTTCCACTGGCAGGAGGATGAGCACAGTTAACCAGTTAAAGAGGCCATGAACCGCCGAGCCAGCAAAGGCCCTAAAAAGAGAGACAGGGGACAAGGACGGGGACAGGTGTGACTTTTAAGGACAGAGACGGACAATCTGGTCCCCAACAGGGCACAACGCCATACCTGCGAAACTCGTTCCGGTCCCCAGAGTGCGCCAGTGACACCAGGGTGCTGGTGACCGAAGTCCCAACATTGACGCCCATGATGATGGGGATTGACGTGGTGACGGTCAGCACTGTGGACACACAGACAGACAGACAGACAGACAGATGGACAGACGGATTGGGTGACAGCTCAGTGGCTCTTTGCTCGGAGACAGAAAGGCGGGTGACACTCACGGCCTGATGACACCATGCTGACGATGATGGAGGAGGACGTGCTGGAGCTCTGCACCAGGACGGTCAGCAGCACCCCAATGACGAGCCCTGCCACCGGGTTGGATAGCACTTCATTGTCACTGAAGATGTCACCGGCCGCCTTTCCTGCTCAAAGACAGAGAGAACGGGTGAACCCAGCAGGTAGGCCAACTGCGCTCTCTGTGCCCACTGACCTCAACGGCCATCTCACCTCCCACCAGCTGGAACGCCGAACTGAGGACATCGAGGGAGCAGATGAAGACGTAGAGCAGCACAAGCAGAAGGAAGCCCCTCAGGATGGCGAGCAGGACTCGACGCAGTTTCCCGATGCCATCGAGCTCTGCGGCAGGACAGGAGGACACGGGTCACTAAGAGCAATGAGTGCTGGGCGGCGTGGGCACACACAAGTGCGCTTACTGACCCTTCCAGGCAGGGCCGGCGTCTTGAAGGGCGGGCAGAGTCCAGGGGTCCTCGTCCTCCTCCTCCTCCGTGGCCACTTCACTGGGGTCAGCAACGGGGCCATCTGCAGTGGGGGTTAGCAGAGGCTGTGAGAGGGGTCACCTGTGAAGACCACCGGGATAGGGGGGCTTACCTGGCTCAGCTGCACTTACCAGTCACATGAGAGTCTTCCTCGGTCACCTTCAGGGCCACAGAGGAGGTGGACAACTTGTTGGCGAATACCATGGTGTCCGAAGTGGGAAGTAAGATCTGTAAACCTGCTTGGGACCACCGGCTGGACGGGAAGGGGCTGAAAGAATTAACAAAATATAGAGTGACCACCAACTGGGGGGACTGCTGGGAAAAAAAGCAAATCAAATTGTGACCACAGGACAGCTGGGTCTGCAATGGAAAATAGTGACCACTGACCACAAACTGGGTGGTCTGCAACGGAAAAGAAGAAACCCAACTGTACCCACAAACTATGGGGGATAAGGGGTCTGCAGAGAGAGAGAGAAAAAAAACTACACCCAAAAGTGACCCCACACCTGGGGGTCTCCAGTGGAAAACTACACCCAATACTGACCACTGTCCACAAGTGGGGGTCTGCAGTTACAAGTAAATTAGACGCTTGTGGCCTCTGGCTGGACACGATGGGGGTGATAAAAAGCGTAAATGGGGGGCCGGCCAGGCCAGTGACCACTGACCACCTGTTTGCGATGGTAAAAAGTAAACCCAACAGCGATCACACCTGGGGGGTCTGCAGTAAAACACGTATAAGCCAAGTAGTGCCCACCAACTGGGGGTCTACAAGAAAGTGACCCCTGTCCACAAGCAGGAACAATTAGGGGGTCACCAAGGAAACAAAAATATTAGTGACCACAAACTGGGGTTGGGGGGTGGTGGTCCACAGTGGAATAAACAACCTACAGCCAGTGGTGACCACTGACCTCAGACCCCCAGGTTAAGAGACACCAGATTAGTGCCCCCCCCACCACCAACATCACTTCAATGCCATCCAGAGATGTGGGGGATAAACAAAGGGGGCTTCAGCAAACTCGAGGTGAGCACAGACCTTGGGGGGTGTTCTGAATAAGTGAGCCCAGCAGAGCCCCCCAATCCACCCATCCACTCAAGTCAGGACCCTTACCTGAATGGGTCGTAAGGTCACTCCAGCGGGGGTCACTCCAGCCTCACTCCCCCACACTCTCAGGCACCTTGGCACAAGTCCACTGGCGAGGGGGGGCCAAAGTACACAACAGCAAACACAGGGCCGGGGGGCTGTGGCTAAGGAGTGGACGAGCCCAATATAGCGCCTTCCTTTCCACCCTCACCCAGGCTACAGGCTGGCATGCTGGCATTTGAGAAGCAGCTTAAGGCAAGCGACTTACCTTGATCGTTGGCGGCAGGCTGAGAAATAGTCGTCTGGCCGCGCCCCCCCATTTATACCCACCCCTGGGGTCAAAGTATCATGCCGTGCCTATTGCCCTTTGGCAGAGCGGCAAGATGTTGGCACTTGATAAATAAGAAAGCTGCTGATTCCCACAGGCTGGATCCCCCAGCCACATCCTCAGCTGCCATTACCCAGTCTGTACTAATGCCATGACAGGTGCCCCCTTGGTGAGTTAACTTCTGAGTGCCAAGGTCCTTCAAATTCTGCGTTGTTCGGTGGAGCATGTAGTGTCAGCCGTTCACCTCTTGGTGGCAGCAGACACCCACTGAGTCTGTTATGCTGGCGTGTGGCCTTCATTTCAGAGCTTGGCACCTGCCAGTGTTGCCCTCTGCTCTGGATGGTGGGATCCATGGCCTCACTAACCCCCAACCTTCCTTTGGCTCCAAGATGGTGACAAGTGACTGTGACTCCTTAGGTGCCATTCCCCCTTCAGTGCTATCTCTGTCAATACCTTTTATGTGTCACTCTGTCTTTGTGACCTCCACCCACGTGCCACTGACTTGGGTGACCTGCACAAGCTTTGACAAATGCCCGATTGTGTTGACCCCTAAAGTTGCTCACACAATTGTCTTGTGGCAGCACACCGCATTAATCTGCATAAATATGTGGCATGCCCAGTATAATTTGCCCACCCCTAGAGACATCGGAGGCTGAAGCGGCAGCCTCTTCCCTTCAGGACGTGGCACACATAAACATTCTGCCAAACGTGTCATCGTCACTGGGTGAATGACAAAGGGTCCTCCGGCTGGAATGTGGACTCTTCCAAGACTGCTTATTGTGCCAAGGCCAGAAGGTCCAATGGCTTGTTGCCCACTTGCCTGGCACCAGTGCCTTGCAGAGAGCTCCTGCCCACAGTGGGTGGCACGCTGTGTGAGAAGATTAGAACGCAGATCTTCCCGTGCAGCCTGACAAGTCTGAGTTCAGCGAGTTGCATCTCCACGTCCCTCCCTCATCTTCCCTTGCCGTCGGCATGCCGAGCATGGGGGGCCTGTCACTCTCCCCACGGTGGCCATATGTCTGCTGGCGTGAGCTCCATGCCTGGCGCTGCCAGCAGCAGCCGCTTGTGCCAGAAAATATTATTGTGCCAGCAGGACATCATTACGCAGCGCGGTGATTGATTAGCCGGGAATGGGCGAGCGGAGAGGCATGGTGGGACGGGTGTGGGGGCGGGGGTGTGGAGGGCTGTGGAGAACCAGAGTGCAGCAGGAAGGGGGCAGCAGAGTGCAGAGACTGGCAAAGGGAGACCCCTGCGGACCAAATGGAGCAATGGCATAGTGATGGGGATCAGAAGGTTGAGCTCTGTGGGGGGCAGCTTGAGGATAATGAGGTAGACCGGGGCGTAGAGGAGATGGGCAATCCAGTTGGCAGTGTGGACATCGGCATTCCAGTTGGCTGTTTGAATTGGGATTAACTAGAGTTTTGAGGACTGGGATGGGGGAGACGTGCATTCCAGTGGAGACTCCCGCTAACTGTCTGACTTGGGGCATGCCATTGGTCAGCACTCCTCTTGATGGGATTTCGAGTGTCCGCTCTGGACTGGTGCATATGCATTTGTGGACTGGGGATACTGGTGATGCTGCATGCCAGTGAGCTGTGAGGATCGGGAAGAACTGCAAGTCTAAGTCCCAGTTTCTGCTGTGGACTGGGCCATGCTGGGGAGGCCCATTCGGGTTTACTGGGTAGACTGGGATTTAAGTGCTAGTATGCCTTGGACACCCGAATGATGTTCATTCAGGTTCCTGTGCTGGAGTGGGACACAGTGATGATGGCAATAATAATAATAATAATAATAATAATAATAATAATAATAATAATAATAAGCCATTTCATGCATTTATAGCGCCTTTCCCAGACTCAGAAGTCCCAAAGATCTCTGGTCCAGTTGACTGGGTGGACTGGGAGGTTAGTGGTTAAAATGTGTGGGCTGCCGATGATCTGCTCTGGAACTGGCAGTGTGGACTGGGACAGGCCAGTGATCCCCATTCCAGTTCTTGTGCTGGACTGGGACACACTTAATGGGTCTGTATCCAAGTTAACTGGGTGTACTGGGAGATGAGTGTCGATGTGGCGACTGTGAGAACTGGGACGCCCCCATTGGCTGTACTGGCCTGGTCCCGCCGATGACCCTCGCATTCCAGCTGTGGACGGTGCCAAGGTGGACGTTTGCGGACGTTTCGGACCCAGCGAGTATCCGTGCCAACCCGGAGCCCACCGATGATCCGCATTCCATTCCCGTCACGTGTCTCCCGCTGCCCGCCGCCCCTCCCCCATGACTAATGGAGTCCCGAGCCTCGTCGGCTGAGCCCGCCAGGATTCCAAGTCTAATGTTTTGTTTGGTATTAAAATGCGAAAGGCAACTTAACTCCCACTGATTTCAATAAAAACATATGGAATGGGCTCATCAATCAATCCCCCAGCGGCTCGCCTGTCGGAGTGAGGGGAGCTGGCGGCCGCCCCATCTCCGAGATCGTGAGCGCCATGGAAACCAGTCTGCGCTGGGATGCCAGGCATAGGCGTGTGGAGGGAGATGGCGTCGGCTTTGCTCTCCGGTGGGCCTCAGCTGGCTGGTAAGCCAGTATGAGGCAGCCCACCGCCCGTCCTGTTTATAGCGGGTCTTGCCCCTGAAAGGCGCTATATCAAATGAGGATTCCTCCGCTGATGTCTGCGTGTCTGGTGGGCTCACCAGTGCAGACGTCTGCCCCTCAGAGTCGGGCTCTCTCACTGCAGCGGTGAGGGGCGCTATAAAGGGGGGGCACGCCATGAGGAGGAGGTGGGGTTGTCCAGCCTGCTGGCCGCCTCGTGGAAGCCCCCTTTGGAGCTGAAGCGAGGCGGCTGCCGCGGCGTTGTCAGGCCTCATTTCTCCCGTCAGCGGCGGCGGGATTGATGGCCGGCATTTGGGCCGCTTTAGGATTTCGGGGAGGCCTGTGGGGAGGAGGCGGGTGGGCAGGCGGCGCTCTGATGCCTTTTTAAGAGGATTTTAATTTGCTGAATTGGCCAGCCGTGTCTTTCCCAGAAGTCTTTGCTGTGACACAACTGTTGACGCAAGTGGGCTCTGAGAAGAAGGGGATGGCACAGAAGAGTGCAAAGAGCGCAGCAGGTGGGCAAGCAGAGGGCTGAGAAAGGCGCTATAAAGGCCTATTGAGAAGACCCTGCAGCTGAAGCCTATGGTCCACGTCACACAGAGAGAAAGGCGCTACATCCTGGGGGAAGACCGACTGCCCGGTCACCAAACCCGAGCCGAGGCCGTGTTGTCACATGACGGCTCCTGGAGAGGTCACTGTGAGACAGCAGGACCTGGACGTGTCTGGAGTGATGCCACGTGATTCGATTCATCTCCGATGACTTGTCACAGTCTGAGGGGGCTGCACTTGAACCATCTAAGGTCTGGTTTGACTCACCTCAGGCTCCCCGGCTTACTCTTCAATGGTACCGCATGACCCAGGCCAGTGGGACACAAGGGGACTCGTCCCATCTCCAACACACAGAGCTTGAATCAGTCACATGGTGTGGCACAGGCTGGCATGGTGCCTTATTATGCGTCTCACTGGTCACTCGGACACCTTGGTTTGTGTCTGACGGTGTGAAGAGGTCTGGTGCTGTACAGCAGGAGCCACCTCAGGGGGCCTCGATCAGGCGGGCATGACAGATACCCCTTGTGTGCTGGACACAGGAGAATCTGGACTGGCTTGGACTGATGGCCCAGGTCAGCCTGGCAATGTGGCACTAGAGCCAGATCAGACCCACCTTAGAGGGATGATGATTCAGGTGGTCAGGACCAGGCAGATGTGACACCGCGTGATCCGCCTCAGTCAGATGAAGTCCCCGCAGGGCTTGTAGTCAGTCTCATGGTGTGACATTTGAGCCAATGGTCCAGATCAGGCTGGCACGGTGCCACATGATCCGACTCACATGGACTCAAGAGCATGCCATTTATCTCCGACGATTTGGCTCGGCGTGAAGGTGTAGCACTCGGACCGTCTCAGGTGGAGCTGCTCAGACTCCCCAGCTCTGCTGCTCTTCATCTCACACACCCCGGGCTATGTGATGACATGTGGGCACACGAGGACCACGTCAGTCAGGTGGCACAGTGGAGTTTGATTCCTCTCAGATGATTTTGACCAGTCTGATTGTGGAGCACCGGAGCCCACTCAGATCAGTCCGATGTGGCACCACACGCTCCGACTCAGATGTGCCAGGGGATTTGATTCACCTCAGACGATTTGTTTGGCCTGAAGATGCAGCATTTGAACCATCTGAGACGGACCAGGCCAGTCAAACATGGCAGGTGGGGGGCTTGGTCTGACAGAACTTGCCCTCAGCACATCCCCTCACGATAAAGAGAGGGCACCTCTTGCACATTTGGCTGATTGGCCATTTCCTTCACCCACCCGCCTATGTCACCAGAGTGAACGCCAGGCTTAGTGGGTTAGGATGGCACCACAGTGTCAGCGTCTGGCCAAAGAGCAGGATGACTAGAAAGGCAAATGAAAGGACATAGAGGGGCTGCAGGTGGCACTGGTGGGACTTCATCCGCAGTCCTGGGCACAGGGAGGGCAAGCAGTTCAGGGCTGGTGGGCATTTGAAGAGACAAACGGACTAACTGGCTAATGGACTACAGACAGACACAGGCTGATGGGTTAGGGCACTAATGAAGTAGCGGACCGACGGAGTCACTGCGGACCTCAGGACCACAGCAGGCTGCGTGAGGTCCAAATCGAGGTCTCCAGATTTCCAAAAGTCATCAGCACAGCTGATCCCGCAGAGTCCTTCCAGTTAAATTGCAGGAGGTGAGGACACCTGGTGGAGACCACAGGGAGTGCATGGGAGGCTGCGGTCAGAAGGCGTTTCTTCACACAGCGGAAAGGAAACTCTGATGACGCTGGGACGCCTGAGCCACCGACGTGGCCGTGATGGAGTGAATGTTCTTGTTGTGCTCTTATGTTTTCCAGGGCCCCTGTTATTGTGTCGAGGGGTCCAGTCCCTCGTCCTCCTTCAGTTCATCTCAACTCTCAGCTCTCCTCCTCCTCCTACCAGCTGAGCCCTCATACTGCCCGCTCACAGACTCCCTGGTCAGGGATGTGCTGGACAGAAGGAGCTGGTAAACCCAAGCCAGGAATGACTTCTGAATGGTCCTGGTGGGCACTTCTGGGGTCAGGAATGACCTCAGGATCGCCTAGAATTCTGCCCGATGGTCCCAGGTGATGGCCTGTCTACCTGCCTGCCTGCCATGACAGACATCTGGGGCGTCCCTGCTGCCACCTACTGGATGGACAGCCCACTGACTTATTACATTAAATGCCAACCCCCAGCCCTTCAGCTCGAAGCCCCAGGAGTTTCACTGCCCACTCAGCACTTTGATGTCATTGGCACAGCAGCAGACGTCTTTCTGGTCAATGTGTCTCCTTGATCAACAGTGCCCCCTGCTGCCCACAACATTAAAATGTCTTCCATAAAGAATAGCAAAGCGCTGGCCACGACTGTACACATTAGAAGGGACAGCCCGGTTTGACTTTATAGCGCCTTGTAACAGTGAATGCCATCCCAGAGCTGTCCAGTGCTTTTTTCTTTCTTTTTGGGTCCCACATGTGAACTGGCCCAGTGCGTAAACTGCTGTGCCACGCTGCCTGCCCAGCACCAGAAGACAATAGAGAGAAATGCCCGGTCAGTGAAGGAGACCAGGGGTCAGCTGAAGAGTTGCAATGTGACAGTTAGGAAGACTGGCCATTGTGGGAGACGACTGGTCAAATGACAAGTCCTGGGCACAGCGGGCACCTGGAGCTGAGTGTTGCCTTCTGCAAGCGTGTTTAGTCAGAGAAGCCAAAATGGTGGAGCGTTGAAAGGCTGAGACCCCCAGGGATGCGTTCACATGCACTAGAGGGCTCAGTCTCTGCACCCGGAGGTCTGACCCTGCCAGAGCTCAGTGTGTGACCCCCAGAAGATATCAGCAGCCCACATTCTTACATACGGGGCTCTCCTCCCTGCACCCCTCTGGGTATCCAAGCCTAACTCCTGGGCTTTGGTCCTCTCATGCGGAGCCCCCCTTCATAGTCGCCTGAGCCAGCAGGGTCTACTGGTCCTGACGTTGTACTCTCGTTCTTTTTATCTGATATAGCGCCTTTTCCATTTTATTATAGCGCCTTTCACATCTGTGTTACACAGTCTTTTCTTTCTTTCTTTCTTTCTTTCTTTCGGTGGTCCGGCTCACTTGTCGATTTGGGTTTGCCACATGTGAGTGGCGTGCCTTCTCTTTCTTTTCCTTTTTCTTTCTTGCAGCCTCTCTTGTGGGTCCTTATTGGCTTACAACCAAATATCCAGAGCTGCCCCCCAGGTGGTCCGGTCACCATGTGAAAGAGATGTGGCCAAAAACAACAACGGCAGGAAACTGGCTCCCCCTCTCCGCAGCCCCCAATCCCCCGTTCTGCCGGCTGTCCACCCTTGTCCATTTTTGTTTCTGTGGCTGCACAGCTGGTTAGTTCGGGGGACGCGCCCGTCACACGGGCCCAGACAGGTGACAGTGAGTCTGAGCAGCGCCCCCTGCTGGCTCCTTCGCTGCGCTGCGCTTTTCCAGCAGGTTCCTGTCCTCCCCCTCTGGTGACCCCGTGAATTAAAGTTTAATTGTCCTCTGTGGCACTGAAACAGTTAGCGGCCCTGACTTCCTGCAGCCTGCAAGCGTGGAATTTAACCAGATGGACTCATTTACAGCCAATTAGATGGAGCCGTGGCAGTGGAGCCTCACCTGCACAATTAAATCTTTTATTAAAGCCTCCCAGCTCTGTCTGCGCCATGTGACACTGCATCTCATTACAGGGAGATTTCCAGAAGCAAGGAATTCTTCTGCTCCCAAGAAGGGAGAGGGACCCTCCTGCAGGCCTGAGCGCGTCGCATTTCTGCCTCGGGGATCCCAAGCCTTCTTCTAATCCGTGGAGCCTTTACTGCTGTGTTTCTCGGGGGTCTGATCCTGTTGGACGAGGTTTATCTTGAGTGATGACCCCGCCGGATGACCAGATTGGATCCTCTTCTCTGCCTAGGAGGCTGATCCTGCCGGACCGCGGCCCCTTTTTGCCCCCGGGTGTCGATCTCAGAGGCTGACCCTGCCTGTCTGCATGTCGTTCTGCTTTTTGAGGGAAGTCGAGACGGAGATTAGACCACAGCCACGACTCCCCACGACCGGGCGTGCCCCAGGAGGTGCCCCCTAATTACTGAGAAATTAGAGCAAAATTGAAAAGATGAGCAATGCGGCACACACCAGTGCCAGGACTGGCTGCATCCCTCGGTTTCTCTCTGTAACTTACAGCTGGCACAGCACATGGCAGAAGCAGATGCAGGGGACTAAGCCTTTTCTGTGAGGTGGGCTGGGACATGACGGACTGAGAAAGGTGCCCGTCCAGATGGACCTGCGGCGCACGCTCAGCTCCATTGCCGGCCTGTGGTCCAGTCAAGTGTTTGGACAGGCGACTCGCCCTCGGAGATGGGCAGACCTGACCTTCATTTGATTTCTTGTTCTTCTGCACGTCCAGGGTGGTCTGATCCTGTTGGATTGGAATGGCTGACCCTAACCCTAAGCCTAAGCCTAACTGCTTTCTGTCCTCCATGTCTAGTATCTGACCCTGCTGACTTTAACTGTGTGCCCAGGAGGCTGATCTTGTCAGATTACAGTTCCTTGGGTGTTCCTGTCTCTTTATCTCACTGAGTCTGGTCTTTGGGTTCCTCTGTTGATCTCGGCGCCTGGTGCTGCCTGTTCCTGTCGTGTCCTGCGAGTCTGGGGTCTGATCCTGAAGGGTCTGAGCAGACATTGGCTGTGTGTCTAGGGGGCTGACCCTGTCAGTTCACATCGTGTCTGATCCTGCTGAATGCTGTCTGAAGGCTGAGTCGGGCAGATTGTGGTCTCGCCTCTCCATGTCTAACATCTGAGTGCCTAATACTTTGGGGTTTTAGTCTTCTTCACCTGTGCGCCCGGGAGGCTGACCTGGCCAGGTTCCATCCTCTTCTGTGTGTTTGCTGTCTGAATCTGTCGACCTCAGAAGCTGATCCAACTCTTCTGACCTTTTAGCAGACTTCAGCTGAGTGTCCTGTCGGTTCCTGTTTCCTCCTGCACGCCTGATCCCGTGGATTTCTCCTGTCTGTAGACATACTTCACGGAATGAGATGCTCTCACACGTTAACTGTGCGTCTAGCAGATGGCACTTTCTTTTGCTCTATGGGTCTGGATTTGTAGATCTCAGAGGCTGATGTTGCCGGTTTACGTGGTGTTCTGCATGTCTGGTGTCTGATCTTGTAGGGCTTCGGCCGACTTTACCGGTGTGTCTAGCAGGCCGATGTCTCTTTGCCAGGCTGAGGCTGCCACATTGTAAGGTCTGATCCTGCTGGGTTTCTCTGTTCTCTAGCAGCGCATTGCCAGGCTACTCGGCTTGTCCTGTGGCACCTTAGTGGCCTACACTTGCACACATTGGCGGCTGATCCCGGAGGCTTCCAGTGAACTGTAACCGTCCACCTAGAAGTCACATGACCAGTTCATACGGACTGGCACACAAGACCACAGACTTCCTACACCCTTGATGGTTGATCCTGAAACATTGGTTTGCTGATCTTCTTAGTTCTTCTTCACTTTGATCACAGATTCAGCTTTGGCCGCTGCTGATCTTCCAGAGCAGTGGTCAGCATGACTGGTCAGTGTGGACACCCCTCACACCCTGCGCAGCAGCTGAGCCGCCATCCTCTCCTGGGCTGAAGGCACTACCCTCGAATCGATGGGCAGGTACAGACCTGACCATCATGGTCTGCAGGAACGCACCTTACACCCTACGAGTCAGCGGCCCATACAGCTGACCAGATCAATGGCCACTGCTGAGATCTACAGATACAGAGGAGCACAAACTGAGTGAGATAAAGAGACAGAAAGACCCAAGGAACCGTAATCTGACAAGATCAGCCTCCTGGACGCACAAGACTAAAACCCCAAAGTATTAGGCACTCAGATGTTAGACATGGAGAGGCGAGACCACAATCTGCCCGACTCAGCCTTCAGACAGCATTCAGCAGGATCAGACACGAGGCGTGAAGAAGAGGGTCAGCCCCCTAGACACACAGCCAATGTCTGCTCAGACCCTCCAGGATCAGACCCCAGACTCGCAGGACACGACAGGAACAGGCAGCACCAGGCGCCGAGATCAACAGAGGAACCCAAAGACCAGACTCGGTGAGATAAAGAGACGGGAACACCCAAGGAACTGTAATCTGACAAGATCAACCTCCTGGGCACACAGTTAAAGTCAGCAGGGTCAGATACTAGACATGGAGGACAGAAAGCAGTTAGGGTTAGGGTTAGGGTCAGCCATTCCAATCCAGCAGGATCAGACCACCCTGGACGTGCAGAAGAACATGAGATCCAGAAGAATCACCCAGACAACACACAGGAGAATGAAGACTGGCAGGGCAAGGCCATGAATGTCAGGTCTGCCCATCTCCGAGGGCGAGTCGCCTGTCCAAACACCTGACCGGAGCAGAGGCCGGCAATGGAGCTGAGCGTGTGCCGCAGGTCAATCTGGAGGGGCACCTTTCTCAGTCCGTCGTGGTACAGCCCACCTCACAGGAAAGGTTTAGTCCCCTGCATCTGCTTCTGCCATGCCCCGTGCCAGCTGTAAGTTACAGTAAGCCCTTACGGGCACCAGAGAGGCCCCCCCATTCATCATTCACCTCCCCCCTTACCCCACCGAGGCCATCTGAATTTGGGCTCTAGGATGACAAAAGAGAAGCAGCCAGTCCTGGCACTGGTGTGTGCCGCATTGCTCATCTTTTCAATTTTGCTCTAATTTCTCAGTAATTAGGGGGCACCTCCTGGGGCACACCCAGTCGTGGGGAGTCGTGGCTGTGGTCTAATCTCTGCCTCGACTTCCCTCTTTGTGTTTTGATGGCATCCGTTGAGGCCCACCTCCTCCTCCTCCTCCTCCTCAGAACGCTCAGGCTGCCATGCTCTCTTGTGATGGTCCGCTTCACCTGGCACAAAAACAGCCCACCTCCCCCGAGCTGCAGGGTCAATCAGTGGAAGAATGGCACATCCTTTGGTGTTATCAGCAGAGTGGGAGCGCCAGCTTCCTATTAACGTTCATTAAACAGGGCTGGGAAGAAAAGCCGTACGGTCAGACGCCCCTCTGAATCGAGAGCAGGAGCGTGGCAGAGGTGGAAGTGCGGACTGCCCACGACGGCAATCCCATCATGCCTCAGCGGGCTGCCTGACTGTGATCTGATCCTGTCACATCATAAACGCTCGTGACTGACCCTGTGAGCCCCCTGATGATGTCTGATCCTGTTAGGCTAGGCAGGTCTAAAGCTTTAGCACTGGCACGTGCCTGCTGTCCTTGGCACTGACGCGCCCTCTAGCCCACTCTGTATCTGGAAGGGGCCAGTTGGGCTCTAAGAAGTGAACATCTTGGAAAGGCTAACCTCGTCTCTTGGCTTTACTCTCCCAAGTCCTGACCCAGTAGAGCTATAAAGTTCCTATGTTATTATGGGATGGATTCTGGTCAGGGTGACCTGATAAGGCGTGGTCACATTGGAGGCTGCCACATGACACAGATCTGACACATGATTGTGGAGGGTGGCACCAAAGCTGCTCTCTGACTTTGCCTGGTCACCGGGGTTGGTGGCTTGAAGACTCAGCTGACCCTGAGAGGCCTGCTAATCTTCACTGAAGAGCTCTGACCCTGTGCAAGGTGGCACATGCAAGTGACGTGACAGGGGGACACCCCGTTGGTACTGGCACTTAATTCCCCTCCCAGCTGATCCTGTCTGACGGCACTACACTGCAGTTGTAACGTGTGAGACCACCTGGACAGGGTCAGCTTAGATCTTGCAGATGCTACCAAGCCGGTCAGATGTCATTGTCCTTCGGTTGTTCTTTCTTGAGCTCTGAGCCAGTTTCTGCATTACTATGGGATGGACCTGGCGAGGTGCTAAACCCTCCCCATTTAAATCTCCGCCTGGACCTTGAGAGCCCTAACCCTGTCAGATTCAGACGTTCAGCTCGTCCGGTCCAGTTTCTGTGTTAGCATGTCATGCACCTCATTAGGCGGCTGATCGTGCCACCCTTGAGATGGCACAGCACAGAACCTCAGCTCCTGCCAGATCACAGAGGCCAGCGACTGTCCAGCTCATGCAGACTGACCGTGTGAGGCCCACCTATTGGCGCCTGATCTTTTGGCTCCGTCGAGTCCACAGGAGGGCACGCGCTCGTGGCCGGTTGGCATGTCCATGTCTGACACCAATGCCCTCCTTTTTGTCACCTGTTGGCATGTCCATGTCTGACACCAATGCCCTCCTTTTTGTCATTTTCGCCTGGCACAGAGCTGACCTCCCACTGACTACGACGAGGAGGGGGCGGCGCTCGCCCAGGTGCATGCTGGGAAGCACCAAGTTTCTCTTCACGTGTGTTTTTCTCCTTTTTTGTGTTTTTTGGAGAGCTTTTCAATTTTCTGCTTGGTGTCCCCGTGTTCGGCCGATAATGAGGGTGCCGTTTAATTTCAGTGCACTTCACTCAGACAGCCTCTAATTGTCCCTGCAATGCTAATCAGCGCATGCAATCCCAAGCAGAGCGGAAAGTCGAGCAATTTTCGTGTTACTACGAGAGCAGAAAATGGAGCGCAGCCGTTACCCCTCCCCCGGCAGCAAGGCTCCTGGGGGTCCCACAGCCCTGGCCTCCTCTTCCTCCTCTCCGTAGCGCCCATGCCCCGGGGTCTCGTGAAGGTCCCCGGATGGTGGAGTCGGCATTAACCGTCAGCAGATAGCTTCGTTGTCTGGCAATCTCATTAGTGGTCTCGTTCCGACTCCGCCGTTAACCCTCGCGCGCCCGCCAGGCCAAGACCCCCGGCATGTGCGTGCATGTGCCCTGCGCCCACACC
Organism: Polypterus senegalus; assembly: GCF_016835505.1. Lineage (NCBI taxonomy): Eukaryota > Metazoa > Chordata > Cladistia > Polypteriformes > Polypteridae > Polypterus > Polypterus senegalus. The sequence goes on along the minus strand of NC_053166.1, from coordinate 3,195,447 downwards.
TCGCTCTGTGGCTTCTTTTCCTCGGGGCCTCTGCGTTCAGTTCCCATTTCCTCAGCTCTCTCACTCTTTGCCCCCTGCTTGGCTTCTCGGTGGGCTGCTTCCTGCCGCCTGTTTGATGAGTGCAGGGGCCCCCGCGTCCGAGCCTCCACATCTGTCAGCGTTCTTGCTATCTGACTGCCGATCTACTGGCTTGTCTGTTTAGTCTCTGCCGTCTGGCTGCCTTTGCCTTATCAGCGCTCGCTGCTCCTGCCGGGCACACGTTTCTCTCCCTCAGCGGCTGCACGGCCTGCTTTTGGGGGGCCTGCGTCTGAGCCACCTAAACTCCACCGACGTCCCGTTCGGGCCTGTACCACTTGGATGAGGTCTCCCCCATTACGTCAAACGCTGGGGCCGCTATGCGTGGACTCCATGAACGTAGCGTAAGAAGAACCTTCACATACTCCGCATTTTCTCGTTACGGTATTCGGCTACCTGCGGAGGGCTGGCACCCTGCCCGGGGTTTGTTTCCTGCCTTGTGCCCAGTGTTGGCTCCAGCAGACCCCCGTGAGCCTGTAGTTAGGATATAGCGGGTTGGGTGATGGATGGATGGGTGGTATTCAGCTTCATTTTTGCAGACGTTATCAGAATACAACTTGACAAATCCGCTCGAATGTGGAGCCCCCTTAGGCGCGGGGCCTGGGGGGTCACCCTGCTTGCCACCCCTAAACGCCGCTCTTGCACCCTAGTAGAGTCGGGGTTTACAGGTGACTCCAGAGGGGCGCGGACCGCCAGCTTGCGTATCCACATTTATCGCCGCCATTTTGAATACTGAGCCCGTTAGGAGGCCCGCAGCTTTGGTAGCCGAGGCTTCGCCGATCGTCTGTCCGGAGGTTTCGCTCTCTCAGATTTAACGTCTGTGGCTCTTCGGACCGTTGACTCTGCGAGGGCTGATCCTGTTTTATCGCTTTCAAAAGAAGACCACCACTGCAGCACGTCTCCCACCCCTTTCTGTCCTTGGTATTGTGGCCTAATTCTTACGGGGTAATACCTTTAAACGTCACGTGAGTGCGGGACTTTAGATCTTCAGTTTGGGGGCCGCGGGGGGGGGGCTGCAGTTCTCTCTTTTAATTCCTGGTACTTGACGTTTCCCGAATTCCCTTCAAACTCGTGTCCAGGCCTTCTTGCCCGTTAGACGGCCGGGACGCCGTGAGGGACCGGAAGAGGGTCTAAGCCCACCCTGGATCACGTGGGGGCCGCCTTCCTGGTTGCTCTGGGGGCCACGGGTCGAGGGCATGGAAGCCATACCCTGTAGGGGCCCGTGGTCACTGCCAGGAGGCGCCCCAATGGTGTGGTGGAAGTGCTGGGGGGAAGATTTAAGAGGACACCCGGAGAGCTGCCAACGGGGCGTGGGGCGTGGCCAACGGGGGCGTGTCGGAAGCACAGTATAAAAGGGGCCGTCTCCCTTCATTCGAGGCTGGAGTCGGGTGGAAGGAGGACGAGGCAGAAGAGGAGCGTGGAGGCGGCCAGGACTGGGTGGACTGGGTCGGAGTGACCATCTATTTGTATATATTTGTGTAAATAAAACGTCTGGTGGTTTGATGAACGACATGTCCGCCTGTCTGTGTCCGGGTCGGCTCCACAGAGGCCCGCGTCTTTGCTTTTTGAGCGGCCCGTCCTGTGGCCCGAGGGTCTCGCTGTTTTACGTCGACTCTTTTTATTTTTCTTTTCTTATACAATGTGTTTGTTTTCGCATACCCCTTGGGGTCGGAGCGCAGGGTCAGCCATTGTACAGCGCGGGGCCCCTGGAGCAACTGAAGGTTAAGGGTCTCGCTCAAGGGCCCAGCAGAGTGGGATCTCTTTTGGCAGTGACGGGGATACCAGCGCAGACCCTTAGCCTCAGAGCCACCACCCGCCCGTCCGTCACTGATCGTCTTCTCTTCCACTACTTCAGATGCGCGCCAGTGGCCCTCTAGACAGTGCCAGGCTGTACATCTACAGCTGCCGCTTTGGGGACTGATCCTGCTCTTTTGCCACATTGATAAGTGACAGGCATGTGACAGTCCCTTTAGTTTGGATGTGAGGTGGAGAGGCTGATCCTGCTTGACAGACTGCTGAGGCCTGCAGCCTTACCACCACGGAGGCACACGGGCACTCCTCATGCCCCGCTCTCCTTGCCCGCTCTGGCTCGTGCCCTCGCCCTTCCACTCCTTCGTACTTCCTGTCGCCCGTGCAGGCCCAGCAGCCTCCCGGTGGCCGTCACTGCCACGTCTTATCAAAAGAGAATGTCTCTTGTTCCTTAATGGTGGCCCTGCAGGTGAGTGTGGGCTCTGTAAGCAGATATGCCAGCCTACCCTGGCAGCTTGGTATCACCAGCAGAACTAGAGAGACAGAAAATGAATCCCGGAGACAAAGAAGGCAGGGACGAGCAGATCCCAGCAGACGTGCGCCTCAGTGACCCCCATGTCACCTCTTGCTGTCTGTCTCACACGCTGGGCACCTTGCCCGTGCCGTACCAACCAGATAAGCAGTGGCCACATTGGGGACTGCAGAAAATGTCAGAGCAAGGGGCAGAGAGTGACCTTTCAGTGCTCACCCACCCCCGGGACCCGCAGGTTATCAGCAGCTCTGCACCTGTCAGATGGGACAATGGGACCGCCAGGCGTTCGGAGAGGAGAAAAAAGACGTGCCAACACGGGGGGTGGTGATGGGCACTGTCAATGAGCGCCAGAAACAAGCGAGTCGGAGGTACAATTCCAGTCTGTCCTAGTGTGTGTGTGTGTGTGTGTGCCTCCCTCGATGCCCCTGCGGGTGGCAGCACTGAGCCCGTGCCCTGCCCTACGTGAGCTCTTCCTCGTTCTTCGCTCCTCGCTGTTGCTCATTGTGTTGCTTAGTGCTGCGACCACAACAACTCTTCAATCGCTCAACTGAAATTGCTAAAAGTAGCCAAGCATGCGGCCAGACTGAGTGGCACTGTGGAGGCCTGCTGGGGTGGCAACCTCACCAATGAGGTCAGCGCCAGTGAACGGCCGTTGATAGACACGACTGAACTTCAACTGGGAGCGCCGGCCTCTCACATCCGACACAGGCTGCGGCCCCCCCAGGTCACCCGCCGCAGCATCAGACCCTCCAGGAAAAGTTCTGACGAGTCAGCTGAGCTTCTGTGAGGACCACCCCAGGCAGGGCAGGTGGAGACCCCCGAGCGCGAGAAGCCAAGAAGCTGCGTGCCTTTACACTCCTGACAGGGTCAGACATCCAAGGACATAAACGGGTCTGAGGGGCTTCCCATTTCTGGGGGCGTCTGCTGCCAGTTTGAACAGAATCGGGCAGGCAGTGGAGACTGAAAGACCTTCTGTGTTGGCAACAGGAGACCCTGTGAAAGTGGAGACGCAGATTACTCTGTTGTGACCGCGTCAGCCACCTCAGAAGGTGAAGGCCACTTCACAGGGTCAGTGCCAAGCGGACCAGGGAGACAGGGAGCCCTGAACTCGCGGTCTCTCTGAACGCACACCCCGTCCCATCAAAGGCAGTCACGCTGACCAATTAGAGAGCAGAGAAGAGGCTGGGGAACACAAATCTGAAGACAGGACGGCCGGCCGGCCGCCACGTGACGTGACAAGCTCAGAGTCAAAGGCCACACACGTCAGAGCGACTCAGGAGTCACGCTGTCTCAGTCACGTCACCCACCGTCTGTGAAGGGGTAGCCTGGGAGGTGATGACAGGGACGCGAGCGACCCTCAGGACAGAGCTAAGGTAAGAGTGTCACTCCATGACACACGGTCATGATGTCACAGAGGGCCTTGTGAGTAAACTTAAGGACGGCAAAGGAAGTGAAGGACTGCCGTGGATTGAGAGGAAATGATGTCACAAGGAGCCTAGGTGGTGACATTATGGACGGCCTTATGACAGACTCTGACAAGATGGAGGAGTGATGTCACTTGTGAGTGACCCCGGCGACCACAGACAACGTCACGTCACAGGGGTGTCATTAGTGACCAAATGACTGACTGCTGTCATTGTAGGTGACAGTATTAGTAGGTGACACATTGGTGTCACTTCAAGTCTGGCTAATGACATAATGGAGAGCTTTGTGAGAGACTCTAATGACAACACAGAGTGAAGTCACACAGAGCCAGGGCAGTGGGAGTGTGACGTCAGCCCAAGCCTGGTTAGTGATGTCAGAGAAGGTCACCTCAGTGGAGATGTCACTGGTGGCGTTATGGCTGACTGTAATGTCACACTATTCACTGAGTGATGTCATTTCCTGTCTGGCTGAGGATGCGTTGTGAGTGACCCTAATGACAGCAGACCCTAGGTGACAGGAGAGGAGCCTAGGTGGTGACATCCTGGAGGGCCTTGTGAGTGACCCTAATGACCGCAGACAGAGTGACGTTCTTTGGTTGCCCCCAACCCCCACTTTGTTCGTGCCACCGGTTGTTCCGTTTTCCTCCTGGCAGTCGGGCCCGGGCCTGGTGCTGCCCCTGCACAGTGAGTCTCTCCTGCCCTGCCAGCTTTCCCAGCAGCCTCCTGGCTTTGCGTATCCCTTTCCCAGATAAAAATCCCAGGAATTTCCTTTCCTGTCCCAAAGGAGCTGAGCGGAGTAAAAATAAAACAAAGCCCCTCCTCCCCGGGACACGATGTGGGAAGGGTCAGAGGTCATCAGGTGGTCAGAGAGGCTGCGGGGTGGCGGGCACGGGCGGGGCGAGGAAGAAGACGGCCGGGGCACGAGCAGGGTAACGAGGAGGAGGATGAAGGGCTGCGAGAAAAGAGAGGACGCGGAAGGAGGAAGAAGAGGAGGAGGAGGAGGGCGGCCATGAAAACAAAGAGAGGTGAGGAACGCGGAGAAGGAGGAGGAAAGACTTGCGAGGAGCCGTCTGCGCAGCTCGTTAGAAGCCGTGTGCTGAAAATGACATCTGTTCCTAATTAAGGAGTGCTAATGAAGGCACGTGTTCTGCTGCACTCCGCAGAGACTCGACTTGGCAGCCGCACTCGGCGGACGGGGGGCTGAAAAAAAATGAAGGGAAGACAAACCCCGCGATGAAATCGTGCAGCACATCCGCCATCAAGGCCGAGTCCGAGGGCGCACTCGCCACTCTCGGCCCGTGGGGGGCGCCACTCTGATCGTCAGACCCTTGGGAGCAGCGACACGGCGCCTCCTGCCAGCTTTGGCAGCAGCTGGCTGGCACGCGGGGAGCTTGAAGGGACCGCTGACGTCACCTGCTGGGAGCCCAGCCTGGCGGCAGAGCGGCTCGGTTGCTCAGGTCCCGGGTCCCGGTGCCCACACCCCGCGCTCACCATCTCGCTTTCTCCTGCAGCAGCAGCAGCGGCATCAGCAGCAGCATCGTCTTTAATTAAGGTGGATTAGTGAGATTAGCTCCATAATTAGCTCCCATTAGAGGCGAGAGAGGGGCCTGAGTGTGACACGCAGATAGCTCTTGTGCCAGCCTTAGGGGGGCGCTGGGGGGCATCGGAGACTTCTTAGTGGCGCGCCAGTCACGTGTCGCCGTGGAGGGTCCTGCTTGACCCGCAGCTCCCCTCTCGGGGTCTCACACAGACGTCCTCTCCTTTTCTGCTGCAGTCACGGAAAAATCTGCAATCTGTCTGAAAAGCGGAGCGGGCGATGTTGCACATATAATTGGCTGCGTTGCCGTACATTCAGCACTAACTTAAGTAGCTGTTAATTTAATATGCAAATTACACTGTTGTCAATCTGAATGTATTTTTAATTAAAAACGTGTTTCCTGAAAGGAGAGGGGGGAGGTGCATTTCAGCTGAGAGAGCGTGGGGGTGGGGGAGGAAACCAAAAAAAAAAAAATCATCCAGGGGCGCCCACAGACTCAGTGCCAGGGGTCTACAGTGCCCCCTCATGGTCCAGCAGCCAACAGTTACAGCGCCGCCACTGGACCTCAGGGCACCAGCCCCAGTGCTACACTCTGCACCGCAGAAGCTCCACATCAGTGCCACGCGTGACCACGGGCACCACCAGCAGCCTGGAGGGTAGGACACCAGTGACACGGACCAGACCTAGACTGAGCCAGAGAATGCGGACTGTGCCACACGAGTGCTGAGTGCCGACACCCAGGCCAAGGTGCCCACGTCGCGGAGACTGAAGTAAATAGAAAGTCGGCAGCAGCACTTTGGCTGGCACGACAGCAGCAGAAGAAACACCAGATGACCGCCGAGTGTGGACACCCAGTCTGAACCTAGCGTGCCTATGCTGACTGGCACCTGCGGGTCAGAGGGTACACACCTCTGAAGTGGACACATTCACACTGACGCTAAACCAACGCCACGGACTGTAGATGCCCAATCTAAAATGCCCACATCTGCACCAAGTCTGCACCATCCTCACCCTCCCACCACCACAGGGCACCACCTTAGTGCCACGTGTACCCCCCATGTGGTCCGACTCCACATGTCTAGTACACCGGGCTAGTGACAGAGTGCCATGTCTCGATGACTGATGTGACACGCTGTGACCCGTACCGCAGAACGCCCTCCACCACACTAGTGGGCTGTGCCTATTGAAGGTGCCCGCGACACCCACTCCAGCACCAGTTCTGAGCGTAGACAGCCAGCCTGAAATGGGCACACGTGTGCGCGTCAGTCCCGAGCTACAAATGGTGGTCTGCGCTGGAGTTCTGAGGTGGGCATCAGCACGCTGCCAGTCTCGTGCCCCCCAAGAGGCCGGTGGTATTTCATTTGGTTTGTTGTGTCAGGCGTGTGTGGTCACGAGCGGGACTCGGGGACTCGGAAGAGGAGCAAAGTCAAGCCGGCAGAGCACCGTGTTGCTAATTCATTTACAGATTTAATTAGATGGATGGAGCCCCTTGCAGTTATTAAAAAAAAAAAATGTTGCCAGCATTACAGCGCTTTTTAATTATGGTCCCGGGCACCAGATCCCTACATGCTGACGTCTGGGGAACCGGTTAATTAAAATCCTCATTATTTTACTTTTAATTAGTTCCCCCCTCTTTTGTTTCCTCTCGCCATATGGCCATGTTCCGTGGTCAAATTAACTTAATTAAGCTAATTAAGCAGATCAGTTTAATTATTCAAAGCGTTCTGATTGGGTAGGGAGCTTCTGGTTTTTTTTTTTTTCTTTAAAGTTCACGGTCATGTAAGCCCCCTTCCCAGATTTCTTCAGGAAAGAACAGAGAAGCCAAGCATGGAGATTCGTTTCTCATTTGTCTACCTGGCCATGCAAAGAAAAGCAGACATCGAGCATCTGGAGTGGAACAACACAAAATGTGAACCCACCGGCGAGAGCCCACCGCTTAGTGGAGGGCCAGAGGTCGGCTCCGAGGAAGAGCTGGCATTGGAGTCGAGAGACTCGCACCGAATCTCAGGACCCCTCAACTCGGAGTGTGAAAGTCGAGCTAAGAGCCGAAAAGTGAAATATCGGCCCACCGCTCCGAGCGTGAGAGCTTAGCTGAGACGTCTGCCACAATAGGAGAGCGGTGTGCCCGCGTGTGGCGTGTAGATGTGCGAGGGTCTCCTCTCAGGCCCACCGGCTGACCGGACCAAGCTGGACCTGCTCTGCTCAGATTGACGTTCAGGTTATTGAGGGGACACACCCGGCCTCGACTTGTGGCCCACACACACACACACACACACACACACACACACAGACACCGACAAGCAGCACAATAAACTGAGAGACAATAACCAATATATTGATCAGACAATGACAAAGAACAAACAATACCACAAAAAGAAACGCATATGCAAAAGTAAAAGCCCCCGCGGCGATAATTACACACACGGCACACAATGCCGCAACGTCCAGCACTGGGCCTTGAGGACTGGAAGTGACTGGGAGTGCCACCCAGCCAAACAAGACACACGCACAGGGCAGCACATGCACCCAGGCCGAAACTGGCACAACAGCCCAACAGCATGTGTGCCCGATGATCGCCATCCCGTGGTGTCTTTTGGGTTCCTATTTAAAGAGCCGGCCTCATTAATCTCCTTCCCAGCAACCCCTGCCTCCTCCCAATCTGCCCAATTGTGGTCTACCGCCGGGCCTGCTGGGAGATGTAGGCTGTTTTCAGTAAAGCTGCTACGCCTTAAAGATGACCTGCGGTGTAAACGTCTGGCACCTCTGGGCAGATCTGACCACAACCCAGCCTGTCATTAGACGGCAGCCTGCTACCACCTGGACCGTGAAACAGTGGCCCTGGTGCCAGAGGACAGACTGGGACACGATGTGCGAGTCACATGGGGGTGACACTGAGAGACGCGTCACAGACTGCATTAGCTGGTGTGTCCCCTCAGAGATGGTACGCTGCCGTCCAACCCACAAGCCTCGGATTTCGCGGGAGCTAAAGGGTCTTCGGAATGAGAAGAAGAGAAGGACACTCAAATCCGGGGACAAAGAGGCTCTGAAGGTCGTATGGCGTGTGCCAAAGAAAACGCTGAGTGAAGAAAAGGAAATTTACAAAGCAAACTCACTCAGAAGAACATGAAGGATGTCTGGGGTGAACGTTACTGGACTCACACAATGCTGGGCGATGAGGACAAAGGGACGTTTTAATAAGAGTTTCCCTCCCAATGCCACCTTCTTCCAGTGACCAGTCCCCTCACACCATCCCCACTACATCAACAACTCAACTGGAATGGCCAATGCCAAGACCACCTCTGACCAGATGGAGTCGGACCTCTGTGTCCTCTGTCACCTGTCCAGTGTGTCCCTAAGGCTACAGAAAGTGTCGCTGCTGTGGAAAACATCCTGCATTGTTCCTGTGCCAAAGAAAGCAGGCACAGACCAGTCACACGTCTTGAGAGGCTGGTCCTGGACTGCATGAGACCTCTTGTGGTAGACCACCTGGGCCCGCTGCAGCTTGAATATCACACAAAGACTGGCATGGAGGATGCCATTACCTCTCTGTGCCACAAAGCTGGGCATTAGCTGGCTGCACTGTCCGGCCGATGTGTTTTGATTTCTGCAGCACCTTCAGTGCCACCCACCCATCCCTGTTAAGGGGTCACCTTAGTGGCGTCCTGGACGACCGACTACTCTATCTGTCGGGCAGACGCAGTTTGTGATCCTCAAGGGCAACACTGGAGCACCACAAGGAACAGGCTGGTCGGAGACCCCCGACATAAATATAAGAGCAGGGGGGACGACACAAAGGAGGCAAGTCGGGGGGAGAACTTGGAGAACATGGATGTAGAGGAGGTCCACGGCAATGACAGGCTGAACTGGAGACGAAGGGGCACAGCAAAGGGGCATAGCGGGCCATCTGCTACCTTAGACATGGGAGTCACGTCCTTCACATCTTCTATGACTCGGTGCTGGGCTGGTGATGAGAGGACCACCGAATCAACAAGCTCATTAAACGGGACACACTCAGGACCCCCTTGGAGGAGAGAATGAAGACAAAGCCGAGTGCCATTATGACCAAAGCTGCTCATCCTCTCTGTGCCACACCAGCACTGAGGGCTTTCAGCCAATGAAGTGCGTCAAGAGGCAGAACGGGGGTCCTGTATAGCGTCTTTCGGGTGGGTGTGTGTGTGTGTGTGTGTTCATTTAATTAAAGAGATCCTCTAAAAGTCAAATTTCCCACTAGGAACAAATAAAGTTCTATCTATCTATCATATAGCGCCTTTCATATCTATCTATCTGTCCATCTATCTATCTATAGCGCCTTTCACTCTATCTATCTATCTATTATATAGTGCCTTTCACTCTATCTATAGCACCTTTCACATCTGTCTATCATATAGCGCCTTTCACTCTTGTCTATCCATCTATCTATCATATAGCACCTTTCACTCTATCTATCTATAGCACCTTTCACATCTGTCTATCATATAGCGCCTTTCACTCTATCTGTCTATCTAAAGTTCAGACCCATCACTTAAAATATGACATGAATGCCAGCGCCCGTTGTTTGGAGTATAAAGTGGTAACAAAGGCGCCTGATCCAATAAGAAGATGAAGACAAGACGCGTCACTCGGATTACGACTCACTGAAATTCCAACTCGTCTCTCAGAGTACGAAAGTCACGCCGAGGGTCGCCATTCAGAGTACGAGGTCCGAGTATGAAAGTGAAGCTGAGACCCTCCACTCGAGGTCTGAATGGTGCCCCCTGGCCAGCCTGGTCAGAACAGTCGACTCGAGGTGAGCTGCCCGGCTTGTTAAAGTCGATCTGAACATCGCCTCCCACCGCTCTGCAGCCTGCCCCTCCATCCACCTTGCACTTATCCCCCCCCGCCCCACACTTGGCCCCTGACCACGGTGGGTTTTTGATGCTGTGGAGTTTGTCCAATCACGTTGACCCTCAATGTGTCACCTCATCCTGGTGGGTTTTGTCCTCAACTCTGACAAAGTGACGAGTTTCAGTACAAGTCGTCACGGATGCCAAGCCAATCCTAGTTGATCTTCAGAGGTTGCCACGCGACGTTTTATCTCACGTATTCCACAAGTTCAAGTTGAGACCACCCTACACCCCCTCAGACCTGAACCTCACCAGCCCGGAGTATTCCACACCTGGAAGCCCCCTCGGCAGTCCAATGTGTCCCCTGACACCTCCCCCCTCATGTGACCCACTCAGATTTCTCGTCCCACCATTTAAATTAAAAGCCCCCCCCTCCCAACCGCCCTGGCCTTCTAGGCTTTGAGGTGTGGATGGCGACGTCGCCCAGGACGTTGCAGTAAGATGGCGTACTCTGAAGGCGGTAAGGAATGTCGACGCACTTGCACTCATTTCCACGTGCTAATTTGATTAATTAGTGAATGTAAAAAGTGTGTTGTGTGACGGGCGCCGAGCACCAAGACGCACCTGTAAAGTTACCATCAAGATAAACCCGATAGCTGAGAAGCCATTTGAGACGCCCGTTAATTGGCAATTGAGTAGGCTCAGCTAATTAGCAATATGCAAATGAGGCGCGCTTTTGTTTGAATACCAAATGGAAGTGAAAGTGCGGAGGGGGGGGGAGGTGGGGGCGGGATTTAGAGTTGTATAAAAAAAAAAAAAAAATGCTCATCAGGATATGAAGATAAATGCAATTCCGATGATTTGCATACGTTAACGAGCGCGCCCAGTGCCTTTAATCACAAACATGGAGCAGTTAATTAAAGAAAGATCAACACTTGGAGAAACGAACACACAGCGTCTTCTTGACTGCGGAGCACCTCGAGGTGCCATGTTGTTAAGGTTGTCACCTCCAGCAGATGCCTCTCTGTGCCCTCTGCCCGGCCTTCATCGTGTAGACAAGGAGTTTCAAGAGCTGCGGCCGAGGGGCACGAGCATCCCAACTCCACTGACCCCCAGAGTGCCACCCATCCATCCAATAACTGGACGCACAGCCAAGGGTCTCGCTGGCCAAATGGTCAGACAGCAGCACTCAATAGGATGGCGTAGGCCTGGGCGTTACAATGAGATTAGAAAAGTCTGCACACGTGGCACCTCGCTGCCATCAGCTGGACGGACCACTGGACCCCCTCAAAAGGTCTTCTCCCATCGGGAGGTGGACACGTAGGAGACAAGGCTGAAGCGAGGACCCCCGTCTCCATAAGGACAAGCTTGGGGGCTGCACAGAAGACTAGCAGAGCTGTGCCAACCCAAAGTGGCACACAAGCATAGCAAGGACTTGGGCAGGCCCAGCCAGTGGAAATTTGTCACAATGGCCCAGCGACTGCCAATGAAAGTCCCACTGCGAGAGCAAGACGGGTGACGCAGTTGTGTCACCTTAAAAAGGCACAAACAGGGGCAGGCGATGGAATGCAATGCCAAAGCAGCGAGACCCCCATGACTGCCACCATCATGGTACCCGCTCTCGTCACCCCCCAGCTTTGGATTGATAAAGAGGGGCAACCCGGTCATTTGGCTGCACCACCACAACTGAACCCCAGAGGTGGGCACGGCGGTCGCCTCACAGGAGAAGAGGCTGGCATCATCAGCTGGCAAACTCAGTACTTCAACAAGTTTATTGTGAACAATCTGAAAAGAAATCCTCAAAACGAGGAAGACAACACTCTGAATATTTACAAACCTCACCAAGCTGTACATCCACAACAGCAAAATAAAATTTAATACAAAAGCACTTCAATGTTGCTATACAGAGAGATTCTCATCCCACCCGCGGGCACCCACACCCCCCACCCACCCAGTGACACAAGAGTATAAAAAAATAAAATAAAAAGCTACATGCGCAAAGAGCAAAAGAAACTTTAACCCAAAGAGAAGAAGAGTCGACAGCGCGGCGGGCCGAGTCGGTGACCCTGCTGGGCACGCCACCAACCGACATGGCACTACCACTCAGCCCACCACCGTCGTCACGCAGGTCAGACAGGTGTGGTCCAGCACACCCCGCCAGGCGGCCACCTGCGAAGCACTTCTGTCCTCTGCCACTCAGATGGCAAGTCGCCCGCTCTGTTCAGGAGAAGCAATTTGGTGCCAACAAGATGAAGAAAAACAAAAAAAGGCCAAAAAGCAAAAGGGGAAAAAGGCACAAAGGGGTGCGAGGGCTCGACCTGGGTGGGCTTCAGCAGACCTGCAACAAACAGAGAAGAGTCAAAAATCGAGGACAAGCCAAGGGAGGTTCACAGAGAGCCAAAATACCCCGGAAACATGGTGACCCCCTAATGACGGCGAGGTGGGCATCACTGGGTGAACTAGCAGCCTGTGAATAGGAGGGCCGAGTGCTGGAGGATCTGACATCACAGCAGCTGGTCAGAGGTGGGCTGCAAAAGTAAAGACCACTCGTCGTCCAGTCGTGTCGTGCGAGCTCCAGTCGAGCGGCGGACCAAAGTAAATGCCAGGCTTCTATGGAATACACAACGTGCAGGCTGCCATGACGCTGAAGTATTCAAACGCCCGAGGTGGGCCCGAGTGGACCACCGTCCATATCAGCAGCGCTCCGGGAGGCGCTTCAGGGTTACTACAGCTTGAGCCACAGCCAGGATCAAGGGGCTCCCCCCCCCCAAAGCCCCCTTAGCACAGGTCAGGCAGGGTGGTCACAGTTCAGAGTGCCAACATGCACACAGCTTGGGCCTGCCGCTACCCCTTCAATTTTACCGCTAGATGCCCTTCCTTTAGTCGCCTTTCATGGCACACGAGAGAGGTGCCCGCTGTTATACCCCAAAGTCACAGCGGTGGGTGGCAAAGTATTAAAAAAAAAACCTGCAACCTTCCCACACAAGAGCCAAGAACATCACACCCGGGTAACGCTTGGCATGAGCACAAAGAGGACCCCAGACTGGCACACTTGGCCACCCAAGCGTCGAGTACCTTCTGATCGGGCATCAGCGGGTTGGGCTGCAGAGACGGAAGGTGGCTGGCCAGCAGTCCAGACGATGGCCTGTCGTGCTCACAAAAGATGGTGCCGTTGACATAATGGAAGCGATCTCCTGGGACCAGCCTGTTCCTGCAGGTGGCGCAAGTGAAACACTGCAGAGGCAACAGGCCATCGGTTAGGCGGACCCTCCCAGCTCGTCACACATTGCCCCCCAAACCCCCCCATACTGACCTTAAGGTGGTAGACATTTCCCTGGGCTCTCATCACCATCTCACTGGCTGGAATGGACTGACCGCACGCACTGCAAGCGCCGCTGTGTCCAAAAAGTCTAACGAGGATGAAGAGGAAGACGAGGTTAGGAAGTGAAAGAGCCGACGCCATACCCACGAGCGATCGGCGCCCACTTCAAGGCGATACTCGGACGTCTGCATTTCTCACACACATTCGTCTGCCTCTGATGCCATCATGCGGGTTAAACGTTAAAGAACGGCCTCCCTTTAGACCTCCCTGGGCACACATCCCGTCTCTCGCTCTTGTTGAGCTGAACGACAACAGCAAGTCCCGTTAGGGGAGACGCAGTCCGACACGAGCGGGTAGAGGGGCACGAGCGAGTAGAGACCACTTGGCACCTCCCGATCTGGGAAGATCCAGAATTCCAATGAAAAGCCATTTGGGACAAACAGGAAAGCCGTCAACTGCCAGACGAGCACCTGGAAGGCCAAAGGACCCCGTAGCCCTACAAGACCCTGCAACTCCAAGGCATGCAGATGCAGCCCAATGCCCAGCGATCACCACCCGAGTCACTGGCCCACCGCTCCACGACGTCCCTCACAGCAGCCATCCGGCTGTGGACTGCAGAATGCTCTCACAGTGACCATCGTGCTCTACATGTGGCACGCGGGCACTGCTCTCCACTTTGGATGGCCACTCTTCACCCCTGGCACCGATTTACTGGTGTTCTGTTGTAAATGGCACACGCCGATGGTACAAGCTGCTGATGGCTCTTGTTTGAAGTTCAGAAAAGTGAGCACGGCAGACCACAACAGACATCCCAGTAACCACCATTTCACCAACCGTAAATGCCAATCCCTGTGCCAGCAAGACGTTAAGCCAATGGAGAAGCCACCAGACGCAGATGGGTGTTCAGAAAGGAGCCAACAGGAAGAATTCATTTTGATATTTTGGGCTTCTTCAGACTGCCCACCCCAGCTGACGTGCCCACCACACTTTACTCAAAGATCTAGCAGGGCGAGGGTCACAACATTACCGGGGTGAAACTGGAGACTTTCTGCTGCCAGTCATTGAGCTTCTTGACTGCTACACGAGTGGGCATTCACATGGGCACCATTGTAACTGTGCCCGCTACAAACTTTCAATGACTGCTTTCGTTTTCACCACAGGACCCCCCAGTGGCTGCGACTTTATCAATAATGTGAGAAACGAGACCCAAAGGGTGGGGACACGAGAGAAGAAGCCCCCAAACTTCAGCCTCGGTCCTGCATCTCCACACACGACATCCAGCGGGCATCATACCTGATGTAGTCGTTCCTGCAGAGGATCATGCCTCCCTTGCTGAAGCAGGACGTGCCAATTTCCCCCAGCTGAGCCTGGCAGCACGAGCATTTCAGGCAGCGGGTGTGCCAGTATCGCTCCATGGAGTACAGCAGGAAGCGGTCTGCAATCTTCCCTCCACAGCCCGCACAGGACCGCGTGGGTGAGCCCCCGCCAGCCACAGATACGGTGGACGACTCCGCTGAGCGGCTGTTAACCATGATGCCAACTGTAAGGAAAATGCAAGGGTTAGGGACACAAAACACGGGGCAAATGTCCAGGTTGGGCATCCACCCCGTCAACCACGGTCGACAAAAGGGACAACCCGGGCACGAGTGGAAGACCTGGAGGGCACATTCCTTTCTGCCTTTGATATTTTTAAAAGCTCAACAAGGCCAGGAGACCCCAAATAACTGATATGCACCTGGGACACCCATCACAACTCCAGTCTCATCCGACGTCCATCTGATGCCAGCCTACAATCTACAGGGCACAACAGCCACAGACCCGACTCGCTGCCTGCCATAGAAGTGCAAAGGCTCCTTCGGTGAA
Source organism: Polypterus senegalus (assembly GCF_016835505.1). Taxonomy (NCBI): domain Eukaryota; kingdom Metazoa; phylum Chordata; class Cladistia; order Polypteriformes; family Polypteridae; genus Polypterus; species Polypterus senegalus. The sequence continues at coordinate 3,180,122 of NC_053166.1, read as the reverse complement.
GCCAAACAGCTTCAATGCAATCTACAGATGTGTGCCATTAATTACGCACGCTGCCAGAGAGCCAGTCATGTGGACAAATCATCAGGGTTAAAGTGCCCCCTGTAGCTCACCTGTAAACCGAGGTTCCCACCGAGCCGGGTCACCGGACTCATTTAACTTGCCAGGACCCCATGGCAGTCCACCATCTACAGGCAGGGCACCGGGGGGATCCCACCACATCACTCTGGCCAGAAGAGGGGGCTTCAGGTGACAGATGAGTGGACAGGAAGCCCCCCTTCCGGTTGTGATTTAAACGATTTGCTATGATGACAAACAGCGCAGGAAAACAAAGCCACCTCACTTCTTGGGCTTTGGCGTGAGTGCCAGCTCGTGTGCCCAGGTGGACTTTGCATATTCACTTCTCAAAGCCGCAACTCAAACAAACCAACTGACACTGATTGGCACTCCAAACTGGTGCAGTGGGGGGCACCCTGGCATTCTTCCGCTGTCAGCAGAGTTCAACTCCACACGAGTTTGCGCCCAAGTAAAAGCAACTGGGACTTTAAGAGCGGAGTGATGCCAACATTTCAACCACCACTGGCACGGACTGCCAAGGCACCGGCAAGCCCTAGCTGGTAGCCATCGAGAGAAGCGCCTGGCAGAAAGGAAGCCCCTGCAGCCTGTGTGCTTCGGCTAGGGGCAGAGAAGATGGGCACCGGGCGGGGGCAGCCTGAACTCCCAAAAGGGATCTTAAAACTCTCGGACTCAAAGAGGCGGTAAAAGTGCCCGCGGGCCCCCTTCGCGACCCCGGAATGCCCTCCTCTACACTACACGGTGTGGCGGACCCCCGCCGCTCCACTGGACTTCGAAGGGTGCCGCCCGCCCGCCCGTCCGTTTTTGGGGAGCGGCGACACTCCGCGACCAACAGGAGCCCATGTCCCCTTGTCACGCCAGCGCCTCCCCGCTCTCCTCCTACCGTTTGGTCAGAACAGAACGAAGCGTCCCACGTCGAGAATCCCGAACGCGCCTCGAAGATGTCCGCTCCGGAAGGAGCACACGCTGCCTTCAAACTCCGCTCTCCGCGCTTTTCTGTCCGCCTACGCGACCGCCGCGCCGTTATGTACTGCCTCGTGACGTCACGCGGCGCAGCCACTCAGCGCGCAGAGGCGTGGCCGATGACAGAATGATTGATGGCTATTTAAAGAACTATTGTCCGTCCGTGCCCTCATTAGTCGGCCAGTAATTACTGCCGCTGAGTAGCTTCAGCGCGGGGAAAAAGCAATTCATTTGCCATCACAGATACCCCCGGAGGAGGCAGCGATCAATTATGGCTTTATTATTTTACAAGATTGCCATCTCTGCGGGGCCCGCTCTCGGGGCAATAATTGCTTCTGTGTAAAAAAGGCTCCCCTTATTATAGAAGAGAAGGGGCAGCCTGGGAATGCAGCCGGCGGGAGAGAAAGAGAAATAAAAAAGTTGAACTCACCACCAGGTCGAGGTTTGAAACTGAAAAAAACAAAACACGCACGAGGTCTCTGGACAGGACCGGGACATGCATGTTAGGGGTCGCTTGGAATTAACCGGCGTTGACATAACGGTGGGCGCCTACTGTACCTTGTCCTAAAGTGGCATGTCTGGTGGAAGCAGGGCGCTGAGCAGCCTAACATAATACAATAAGCGGTGACTTAGTGCATATTCACACTTCCCACGGAGGGCAGACCACTGAATGAGCCATCAATTACGTTATACAGCGTCTTACCGTGGTGGGCACGCTGCCCCTCCGCCCAGACATTCATAAAACCCAAAGAGGACGTGCATGTTAGACTCCCAAAAGAGACATCCCATATGAACTACGAAATAAACAGAAAGAGAAGCTAATATCCGAAATAAACTACGTTATATAGCGCCTTACCCTAGTGGACACACTGCCACCCGGCCCAGGCACAACTCCCGAGAAAGCCACACTGCTGTGTGGGAAGTCGCCTGTCACAGGGACGTCTTGTCTCCTTGGGAAAAATAAAAGAAACTCTTTTTGAAATGAAGCATAAACTGCACACGTCGGACCACTGCCTTTACAAACGACCACCAGACGTCAGCCTCAACTTGCACCGATCCTGGCCGCAGGGAACACAGCCGTTCGGGATAAAACACTCGAGTGGGCGCTGTGATGTCGTCACCTCAGACAGATAAGAGAGGTGCGACGTCACAGACAGATAAAAAGGCGCTATATAATAGACAGAAAGGAGAGATTTCACAGTTAGATAGACAGATAATGTGAAAGGCGCTCTATAATAATAACAATGATAATTATTAGATAGATAGATAGATAGATATTGTGAAAGGCGCTATATAATAATAATTATTATTATTTTTACAATGACAGAAAAATAGATAGATAGCTAGGCAATGTGTGTAATAATAATAATAGTAATAATAATAATAATTATTATTATTATTATTATAATGATAGATAGATAGATAGATAGATAGATAGATAGATAGATAGATAGATAGGAAAGGCGCTATATAAGACATATCCGCATACATACACACATGTAAAAAAAATCGATTTCGTGCGATGTTCTCTCCTGTCGCGGCTTGACAGACTTCATCCACAGTCGAGTTTTTCTGCCCACAAGAGTGTCGCCCACCTGGACGTGACCGTTTCTCTCCAGCCTTTTGCCTTTTTTGTGGCCGCCGCGTTTTCATTCTCGCCCGGATGGTTCAGACACTTGTTGTAGATTTCTTGAACTTGATTTCTTTCTTTTCTGTCTTCCATGCAGCATTTGGACCCGTGAAGCCGCAGTGGCTGTTTAAACGTTAAACGGAGCGGATATCGCGACAACAAAAAGAATGAAGAAAAAAAAAAAAAAGACCAAAAGCTTGACGAGCTCGTGAGCTGTGAACTGACGGCGAGCACCAGTGGTCCACAGAGAGCCTGGCCACAGGCATTTGAAGTGCAGTGGTCATACTGCCCCATAATAATAATAATAATAATAATAAATACTCCCATAGGAGTGAAGGTGAGCACCCTGGACTGCACTGGCGCACGCCTGATATCTACCCTGCATCCAATGCTGCTGTCAAAGGCTCCAGCCCACCTCGACTCTAAAACGGGTTTCTGGATTTGATAAAACTACTACTACTACCAAAAATAAACACTATTATGATGATGATGATGATGATGATGATGATGATGATGATGATGATGATATTCATAAGACTGACTTCTGAACACTTTGAAATCATTTCAGTTTTTTTCCGTCCAGCACCTCCTGATTCACTGGTATCAGAAGACCCCCACTTATGATACCCCATTCAAATCGTCCTGATGTCGAGTTATGCAAGGTGTTGAGCTTTTTTGGGCCCCCTAATTCTGGCCCCCGATTTGTAGGCCATATTCTGTACAGACAATTGAACCCTTATGATAAAAATGGAAACCATTTGGGGTTTTTGGAGAAAAGCCCAGCGGGACTTGAAGCTGATGCAGCTCTCCTTTTGTATTCCGCATTTCTAGCTCATGACGTAACTCATCACACTTCCTATGACTTAGGGTGGGTGAAGCTCATTTAGACTTTTTATTATTTTTTATTATTTCTATTCTTCTTCTTCTTCTTCTTAATCTTCCCTCAGTTCATGCCCTTTGCTCTTTGCGGGGAGCCCACCAGGTCCCTCAGCTCTCATTGCCCGATGCTCAGGACTGTACGACGTCTGATGGCAGGTGCGAGGAGGTCGATCTTCTGCTCCTGGCCGGCGCCTGGCACTTCACTGAGATGTTTTCGGAGACCTCAGGCTGCGACTGCCACCAGAATCACATGCCCTTTGAGTGCCCCCGGGGCACAGCATTCCAGTCCCAGGGGGTCTTTGTATCTGAGGAGCTTTTCTGCCTCTTTGACTTGAGATGTTTGTGGCTCCATCAATGAGCAGACGTGCCCTGGTGCTCCTGTCCGGTCACTCGCCTCCAGTGGCGCAGTTGCTCTCCGTCTCAATGACCCTCTCAGGGTCAGATCAGGTACTGGGGGGCCAGGTTGGCCCAATATTGACCAGAGCAGGCGGCTCGCTATCTGATGGAGTCCATGAGGGCGTCCTGCTGGCGCTAAATCACTGGGAATCCAGTGACAAAATGATTGATGTGCTCGTCATTGCACTTGCTGTCAGCATCCATCTTGAGGACTTCCTTCTTCTGCTGGCAGTGTGTGCCAAGTGTGGGCTCCTGAGCTGCCAAGAGGAGCTTCTGTGTGGCCCTTCAGCCCAAAGCCTCACAGGTCGGGGTCCCGTCATCACACTTGTTCAGCGTCTGTCCTCAAAGCTGGCCTGCTCTTGATGGCCTCAGGACAAGATGCTGTGGTCGGGGGACAACTACTAGGCTTCAAGTGTCAATGCTTGAGTTCTTCATCGATTCTGACAGGACCACCAAGGGCCTCTTGTGTTTCTTGTGTCTTGTTATGAGGCTGCCATGTTTGAAGGTGCCAGGCTTGATGTCCTCATGGAGGCTGGCATTCTGACTCTTGCCCAGTGAGTCCACAGCCACCACGTCTTCTGGGAATGG